>NW_024870940.1:0-340000 GCF_019054845.1 Dipodomys spectabilis | reverse complement strand
AAGGGTGTTCTGCTATCCAGGCACATCGGAAGGCCTAGCAAAAGGAAAACGTTGAGTTTAGCAGAGAAGTAAGACATAATTATCACAGAAATTTTCCATCTACTAAAAGAATTTTCCTAAAATCTACCTACCAAATTTGTGGGCCTGCTAACCCTGTCTCTTGTTTCCCATGATCTTTAATCCACTAAGGACAGGAGCTAAGATTAAGATAGAATGTGAGGGGCTGGGAAGGTGGCTCAGTGGTAGAGTGCTTGCCTTGCATGCCTGAAGCCCTGGGTTCGATTCCTCAGCACCACATAAGCAAAAAGAAGAAAGCCAGAAGTAGCGCTGTGGCTCAAGTGGTAGAGTGCTAGCCTTGAGCTGAAGAGCTGAGGGATAGCACCCAGGCCCAGAGTTCAGGCCCCACGACCCCTTCCCCCCCCCCCCCCCAAAAAAAAAGATAGAATGTGAGACTTCCATGTCTACACATACACACACACACCCTGCACAGTGGTCAAAAATTACCTCGTAAAACAAAAACTAGTTTCCTCCACATTAGACTTTGGAAGAGCAGTTCTGTGTACTGTTAATAGCAGGAGTACACTGCTCCTGGAGCTCGTGTCATACTCTCTGCTTCGAGCTACCCAGTCTCACTTGCCAGGCAGTAGCTGTTCTATGTCTTGTTGTCATCCCCTCACATGTTTAGCACAGAAGAACTGATCTAGTACCATCAGAGTGCTGCTGGTGGGTGGGCTACATTCTCATTGTTAGCCTGTCCATCTCACTAGTTAATGCAGTATTGGGAAACATCGTACAATGAGAGGGGAAGTGTTGCAGCAAAGAGCTCATTATTCTGAAGTACAAAAACTACTTACTTCTCTGCGTCCTGACAGCCCCATTTTTTAGCCACATCCTGTTGATCTATGCTCCCTGCACAGATACATATCATCCCTTTCTTTCTTTTCAGACGGAGCTAATAGACCTGTCTACAGTAGATGTGATTCTCATTTCTAACTATCACTGCATGATGGCGCTGCCCTACATCACTGAGCACACAGGATTCACGGGCACCGTCTATGCCACAGAACCCACGGTCCAGATCGGCAGGTGAGAGCATGAGTCCTGCCCATTGGGATCCTCAGCAGTGATTGCCAACTGCTTCCTTCTGAGCAGCTCACCCAAAGCACGGGCAGGAGCAGGCTACTCTTTAGATAAAGCCACTCCTGGACTTGCCTGGAGACTGGTGTGTGGGTAGTCTTTTATATACACATACACATATATAAGCTAGAAGGAGTTTGCTGAGACAGCACCTTTGCAGATAACACTAATTAGTAGAGAAGAGGCCACAAAGATGCAAGGCAGTGAGCTCTGAGTAAAAAAACTTAGCATATTAATGAAGAAGATGCAGTTTTATTAATTTGCTTTCAAATATTCCCCACTTCATGGTTTATGTCATAATGTAAACAGAGGCAGCTTGTAGAAAACAGGGCAGAGATAAGCAATGAGCGTTACCTTGTCCCTACTGGCGACAGCATGAAATGCAGCACCCAGAGTGTTCCCAGTGCTCCATCTTCTCTTCTACCCACTCTGGGGAGGCTCTGTGGTTGCTCTCAGCCCTGACCCTGCATATGCAGTGTAAGTGACGGCTGTACGTGACTACAGAACTATTTATTGAGAAAAAAGTCATGTGGAAAAATTTAGCACCCCCCCCCCAATCTCATAGTTTGTTTTACAGTAAATTAACAAGTACTAGATAAGTTAAAATTGTCAAGATCCAAAATATAAGATCTAGGGGTGATGCAGACTCTTAAGTTGTTCTAGTGTCTTACACAGGTTCAGTGAGACGGGATGACTGAAATCAAATCTTTTCTGTGTTTAACACCCGAGGGCGCGCAGTGTGTACAGGGGTCTGAGGAGAGGTCATTATAGACGCTCAGTGATAAATCAGGAAAAGCGAAAAATGTTTGCTGTCTGAAAAACCTAAAGCATAAGTATGGATTCCCCAGACTACCCCCAGATTGTTCTTATAAAAGCTGTAGTGAGACGGTGATGAGCCTGGGTCCCAGAGCTTAGAATGATGGCATGAGTACTTCTTCAAGAGATGAGGCTAGTCAGGCTCCAGTGGCTTGTGCCTGTAATCTGAAGATCATGGTTCAGACCTAGCCTGGGCAGGAAAATCTGTAAGACTTTTTAAATTTTTTTTGTCAGCCATGGGGGCTTGAACTCTGGGCCTGGGTTCTATCTCTCAGCTCTTCACCTCATGGCTAGCACTCTACCACTTGAGCCACAGCTCCACTTCGGCTCTCTCTGTTTATGTGGTGCTGAGGGGTTGAACCCAGGGCCCCTTCATGCAAGGCAAGCACTCTACCACTGAGCCACCTTCCCAGCCCAACTTTTTTTTTTTTAAATTGCCAGTCCTAGGGTTTGAACTCTGGGCCTGGCTACTGTCCCTGGGCTCCTTTGAGCCACAGTGCCACTTTGGGCTTTCTCTATGATTATTTGGCGAGAAGAGTCTCACTGACTTTCCTGCCCAGGCTGGCTTTGAACCACTTTGAACCACTTAGAGCTCAGTGTCCTGAGTAGTATTTACAGGCTTGAGCCACTGGGGCCTGGCCTGTAACCACTCAAAAAGTCAGAAGTGGAATTGTGGCTCAAGTGATAAAATACTAACCTTGAGGGGGAAAACATACTCAGGGACAGCACCCAGTCCCTGAGATCAAGCCTCAGAGCCTGGCCAAGAGAAAAAGTAGGGGTGGGCTTATGGCAGTATTAGGACTGAGTAAAGAAAAGAGAGATAAAGTTTGTTCACTGTTTAGGTGCTAATAAATTTATAGCTTGCCACAATAGATAATTAAAGAGATGGAGAGATTTAAGCCAATATGGGTCATATGTATACCAGAGTAAGAACCACAATTCATATGTATACCAGAGTAAGAACCACAATTCAAGTTGTTGAAAATGTATTGCTAGCTTCTTGATCATCCTCTTACCTTCAAATACTTTAGCAGGTCTTGTTTCCTGGCTCCCCAGAAGTATGTGGACCTGATGTAGTCAAGTGCAGCATTTCTTAGATTTCCTTTATCATCTTAAAATGTCCTTTTAATAAGGGGGTGGGATGGAGGAAGAAGGGCAAGTCCATTTCCCTGGCAACAGCGTTACAACATGGTGGTTTTCTTTTTTCCTTTTTTTCCACTTGAAATTCAGGCTTCTCATGGAAGAGCTGGTGAATTTCATTGAAAGAGTGCCAAAGGCTCAGTCTGCCTCCTTGTGGAAGAATAAAGGAATACAGAGGTAAGGAGCAGTCCTTACCACAGCGGCATCAGTGGCTTTAGGTGGGCAAGCACACAGATGGAAAGAAGTAGAATGGAAGCAAGGCGTGAGGTGATACAAGTTTTTGGATGTAAGGCAAGTTTTACCTTGCTGAGAATGTAGTTTGCCAGCAGAGGTTTGTAAGGTGGAAAATGACAAAAACATATTTGTTTTTGGGAAAGCAGGTAGAAGTGTAGAAAAGAGAGCAGGAGACCAGCATTCAAACTGTTTGAAAAACCCAAAGATAATCACAGAGGCCTGAATTAAGGCAACAGTACAAAGGAGAAGACTAGCCTCAAAAAAGCAACGTGCCCCAGCACTATTTAGATGTGCTGTTTACATAGTGCTTTAAAAACAATGAGCAGCTAGGTGCCAGTGGCTCATGCCTGTAATCCTAGCTACTCAGGGCTGAGATCTGAAGATCATGGTTCAGAGCCAGCCTGGGCAGGAAACTCTGTGAGACTCTTATCTACAATAAACTACTCAAAAAAGCCAAAAGTGGCACTGTGGATCAAGTGGTAGAGTGCTTGCCTTCAGCAAAAGAAGCTCAGGGACAGCGCCCAGGCCCTGAGTTCAAGCCCCAGGACTGACTCCCAAAAAACAAAAACGCAGTGAGGTAAATAGTGGTCTTACTACTCTTACAGGAGAGAGGAGTGAGGCAAAGAGGTCAGTAACTTGCCTGAGGTCAGCCTGGGACAATCTGGAGTAAACCCAGGCGCCTGTCCGGCTCCTCGTCCCTCCTGGGCATGTGTATGTGACTGCCTCTGATGGGTGGAGGAGGAAGTATATTTTTGCACCTTTTCTCTGGTCTTCCCTTGACTGGAGCTGGGTGTACAGCTGGCTTCTCCTTAGGAAATGTTTCCACACATGCGATTAGCTGAGTCCTTTGCGTCTGCTGTCTTGAGCTGGCTGCTCGCAGATGGCACGACCCTTCCTCTCTCCATAGGCACTCACATTTCATCTCTCCCCTCGCCCTTCCCTTTGTGCCCACTGGACACACAGGACCCCACTCCCTCCATCACCTCCTTAACGATCTTAGGACTTGGTTTTCTTTCCTCCCAGAACATGTATACTTTGGCTTCTCTCACTTCCTCCTTTTAAATTTATGCCCTTTCTAGTGTTCTGCCACAAATAGTTCTGGCACATCAGGAATGGTATTCAGAGGTCAGTATTTCCTGACTTCCCAAACACTGGGCTAAGCCTTGTTTACCTCTTCTGTAACCTTGGGCAGAGTCCTTGGCAGGTTGTGTTTGTTTTTGGTTTTTGCCTCCATTCTTTCTAAAATATACCAAAATAGTTACCCCAAAATAGTGTCATCACCTATTAGGGAGAAAGTGTATGGATCTTAAAGTAGAGGGCTAAAGCTGGGACCTGAAAAAAATGTCCCTTTTAAAAGAAGGTCCTGGCTGAAATAAAACCTTGAATTCCTCATCTTGCCACCTAGTGGGCAAAAAATGAGAAAGTTCATTTGGAAGATAAGCAAGGAGAATGAAGGGCACTGTTGGAGAGGACCATCTTTCATTCTGACCTGATTCAAGGTTAGTTTTGGCTTTTGATCTTGAGACGAAGTTACTGATGGAGAAAGGGGGAAATCTTGCTCTTGAGAAGACTATGAAGAGGTGTTAGATATACCAAGACCACTGGCGTTTTTCTCCTGGATAAGTTTATCAGATATACTAGAATTGGTATGAGAATTTGAAAAGCTCTTTATTCTTTACTGGCATCAAACAAAAGAGTTCTTTTAAAGTATTTGCCAGAATTTATATTGAACCAAAATACCAGAAGTGCTTCATTTGGGTAGCATTTGTGCTGAAAGATTCATATCATCTCTAGGTTTCTCAGTTGCAATCCCTTACTTGACATCTAGTGTCCCAAAGTATATTGCATTGAGAAACACTAGAGTTTTTGGTTGACTACTTCATTGAAAAATTTCCCAAGTAGGCTGGGAAGGTGGCTCGGGTAGAGTACTTGCCTTGCATGCATGAGGCCCTGGATTCAATTCCTCAGCACCACATTCTCAGAAAAGGCTGAAGTGGCGCTGTGGCTCAAGTGGTAGAGCGCTAGCCTTGAGCTGAAGAGCTGAGGAACAGTACCCAGGCCCAGAGTTCAGGCCCCATGACTGACAAAAAGACAAAAAAAAAAAAATTCCCAAGTAATATAACAAGCTGTGTCTTCTTCATATTTTTCTTCATTCTTTTTGTCTCCTGATTCTGTACTTTCCCCACCAGTTCCTCCAAAGTGGAGGAAACAGACTCACATGGCCAAAGCTGAAGATGTTGCCGGGGCTGGGGGACTGGACTGCTGACCAGACTCTAGAAGGAGGCTGAGAGGCCACGTCACGTCCCCATCCCAACACACTTGTCATTAAAGACAAGCTCAAATCTGGATGTGACTCTAAAAAATTGAAGAGGTTTTTGTTGTTGTTGTTGTTTGTTTTAAAGCCAGGTGCCAGTGGCTCCCAACTATAAATCTAGCTACTCAGAAAAACTGAAACCTGAGGATTGTGGTTTGATGCCAGCCTGGGCAGGAAAGCCTATGAGACTTTTACCTCCAGTTTACTGCCAGGAAAGCTGGAAGTGAAGTTGTGGCTCAAGTGATAGAGCACTAGCCTTGAGCACAGAGAGGCTCAAGGACAGAGCCTAGGCCCCAAATTCAAGCCCCAGGACCTGCACCAAAAAACACTAAAATGTAGTCCTTATGTGCTGCAAGCAAATCCCCTGGGAGATGAATTTGAGATTCAAGCATCCAGTTTTTACTTACACTGAAAGCTATCGCAGAGACTCTCAAAGTAGATCTTGGTCAAGTGCCTACTTTGAGTTACTAATAATACCATCAAGAAAGAAACCAGTAAATTAAAATTTGTTGGGCTTATTGGTCACAATAATCTGATGCATTCCCTTAAATCACTTGAAGTTGGTTGGAATTAGCATTTGATTTATTATTAGTACAAATACCAAAAATAAAACTATTACTCTTGCTTTTTGACAGTCGTATGACTTCCTGCCTTACTTAACACTACTGTCTGGAGATTTATTTCAGAGAACTTGGCCATCCTTCTCCCTTGTTTTGACACTGCAGTTTAATCTTCTTAAAGTAGAGGTGGATTTTGGAAAGAAGGAAAACCCATGCAATATAATTTCTGGGTTTCTACTCTGCCATACTTTAAAGTTTAGAATTACTCATTTATTTACTGGTAACAAATTACAACTCAAGGCCTTAAGCTGGCCAAGCGGGCACCCTACCACTTGAGCCACATTTCCAACCCTTTCACTTTCATTGTTTTTTGAATAGTCTCAGTTTTTGCACAAACTCACCTGAACTACAGTACACCTCCTATGAAGTTAAAATGACAAGTGGGTGCAACCTCATCTAGTTTTTTGATTTTCAGGGCTTTTATTTCTTTTGTTTTTAGATGGGATACTCCAAACTTTTTTCCCAGATTGGCCTCAAGCCAAAATCCTTGGGATTGCAGCCTCCTGTGTAGGAGGGATTACACGTGTTGGCTACTGTGCCTCCCCCCCAAAGTTTGCTTTTTTTTTTTCCTTGCCAGTCCTGGGGCTTGAACATGTCCCCGAGCTTCTTTTGCTCAAGGCTAGCACTCTACCACTTGAGCCACAGCGCCACTTCCACCTTTTCTGTTTATGTGATACAGAAGAATTGAACCCAGGGTTTCATAAATGCTAGGCAAGCACTCTACCACTAAGCCACATTCCCAGCCCCAAAGTTTACATTTAAATGGGAAATTTTAAAAGACAATATTCCAGAAATGAATCCAGTCTAAGACTAGAGATCCACATAGAATTAAGAGTAAGTCATTAAAATATATTGCTAGGTATGGTAGTTCAGCCCTCTGATTCCCAGCACCAGGGAGGCAGATGCAGGAGAATTTCAAGTTTGAAACTAGTCCGGACTACCCATGAGACCTTGTCTGGATGAATGAATGAATGCCAGAATAAATCATCACAAGTTATTATCATAATCCTCTCTAAAGTATTAAATACTGGCTTGGGGGGCTGGCAGCTCATGTCTGTAATCCTAGCTACTCAGGAGGCTGAAATCTGAGGATCACAGTTCAAAGCCAGCCCACGCAGGAAAGGCCGTGAGACTCTTATCTCTAATTAACCACCAGAAAACTGGAAGTAGCGCTGCTGCTCAAATGGTAGAGCGCTGGCATTGAGTTAAAGAACACAGTTCAAGCCCCAAGACCTACCCCCCTCCAAAAAAAATTAAATATTGAATGGAATTCAATAAATTAAGGAATTACAGATTCTACCTCCATAAAACAACTCAAAAATAAGGCACATGCATATTAAGGTTGACATTCCCTCACTCTACCACTGCTTGGCTATTTGTAGAGGAATTTATCCAGGTCTAACTATATCCTAGGAAGTAATGGCATAGAGTTCAAATAGACTGGTGCTTGCATTTCAAATTTCTGTTTCCTGTAGCTTTAGCCCTTTTTCTTTTCTAGGCCTTGTTTTCTCACTTTTAAATGACATTAGCAACTTTATAGGATTCTTGTGAGGACTGAATAAGTACTAGGAGTGAAGGCCTTAAAACAGCGCCACGCAGAGCACAGGCGCTCTGTGGAAACCAGGGTTCTGATTCCTAGAATGACATACTAGCGTACAGTAACCGGAACACATCTGCCTTCCAGCCTAATCTATTTTCACTCACCTCTTTTGTGGTGAAGCAAAGCGGTCAAGTGGGCGAAGGAAACTGCTCTCTCACCCACCATCAGCTCTACTTAGCACTGCCACCCACACTCAGTGAGGCTCAATCTCATTTCCTGTAAAGTGAGAGAATCGAGTTGAATTATCGCTAAGTCCCCTTGTATTATGGTTTAAAAGATGGCCAGAGAAGAGGCTTCTTAGACAGCTCTTCAGGGGTGGCAGTGCTAAAGTGGAGTCAGCTTGTTGAGCCTCGTGACCCCACACACCCGATAGTTTCACTCCGTTGATCAGCTCTGAAGAGCTGAGCCATACTAACCAAACACCTGGAAAGCTGACTGACAGAAACCCCTCCACTTACTTTCCTGGGATGTCTCACTGGTTCGCTAGTGTTCTGATGAGTAAGGATCAAATTAGAAGAGGTTTCCTGATGACCATGGAGTTCAGCAGAGACAGTTGACAGACTCCTAAGAGTTATTCCTATTATGCTTTGGTAGCCAAAGACATTTGCCTTTGTTCTTTGTTCAAAGAAAAAAAAAGAAAAGAAATTATAATCGTGTTTCAGGTCGGTGTTGAGAAGCGCCTGGTTTTTGAGGCTCTACTTGCACCAGACGCCTCGCATTTTACACCCACACACACGCGCATGTGATGCGCTCTTTGCTGTACTTGAAATTTTTATACTCTTTCTTGTTAATTTTGTGCTTTCATTCAACAAACACTTAGAATCCAATCAGTGTGGTACTTAGTAGCATTTTGGAGGGTTTTTTTCCTTCCTTCCTTCCTTCCTTCCTTCCTTCCTTCCTTCCTTCCTTCTTTCCTTCCTTCTTTCCTTCCTTTTTTTTCTGATCCTGGGACTGGACTTGAATTCAGAGCCTGGGCACTGTCCTTCAGCTTCTTTGCACTCAAGGTTAGCACTCTTGAGCCACAGCACCAATTCCGGCTTTTTCCGAATAGTTTGTTGGAGAGAAGAATCTCATGGACTTTCCTGCCCCAGCTGGCTTCAAACCATGATCTTCAGATCTCAGCCTCCTGAGTAGCTAAGATGATAGGTATGAGCCACCAGCACGTGGCTTTGGAATTTTTTGTTTGTTTGCTTTTTCTAGAGAAAGGCTCAGGCTATGTAACCTAGGATGGCCTTGAACTCATAATCCCCTTGCCTCAACCTGCTGAGGTCTGGGATTACAGATGTATACCACCAAGCAAGCTCACTTAGCTTCTAACTGGTACTTGCAGGCTAAAGTCTGAACTTTTTAACAACACATGACCTTGTGTGCTTCCTATGCTGTGAGACATGGGAAGAAGCAAAGGGCTTTGGCATGAAGTCAGAGCCATAGGGAAGACGTTTATTAGGCATTCATGCCATAAGAATAAAATGAAATAATGGAATCTTTTATTAGAAGGAACTTAATGAAAAATTTAGACTGTAAACTTAACTTTGGTAAATTAAAAGTCCAGCGGAAAAACAAGAACTAGTTCCATCTGGTTTCCTTATCCCACTTACCTTAAATCGGCAGGTAATCCTACAATGGCTTTCAGTGGCTCTGTAAATGCCTTGCTATTGTTTGGACCATAAGTAAGCATAAGGAGAGTTTTAGGGAAAGCTAATTTAGATAAGATGTTAGGAGACAAAGTGACTCCAAATGTAGAAAGAACAAAAGATAGTGTTAACAAAAGGATTGGTAGGGGCTGGGAATGTGCCTTAGTGGTAGAGTGCTTTTCTAGCATGCACAAAGCCCTCGGTTCCATTCCTCAGAACCACATAAACAGAAAAGGCCAGAAGTGGTGCTGTGGCTCAAAGTGGTAGAGTACTAGCCTTGAGCAAACAGAAGCTCAGGGACAGTGCCCAGGCCCTGAGTTCAAGCCCCAGAGCTGGGGGTGGGGGGGGGGGGGGATGAATTTGCAGGGATAGATATGGAATTCATTTAGACTTGTTTGTTTAGTAATTACCAAAGTGACTGGTAGTCTGATACAGTTTTACAAAGATGCTCCCAAAAGTTCTCACTTGGCTTGCTTGTTCATGGCGGTGCTCTACCACGTGACCTGTGTTTCCAGCCTGAGTTTTTTACTAGCCAATTCAAGATGGAGTCTCTCTGATCTTTCTGCCCAAGCTGACTTCAGACCAAGCCATGATCTTCTAATCTCAGGCTTGAACCACCAACACGCAGCCAGATTAGCCAACTTAAATGAGAGGTACCAATCATTAGAAAGGAAAGTTCTATTCCATAAGGAAGTGCTTCCCTAGTAACTGACATCATGATGCATTTGCAGACTGCTGCCTTCCCCTCTCAAGGATGCAGTGGAAGTGTCAACCTGGAGAAGGTGCTATACAATGCAAGAGGTGAACTCTGCCCTGAGTAAAATCCAGCTGGTGGGCTATTCTCAGAAAATTGTGAGTACTAACAGGAAGAGTGAATGCCTGGTTCGCACCGTTGGCCTTTGGACGATCCACAGCAACGAGAGCATGTGTTTTCCTCCACCGCGCCCAGGGTTTTGGAGGCACTTACTCCTCCCCCTCACATTCCTTCACCAGCTAGCAGTGCATTAGTCAGAGGGCATCACCCACCGGAGAGAGCCACCTAGAACCACAGGCACCACAGGTGCCTGAAAACAGAAAAACAAGAACAACTTAATGGCCTAAATAAGAAGGATTCCTGGTTTCTCTTTTAATCAGTACCTAGAGCCACAAATGATAGAACAACCAAGAGCCAGCCAGGTATAGTAGCTGAAGCCTGTGATCCTAGTAACTTAGAATATGGAGATCTGGGGACCACAGCCCTGGCCAAAAAGAAAACAAGTTCACGGGACTGTTTCTCAGCTGATGTCTCGGCTCCATGGTATGCACTGGTCATCCTCAGCAGTGCGGAGAAGCACAAATAGGAGGATTGTAGTCCCGGACAGCCGGGGGATAAAGGCAGACCCTGTCTCAAAGGTAACCAGCACAAAAACAGCTGAAGACCGAGTGGTAGAGCACCTGCCTAAGTGTGGGGTCCTAATTTCAACATTGCTACTGGAAAAAAATAATAACAACTAAGAGCCCAACACTTACTTAACCTAAAATGAAAACTGAAGGGTTGGGAATGTGGTAGAGTGCTTGCCTAGCATGCATGAAGCCCTGGGTTCGATTCCTCAGTACTACATAATCAGTTTGAAAGGGCAGAAGTGGCTCTGTGGTTCAAGTGGTAGAGTACCAGCCTTTGAGCAAAAGAAGCTCAGGAACAGTGCCCAGGCCCCAGAGGGGGGAGGGGGTGTGGAAAGGAGGAAAGGGAGAGAGAGAGAGAGAAAGAAAGGAAGCGAACAAGTATTTGGCTCTTTATTCTGTTAACTGTGTCACTTTGCCTTTTTTTGTCGGTCATGGGGCTTGAACTCTGGGCCTGGGCGCTGTCCCTCAGCTCTTCAGCTCAAGGCGAGTGCTCTACCGCTTGAGCTACAGTGCCACTTCCGGTTTTCTGGTGGTTTATTGGAGATAAAGAGTCTCATGGTCTTTCCTGCCCGGGCTGGCTTTGAACCGCAATCCTCAGATCTCGGTCTCCTGAGTAGCTAGGATTATAGGTGTGAGCCACCAGCACCCGACATCACTTTGCCTTTTAAAGACGAGTCTTGAGTACGCATTGTCAGAGCTGAGGCGAAGCTGCAGGTGACAAAGATTGTATGACTGCTTTTTATGCCTACCACAGCCTCTAACATCATTTCTGGTTTGCTTTAAACTTTGCAGGTTACTTTAGCATAGTTTCACTCTCTACTTTCCCCTGCAAACTTACGTGCTGTCTATGTTTACTGAAAGCTCAAGTTCTTTCTGTGCTTCTTCTCAGGAGCTTTTTGGTGCTGTGCAGGTGACTCCCCTGAGCTCGGGCTATGCTCTTGGAAGCTCCAACTGGATCATTCAGTCCCATTATGAGAAGGTTTCTTACGTCTCCGGGTCCTCTTTGCTTACCACACACCCGCAGGTAATGACAAAGTCTCTTTCAGCGTGGCTGTTGAGTCCACATTCAGAATATGTCCTGAAATCCTCCTAATGTTTGTTTCTTCAGATACCCTAAGAAAGTTAAATTGTTCGTGTCCCTTCATTAGGATTACACTTTACTCTAAAATAATTCTATAACCTTTAGGGTCACCTCTTAAGAGTCTGAGTTTTCCCCAGTCCTTCCAAAGACCAGAGCTTGTTGTGGGACACAGAAGGGTGTTCATTTACTCAGTAGATATTAATTTCTGAATACCTAATCAAGGGCCACACACCTTTTAAGCGTTTATTTGTGATGGCCACTAGGCAGTCTACCCATGTGGATTTTACCTTCAGTTTATGTGTGAGGAGTCACTCCACAATGTGGAAATAATTATTTGGAAATAATTCCAAAGTGGAATTATTTCTAGAACAAAAGTGATAGCTGAGATTTGGTGATCAAAGGTAGCCTCAACCAGTTATGGTGGCACATGCCTATAATCCCATTACCCCAGAGGCCAGGTCTGGAGACCCAGAGCTCCAGGCCAGCCTGGGCTTCATATTGAGACACTATCTCAAACATATAAGAGCAGAGGAAGAAAAACAGAAAAGGCCTCTGGATCCATCATCTAAACAAACTGAAGGACTAGCCCTTCAAACTTGTGAGAGACAACAGAGGGAAGGCCGCTCGCACAGAACAAACTGGTCATGTTTGAGGAGCAGAGAACGTGTTGTGACTGCAGCCCGCTCCTACACAGACTCCCAGGAGAGGATCCATGCCAGATCACGGCACACTTTGTAGGCTGTGATGAGGAATTCTGACCTTTGCTGGTATTAAGGTTTGAATTTGCCTGCTTAACTTGCTTATTCAACTGGTGCTCTACCACTTGCACAATGCCTCTAGCCCGTCTTTTGCTGAGGATTATGGAGATGGAGTTTCACAGACTTCTGCCTAGCTAGCTTCAAACCTTGATCCTTTGGAACTTGGCTCCTGAGTTCTAGAATTATAGGCCTTAGCCACCAGCACTTGGCCTGATTTAATTTCAGTGTGTAGAGGGAAACCACAGGAAAGCCTAAGTCGTTCATAACTGTTTCATTTGCAAGAAGCAAATGTTTCGCATGTAATGTTTAAGGGTTTCAGGTATTTGTAAAAAATGTATAGCTCATTTCATAAATCTTGGTTCTATTTTTGTAAGATGGGGTTAAGATTAGATAGCTGATTGATGGAAGTCCATAGCCCGTATTATTAAAATTTTAAACTTACAGGGCTGGGAAGGTGGCTCAGTGGTAGAGCGCTTGCCTTGCATGCTCAAGGCCCTGGGTTCCATTCCTCAGCACCACATAAGCAGAAAGAAAAAAGCCAGAAGTGGTGCTGTGGCTCAAGTGGTAGAGCGCTAGCCTTGAGCTGAAGAGCTGAGGGACAGCGCCCAGGCCCAGAGTTCAGGCCCCACGACCGGACCAAAAAAAAAAAAATTTAAACTTACAAACATAACTGTAGGATTTTATTTCCATAATAAAAGATGACACATAGTGGATCGCCCAGCCCTCTGCCGGCTTTCCGACTCCAGGTCTCCAAAGCTTACTGCGGCACTGGTGGCCAGAGTGCTCCAGGAGCAGGAGATGCGCTGGGCTCACCGCGCCCAGCCCCCCAGCCCCAGCACAGCTGCCTTGGTGTTTCACCTTTTTACTTCATTTGGTAGCTCAGGTGTTTGAGCTGATCTACCAGCCCATAGTTTGACCTTTTTCCAGAAGCCCAGTGTGATCTCCCTGCCGTGGCCCCTCCTTTCTGTCACAGAAAGTTCCTGTCTCTATACTGTTTTCATTAGGTTGGTACTCACATACTTCCTACTGAAAGTCCATCAAGTTTTAGAAACATTTCACTGTTTCAAGAACCATTACTGGCTCAGAAAGAAAGCACCTGTTTGGGTTTTAGTTGATAAATAATTGCATATTATTTATGATGTACATGATACTTTGACATACACATTTATTGGATGGCTAAATCAAGGCAATTAACATATCATCTCATTGTGAAAACAAGAGATGGAGGAGAATGCCATGTCCTGGGCCAGAAGAACAGAATGCCCCTCAGCTGACATTCTGTATTGTTTTTTCCATACTTGTTTGTTTGTTTTTTGGTTGTGGGGCTTGAACTCAGGCTCTGGGTGCTGCCCCTGAGCTGCTTTGCTCAAGACTAGCGTTCTTTGAACCACTTGCATTTTTCTGCTGGTTAATTGAAGCTAAGAGTCTCACAGACTTTCCTGCCCTCCCAGCCATATCTTCTTTTATATCCAGGTTTTATTTCAAGGTTAGAAGGACACGAGCTACTTTTACTGTAGCTAGCAGAATTCTAGGCCCTTCCCGATTGTTAAAATCAAAAAGCCCATCAATGTCATTGTAATCTGCTTCATTGAATCAAAACTTTTTTATTGGCAGCTTCTCTCATTCTTGATGTGTTATTCAATAAAGGACAGAAAGATTACTTGGCTGCCAACCCCTCCAATTTGTCCTCTGAGATCAAAACCTTTACAGTACTATTGATGTAATTTCCAGTAAATTATTCTTATAAGGTCTATAAGTTTAAAGGGAAAATAAGGTCTTGAAAGTAATAAGCAAATTCCTATTAATTTTAACTGCCAATCTGTGTCTGTTGAACTCATAGGGATGAGAAAAGTTTGGCGCCAGGCGTTGGTGGCTCACGCCTGTAATCCTAGCTAGCTGAGGATCGAGGTTCAAAGCCAGCCTGGCAGGAAACTTCGTGAGACTTGTTATTTCCAATAAACCACTCAGAAAACCAGAAGGGATAGAGTGCTCACCTTGAGCCAAAGAGCTAAGGGACAGCGCCCAGGCCCAGAGTGCAAGTCCCACAACCAACAACAACAACAACAAAAGTTTGGGTTTCAGGAAACTTGATAGTAGTATTAGTTACTTTCCTATCACTGTAACCAAATGCCTATCAGAAACAACGTAAAGGAAGGGACTTATTTTGGCTCCCAGTCACTTGGCCCCAATTGATTATATCCAACCATGCTCCATCCACTCACCACCTCACGCACCTTTCCAGGACTTCCTCCCGTCCACCCGAAAGAGAGCATGTGTCTCCATCTGGCAACTGCCTCCAGTTCCATCTATCTCACTGCAAATGAAAGAATCTCACTATATGTAGATACTACTGCATCTTTGTGCCATCTTTTCTTTATCCACTCACCTATTGATTACTGATGGTTGTTGATGGACACCTCATTTCGTGACTTAGCTATCGTAAATAATGCCATGGGTATGCATGCAGCTGTCTCTTGTATGCTGACTTCATTTTCCTTGCATAATGAGATGCTGTTTCATTATCCAAAAATTAGAGATGTTGGGCTGGGAAGGTGGCTCAGTGGTAGAGCGCTTGCCTTGAATGCATGAGGCCCTGGGTTCGATTCCTCAGCACCACATAAGCAAAAAGAAAAAAGCCGGAAGTGGCGCTGTGGCTCAAGTGGTAGAGCACTAGCCTTGAGCTGAAGAGCTGAGGGATAGCGCCCAGGCCCAGAGTTCAGGCCCCACGACCAGACCCCCCCCAAAAAAAAAAATCAAAAAAAAAGAGAGATGTTGGCAAGAATATGAAGAAAAAGGAATGCTATCTGTGGGATTGTAAATTAGTGTAGCCACTATGGAAAACAGTATGGAGATTCCTTAGAAAAGTAAAGAATTTTGATCGATTGTTTTGGATTTTTTTTTCCTTTTTTGTTTGTCATACGTATATTTTTATGTCTTTCATTTTTTTGTCATACATTATTATAATTTCATGATTCTTTTGTATGCATTTATGATAAAAGTATACTGATTCACTAGAATTTGATTAGGATACCTTTGAAACACCATCTTTTTATAAATGTTCTAAAAGTGTTAAGACAGAATGTGTACTAGTTGGGGGGTAAGCATTCTTCCATCTGTATCTGCTAACTTGAGCTCTCAAGTGTTGCAAGTCTTTTATATTTTAGCCACCAGTTTCTCAAGACCTTGATGATGGGTTGGACATAGAACCATGTCAGTCTGTCTTGCTCCTTTGCTGTTAGTACATTACGTTCCCTTTTAAATTGCTGATTGTAGTTCTCTGTTGTTTTTCAGCCCATGGACCAAGCATCTCTCAAAAACAGCGATGTTCTTATTCTGACAGGGCTCACGCAGATCCCCACGGCAAACCCAGATGGCATGGTGGGGGAGTTCTGCAGCAACCTAGGTACAGGGCGGGGTGTCTCAGATCTGAACTTGCTTTTCAGTACCTTGCTTCCGTGCTATTCTTTTTGCCCATTTCCTTCACAGCCACATCCTCTGGGGCATTCCTGCTCCCATTTCCTTCCATCCTTTGTGGAACAGCACTTCAAAGCCTGCTGTTGTCTGCGGGAGCAATCCTATAGTACATTAAGTCTGAAAGTGTGCTTGAGTGGGTCATAAGACGCAAATGAGAATCGTTAGCACTTTGTAGAAGAACTGTTCCACGTCCTCCCACCTTAATGTTTGTTTAATCCTGCTTTTGATGAATCAGTAAGGGAAGGGAGTACTTACCTGGTAGCAGATATCATGGAAGGGAAGGAAGGGAAGAATCACATTTTTGCATTGCAAATACTAGCCCAGAAAAGACTGTTAGGGGGGCTAGGAAGGTGGCTCAGTGGTAGAGCACTTGCCTTGCATGCATGAGGCCCTGGGTTCAATTACTCAGTACCACATAAGCAGAAAAGGTCAGAGGTGGCATTGTAACTCAAGTGGTAAAGCACTAGTCTTGAGCTGAAGAGCTGAGAGACCGTGCCCAGGCCCCAGAGTTCAGGCCCCACAGCTGACAAAAAAAAAAAAAAGGCCGTTAGACTTTGAATTCACAACAGTGATATAATGAATAGAGGTAATGTTTCCCACTGTTGCTATTACTTTTTCTTTTGGGGGAAGATTAGCTTGAAAGGCCTGTGGAACATTTTCCATTAGGAAAAATTGTATTTTCCTTTGGGTATAATTGTTAATATAGAAATTGGACTGGATGTGGCTCAGTGGTAGAGTGCTTGCCTAGCATGCATGAAGCCCTGGGTTTGATTCCTCAGTATCACATAAACAGAAAAAGCTGGAAGTGGTGCTATGGCTCAAGTGGTAGAGTACTAGCCTTGAGGACAGAGCCCAGGCCCTGAGTTCAAGCCCCAGGACCGGCAAAAAATAACAATTTTTAAATTAAAAAAAAATCTAGCCAGGCACCGGTGGCTTACGCCTGTAATCCTAGCTATTCAGGAGGCTGAGATCTGAGTATCAGGAAGAGCCAACCCAGGCAGGAAACTCAGAGAGACTCTTATCTCCAGTAAACCATTAGAAAACCGGAAGTGGTGCTGTGGCTCAAGCAGTAGAGCATTTGCCTGGAGCTGAAAAGGGCAGGAAAAACACCCAGACCCAGAGTTCAAGCCCCGTAACCGCCAAAAAAAAAAAATTAGAAATTTTGCCTTTATTTTAGAAAAGTAGGTTGGTTACTGCTTCCGTGAGTTCAGGCTGCTGTAGCAAACATGTCATGGTGGTGAAGGCAGGAGCCAGGCCTCTCACTCTGGGGATGAGGACATAGAGATACAGTACTTTCTCACTCAAGGCTGGAGCTCTACCATTTGAGTGATCCTCTACTTGAGCTTTTTGCTGGTTATTTATCAATGAAAGAGGATTTGTCTGCATGAACTAGCTTCAAATGATGATCTTCAGATCTGAGCCTCCTGAGTAGCTAGAATTACAGGTGTGAGCCACTGGCGCCTAGCTGGGGTTTTTGCTGATATAAAGCCAAACATCATTTCTTAATGTGGAAAAACAGTTATTTGACTGGTCTCAAGTAGAGTCTTAGGTCTGTATGTTTGTTTAGAGACTCAAAGTAATTGGATTTGGGGGACACCTCTGAATGGGTCTTCTAAATTGCCTGCTTCAGGGAATAGTGAGAACCCTTTACACACACAAACCTAGGGCCTACCACAGAGCTACCAAGTTGGAACCCCTGGGGAGAGGAGAACTAGCAGAATGAAGGCGCACGATGAACATGCTCTCTCGGCAATGTCTGTGCAAACTAAAGTTCGAAAATAGCTAGCTGCACATGTTCCTCTCAGGTGAGTGGTGAGGAGCCAGGCCCGGCAAGGCTGTGTCGGCTCACCTTCAGTCCAGGCTCTAGAGCCATGACTGCTGAGGCTGGGGTTTCTTCACGTCATGCTGCAGCAGTAGCGAGTCACCAGTTCGTAAGATACCTGTGCAAGGCAGTGGGCCCGGTAGAGGACCGAGGCAACGAGACGCCAAGTCCTGCGCCCCCAAAGCCGTGGCTTTGGTTCATTTTAGAAACCAGGTGAAAAGCAAACCTGCGTGTGCACTTTGTTTCAGCCCGTCATAAGTTTCATGACTACAGCCCACGAGCTGAGATGCCTTTTCACATGGCTTACTTTAAGTATTTAAAGTATGGAAGGACTTCTACTGAGTAAATACTAATGAAAGAAAATGCCAGAAAAACTTGGCCTATTTCCTTATGATCAAAGACAAAAAAGAGAGAAGACTGACAAATTTTTGAGGAGGATGTGAACAGATAAGGAGCTGAGCCTCTGTCCTGCAGCATGGCTGCTGGGAAGCATCACAGCCCACACCTTGGTGCCAGTTATCCCTGGGAACTCAAATTCGAGGTGATGGAGCAATCAGCGCTCAGCCTTGCATTCCCTTCCAAAGAAGTGGAATTCTATACGTGCAGGTGCATTATGAGAACAGAAATAGGAAAACAAATACAATTGTTACTTCAAAAGTTACACTGAACCTTTAAAAACTGTTCTTTTGGTAAGACTTTCACCTTCTGGCTGCATCTTTCCTAGCTCTGACAGTCCGCAATGGAGGAAATGTGTTGGTCCCCTGCTATCCTTCTGGAGTGATCTACGACCTCCTGGAGTGCCTGTACCAGTACATCGACTCAGCTGGCCTCTCCAGTGTCCCCTTCTACTTTATCTCTCCCGTGGCCAACAGTTCACTTGAGTTCTCCCAGATTTTTGCTGAGTGGTATGTCAGTGTTTTCTCAGAGTTTCATTAGGTTTTAGTACATTGAAACAGTAAGAATGAGCTAGGTGCTGGGGGCTGGCAACTGTAGGTACTCAGGAGACTGAGATCTAAGGGTCAAGGTTCAAAGCCAGCTGGGGCAGAAAAGTCCATAAAACTCTTATCCACCTGAAACAAGAAGTGGCACTATGGCTCAAAGTGGAAGAGCACTAGCTTTGAGCAAAAAAGCTCAGGGACAGTGCCCAGGCCCTGAATTCAAGCCCCTGATGGACCCAAAAAAAAAAAAAAAGATTTAACTAGATACATGTTCATCCTTAATACTCTGTGGGTGTGGTTTTAAGTCATCACTGGGAAAAAAATCTTAACTTTAGTGTTGAAATTTTATCTGCAGCCACTAGGTGGCAGCAGCTGCCTGTGTACTGGCTAATGCTGCTTTTCCTCTTTAAAAGGCTTTGTCACAACAAACAAAGTAAGGTGTATCTCCCAGAACCACCTTTTCCTCATGCGGAGGTAAGGAAACGGAATCATGGGAAAGAAATGTGGGTGGCTCAGTGTGGATGGGCAATCTGTGTAAACAGACAGCTCTTTTTCTTAATTTTGATGACAGCACAGCACTCTGGTGAATCTTTATTTGCATGTCGCGTTACCTCTGTTTACCCCAGCACAGCACCTCTGGTGCCGCCCCTGTGTGTTTGACTTGAAGTAGCGTTTATGTCTTGTCAGATATTCTTTCCAGTTACGCCAACTACACAGAAAATAAAAGTTTAGCTTCACAGAGAGAAAAGCCTTTCCTGTCTCAGAACTGATGAGGGGCTTTTTATGTACCCAGTACTCCATATTGTTTCCCTTTTTTCTCCTCCAAATTGCAGATTTGGGACATTTTTCTGAGTGACTGCCTCATATTATTTTTTTTTTTTTGGTCGGTCATATGGGGCTTGAACTCTGGGCCTGGGCGCTGTCCCTCAGCTCTTCAGCTCAAGGCAAGCGCTCTACCACTTGAGCTACAGCGCCACTTCCGGTTTTCTGGTGGTTTTATTGGAGATAGGAGTCTCACGGTCTCTCCTGCCCAGGCTGGCTTTGAACCGCGATCCTCAGATCTCAGCCTCCTGAGTAGCTAGGATTACAGGCGTGAGCCACCAGCGCCCGGCTCTGCCTCATATTATTATTGCTCCTAGTAGTCCATAGCATATCACACACACACAGTAACGACTTTAATAATTTTTCTGTTGGACAGACTTATTCCTCCTTTTTGCTAGGTATTTATTCAAAATCACGATGTTTAGATGGCTTTTAACTCTTTAAGGAATGTTGGAAATGAGTTCTAGAGCCGCAGAATACTACATACCTGCGCATGTGCATTCTGGTGTGTGCACAGGCAGAAAGTTAGCAGTTAGCAGAAGACACCAGAACTTCATAGAGTTCCAGCCTGGCACTGACATACACCCAAATGTCCATCCACAGGACAGAGCGCATTGTGGTACTGTCCCACAGTCACTGTACATTAGTGAGGCTGAGCCATATTCTCCAGCTGCTGCAGCCACAAACCCTCTCTACACCAGCGCTACAGCGCACTGTGCTGCTAAGCTGTGCTGTGCCATGGCTGTATTAAACGCCTTCTCCACACGTGTAAATGTTCAGCCGCAGACGGGCTTACCAAGAGGTGGTCCGTTATAAACTGAGGGGCATCAGCACTTGATAGTACTCGTTACTCAGCACACTTTGGAGTAGCCCGAGCTCACTGAAAGTTATCAAGCGTTCCTATGTATTTCTAGCCGCTTCTACACCAGAGCGGTGTACTTGTAAGAAGTGACGAACCTCCATGTTGCATCCATCACCCAAAGTCTATTAGCGCTCGCTCTTGGAATACATTCTTTGGGGTTAGCCAAATGAGTAATGGCATGTATCTAGTTTCAGTATTGTGCAGAATAGTTTGCTGCCCTGAAGTCCTCTGTGCTCCTCTGTTTCACCCTCTCCCAACCAGCCCACGGCAAACAAGATCTTCCTACCCCCATAGTTTGGCTTTCTTTGAATGACGTGGTTACAGTGCTTCAATGCATACCCTTCTTAGATGGGTTGCTTCCACTTAGTGAGAGGCTCTTCATCCATTCTTCCATGGCTGGACTACATATTCCACTGCCTGGAAATGCCAGTTTATCCATTGTCTGCTGATACTTTGGTTGCTTCCAAGTTGGGCAGTTGTGAATAAATATCCATGTGGAGGTTCTGTGGACATTTTCAACTCCTTTGGGTAAAATATCAAGTAGGATGATTACTGGGTCTCCTGGTAAGTATATGATTAAAAATAAATACAGCCAGGCACTGGTGATTCACGCCTGTAATCCTAGCTACTCAGGAGGCTGAGATCTAAAGATCACAGTATAAAGCTGCCTGGGCAGAAAAGTCTGTGAGACTTTTACCTCCAGTTAACCACCAGAACACCAGAAAGAGTGCTATGGTTCAAAGTGGTAGAATGCTACACTTGAACAAAAGATCTCAGAGACAATGCCCAGGCCCCGCGTTCAAGCCCCATAACCAACCAAAGGGGAAAAAACCTACACCAAACTGTCCTCCATCTGACTATGCCATTGTTCCACCCCATCCCCATACCAAGTGGACATTCCTGCCATCTGTTTATCTAGATCTTTCGCATCTTTAAGTTGGGTTCGTTTTCTTGATAAGTTTTAAGAGTTTGTATATTTTCAAACTACCAGGATGTATCTATTGTATGTTTAAGTCTCTTCTCCAGCCTCTGCAGGCAAACAGCTCTCCATGTGTGCTTTGATGTGCCTTCTAGCTCATTCAGACCAATAAGCTGAAGCATTACCCCAGCATCCACGGAGACTTCAGCAATGACTTCCGACAGCCGTGTGTGGTGTTCACTGGGCATCCTTCTCTCCGATTCGGGGACGTGGTCCACTTCATGGAGCTCTGGGGAAAATCTAGTCTCAACACCGTCATATTTACAGGTAGACTATAATAAATCATTCCCTTTCCACTGGGGCTGTTAGTAGATGTGCCTACCAGGTAGAGATCCAAGGGAAGGTTTGACATTAGGCATACATGCAAACTCAGGAACTAAGACCAGCACCTGGTACATCATAATCACACCCTGTATCAGGAGCAAGTGGGGCTCCAGGTGGCACCCTGGCTCACTCCCAGTTTACAGGCCTGCCTTCCTGGGAGCATTTGCTGACATGACTCAGGGTCCATTCATTGGTCTCCTGTCTGCTGGGGCAGAGGTGTTGATTTGTCTCATGTGGATGTTTGTTTTGAGCACCAGGAGATGTGATGGCTGTGGTCTGCACCAGGCTTGTCCACTGTCCGGGTACTGTTCTTATTCCATTTGCCCCATATCTTGCTGGGGACAAGACTGTGCAGATAAGCATACAGACTTATGTACAAAACACAGCCACATGCACAGGTTCTGTTCCTCCCCAAATTTTGAATTGATTGATGATTCTGATCTGAATAAATTATCACTGTTATGGCTACCAAAAGGCATTTAGAAAAGCTCTTTTTGTTCTGGACCTAGAGCTTGAACTTAGCCTGGGCATAGTCCCTGAGCTTTTTGGTGGTTAAATGGAAAGAGTCTCATAGACTTTCCTGACTTTGAACCCCAATCCTCAGATCTCAGCCCCCTGAGTAGCTAGGATTACAGGCCTGGCTGTAGGGTTACCAGCGCCTGGCTGAAAAGCAATTTTTTTTTACCTGTGTGTCCCCTCATTTATCTGCCTCTGTCCCTGGTGAACATGTGGAGCCCACAGCTGTGCCTCCAGTGCCCAGCTCCCCCTCCAGGCTCTCCTCACTACGCTCCTTGCTGAGGCTCCCCCTCGTCCTGTGGCCCGCGGAGTGCCTGCTGCTGCCAGGCCAGCCTCTGACCCTGTCCCCTCACTTGGTAGCCCTCTCTTGCCTGCAAATTAAGGTTCACTGTGTGCATTTCCCTTAGAACCAGACTTCTCATACTTGGAAGCACTGGCTCCTTACCAGCCCTTGGCCATGAAGTGCATATACTGCCCCATTGACACACGACTGAATTTCATCCAGGTGTCGAAGCTCCTGAAAGAAGTGCAGGTAAGGAAGGGCGCGGTCGTGTTGCCTCTGTGTAGTTCATCCTTCCATGGTGTGCGGGAGGGGTGCCTGCCTGAGGAGACCTCTGTTCCCAGTTCCCAAATGTGCAGAATGCTACAGCAGAACCCTGTAGAATGCTCTAGAAGGAAGAAGGAAGTTTCCCCTCTGAAGAATTCAAAAGTAAAAGGCAAGGAAAGTATCAGCAGTCGATTGCATGTAATTAAAAACCAGTTGTGTCATCGAGGCATCAGTGTTTCGCGCCTGTAATCCTAGCTACTCAGGAGGCTGAGATCTAAGGATCACAGATCAAAGCCAACCAGGGCAAGTTTCTGAGACTCTTATCTCCAGTTAACCACCAAAAGCCAGAGTAAAGCTGTAGCCCAAGTGGTAGAGTGAGGGACAGCGCCCAAGACCTCGTTCAAGTACCAGGACCAGCATAAAAGAAAAACTAGTTGTGTCGACTTAAAATCAGATTTTTACTCTATCCTCTCAAGTCATTCTATAGTTACATAAGCTGGCAGTTTAACTAAAACACGTCCAAGGCCTTGTCTTACGTATGCTGTATTAAACCCAAAAGGTACACCTGTTCAATGTCCTGATTTTTCTAGGGCTTTGAGGCTTCGTCCAGTGCTGACAATGAGCTGGTAGATTATCAGCATTAGTTTTCAGTTGAGGAGTATTTGTCTCAAAGAGATCTTTTGGCCATTTTTTTTTTCTCCCAAGATAAATTAAAAGGTTTCTTCTTTTTAGTAAGAGTTCCATCTCTAGTTCCTTCTCATCCACAGTTGAGCCTGTGCCTGCCCAGTGTCCACCGCCTACCACCACCGGTCTGCAGACAGTGTGAGAAACGCACGCTAGCACAGGAAGTCACACTTCTTGCCAGACTTCCCAGGGCTCCGTAAGGGAAGACCCGCCGTGCCCAAAAGGAGCTTAGCAGCCCTTGGGAGTAGACGCGTGGAGGTCAGCCTGCAGGTTTCTTGACTATAGTGAGATGTATAAACCAAGACAGTTTCATCCTCCACTCATCACCACGGCTGCTCCTGACCTGCGTGTGCGTCCCCTACGCTGCCTTCTCTCACCAGTGATGGCCCTGAGGGGATGAGTGACCGGCCTGAGCGGGGGCGCCCTGCTCGCAGCCCCCTCCCGTAACTCTGTCTGTTGGTCCTCAGCCCCTGCACGTGGTCTGTCCTGAGCAGTACACCCAGCCGCCCCCCACCCAGTCCCACAGGATGGACCTCATGATCGACTGCCAGCCCCCAGCCATGTCTTACCGGCGAGCGGAGGTCCTTGCTCTGCCCTTCAAACGTCGCTACGAAAAGATTGAAATCATGCCCGAGGTGAGCACTTCGCTTTCTTACAGTTCACCTGGCGCTTTTCCACTTGAGTCTCTTCAGGAAAAGGATCCCAGGGATGCTTTACTGGGGGCTGTGTCAAACACACAGACCCTTAGGCAAGGAACAGTGCAGGGGTGGGATGGTCTGGCCCCCCAAGTTTCATGATGCGCATTGCGCAGTGGGTCCATGCAGCAAGTGCACCCTGGGGAGCAGCTGGTGCCAGCTGCCCTAACCCCTTCCAGCCATCGCACCCCCATTCTTCCTGGACCTCACGAGGACTGAGCCAGGTTTCACTACAGTTAGAGAAAATGGAGGAGATGAGAGGAATCAAGGAAAATGGAATGTTAACCGGCTGCTGTATGCAGTGTAGCATGATTGCAAGGTTTGGTCCATGGAAGTCTAGGACCTGAGTGTGTGGAATCTTGCTGCTTTAACCAGGGATAGAGGAAAGGCATTTGTAGGGGTGCTGGTGCTCCCTCTGGGGAGCGAGGAGGAGCACCCCATCACGAGGAGTGGCGGAGTAGCAGGCTGTTCTGACGCCTTTGCCTCTGCAACAAGCTGCGCTGGGCCATTGTCGCTGGAGAGCCAGTGCGGGGCTCAAGCTACTTTTGGGGTTTTGACGATGAAGAGCAGTATCCAAGCTGGGAACGTGGCTCAGTAGAGCATTTGCCTAGTGTGTATGAAGCCCTGGGGTTGATTCTTCAGTAACACATAAATAGAAAAAGCCGGAAGCAGCGCAGTGGCTCAAGTAGTACAGCGCTAGCCTCGCGCACAGAGAGGCTCAGAGACAGAGCCCAGGCCCTGAATTGAAGCCCAGGACTGGGAAAAAGTAAAAATAAAAAAATATCCAGTCCTTGGATGAAAAATGGACACTCTAGAATGTTTCTCTTCCCACAGTCCACAAGGCTGGTTTCCGGAAGTGCTTCACTGAGAACAGTAAATGAGATGCAAGATAATTTTAATAATTCAGACAGAAGTGGCGCAGCACACAGATGCAAGCTATTCTGTTCATTGTTAGGGTCCATGCAAGTGGGCAGCCATCACGTTTTGTAGCCGTTCTTGATCTGCTCTCTGCTGGGGAGGGTGGGGTGGGAAGACTAAGGACGGGTGGACGGGATGCGCTGTCTGGGCTCATGGAACACAGGGCGTTCATGGAGCTTGTGACTTCAGCATCCCACACTTCCTTCTCTTGGCTAAGCACTTTCTTGCTCATTGCAGCTCACTCACGAGGACCAGTCACCCTTGCAGCCCTCTGGGTGACAGGTGCGTGTTCCCGTGGCCCTGTGGGTAGCTAGGCTGGCAGCCGGTCAGGCTTCCTACGGCTCCCCAGGTGACGAGTCTGTTCTCTTGAAGTCTCTGAGCAGTTTCCTCCTCTTGGCTTCATGCGGTACTTCCTCTTCATTTCAGTAGTATGGCATTGATTGGAACTTGGGATAGGGGGAGATGAAAACAGGTTCCTCACTTCAAAAGAATGCCAAGTTTCAGTCTTGGTCTTAACCCAGAAGTAGAGCTAACCATCCCTATTTCTGTTTAAGGGGGGAGGGGGAGGGCTGTACTTTCATGATTTATTTCCACTCTATTTTACTATTGATTTTTAGATGGCACTGAGGTTTGAACTTAGTGCCTTGCACTACCTAGGCAGGCAGTTCCTGGCAGAGTCACACTTCCAGCTGGGTTTTTTGTTGTTGGGGGTTTTTTGGTTGGTCGTGGGGCTTGAACTCTGGGCCTGGGTGCTGTGCCTCAGCTTTTCAGCTCAAGGTGAGAGCTCTATCACTTGAGCCACAGTGCCATGTCTGGTTTTCTGGTGGTTTATTGGATCTCATGAACTTTCCTGTCCAGGTTGGCTTTGAACCATGATCCTCAGATCTTGGCCTCGTGAGTAGCCATGATTACAGGCTTAAGCCACCAGCGCCTGGCTTGGTTTTTTTGTGGGGTTTTTGCTGCTTCTCTTTGAGAGAGGGTCTTGCTTCCTTCCAGACATGTGCCCAGGCTGCACCCTCCCCTCTTTCGCTTCTCCTCATAGCGCCGATGATAGGTGCACACACTGTACCCCAGTACTTCCATTGAGATGGACTCGTGCCAGGGGATGGCCTGGCGCCCTGATCTTTCCGATCTCAGCCTACCACATAGCCACGCCCCGCCATGGGTTGAGAAAGGAGCTTTTCTGCCCAGGCTGAAAAGTCATCCTGAAACCTGGTGTACGGCCCCAGGGCACATGTGCAGCTGTTCTCAGAAAGGAGCACAGCGTTTGCCCCAGGGTGGGCGGCACTCTCGTTTCCTTGGCTATATTTTGGTGTGTCATTTTGAATTGAGCTTCTTTGATTATTAACAGAAAACTTTCTAAACTAACTTGCTGCGGGGATTTCTTTTGCCTTTAAAATGGTCAGCGTAGCCGGGAACTGGTGGTTCACACCTGTAATCCTAGCTACTCAGGAGGCCTAGATCTGAGGATCGCAGTTCAAAGCCAGCCCAGGCAGGAAAGCCTGTGAGACTCTTATCTCCAGCAAACCACAGAAAACAAAGTGGCGCTGTGGCTCAAATGGTAGAGCGCTAGCCTTGAGCTGGAGAGCTGAGGGACAGCGCCCAGGCCGAGTTCAAGCCCCACAACCGACAAAAAAAAAAAAGGTCAATGTAGCTGGGCTTCAGTGCCCCATACATGTAATCCTAGCTACTCAGGAGGATGAGATCTAAGGATCACTGTTAGAAGCCAGCCTGGGCAGGAAAGTCCATGAGATTCTTGTCGCAGATAAACCAACCACCCCAAAAACCTGGAAGTGGAACTGTGCCTTAAGTGGTAGAGTGAGCACTAGACTTGAGCTCAGGACAGCATCCAGGCCCCCAGTTCAATCCCCAGGACATGGGGACGGGGACACACACACACACACACACCAATGTGAGGTGACATTTAAAGCCTAATCTTTACCCGGGGAAGGGCAGCTACTTTTGAGATGGAAACGTAATGTTTTCTAAGCTGGGGGGGGCGGGGGGCAGTGGTGGACACATGTTCAGAACCTTAGGCTTCAGTAATTTCATGAAGTTTTGGTTATGTTGTTTCTGGCTGTTCTTTGAACTTGTTAGGTAGGTGCTCAATGCCTCCAGCTCTTTTTTAAAGCACTAGGGTTTTTTTGGTCGGTCGTGGGGCTTGAACTCTGGGCCTGGGCACTATCCCTCAGCTCTTCAGCTCAAGGCGAGCGCTCTACCGCTTGAGCCACAGCGCCACTTCTGGTTTTCAAGTGGTTTATTGGAGATAAGAGTCTCATGGACTTTCCTGCCTGGATTGGCTTTGAACCGCGATCCTCAGGTCTCAGCTAGGATTACAGGTATGAGCCACTGGCGCCTGGCTGGCACTGGTTATTTTGAGATAGGGTCTCATTTCCCTGCCTGGCACTTGTGTGGATTGCGATCTACCCATTTTAGGTGTCCAGTTGTAGTGCTCACTGCCACGCCCAGCTTCTTTCCTTTGAGACGGAGTCTCACAGTTTCTGCTTCAGGTGGTCTGAAACCATGATCTTCCCATCTCAGCCTCCCACCACCAGCACCTGACCCCTAAGTTCATTTGTCATTTTTAAGAAGAGTTCACTGTCAGTCACAGAGTCGGTCAGAGTTTGCAGGCCATGTAAGAGTCCTGTTGTCACGCCACGTGAGCCACGGGGGGGTGGGCAGAGGATGAGCCAAGGCCAGAATGATCAGGAAGTGTTTTTAGGGGCTAGCGGGGTCTATGAGAGAGCTTCCAGAATTGTCTGGAGCTGCCTGAGCAGCAGCCGTGAGTCCAAGACATCCTGAGGCAGGCTTGGCAGGTGCTGGGTGACATAACAAGATGCGCACCGCCTGGGGAATCCCGGCTGCCACGCTCAGCGCCGCTGGGCAGTGTCCCATGCAAACGCTGCGTGGCAGGAACACGGCCTGTCACTACCTCCACTCCCTCCCTCGTCTCCCCGCCCTCCTTCATTGAGAGTGGTAGATTTGTATAGGTGTTTCCATAACCACTGTTCTCTACAAAAACACTTCCATTTCTTCACTTCTTAAAGGGATTGGTTCCTTTTCGCCTACAGCAGTGTAAATAAAACCTAAAAGAGATCGTCACACTGGCCATCTGGAGCAGCGAGGCCGCCTGGCCCCTCTCCCACCAGGCCAGGCCAAGCTGCGCAGCACCTCTAGGCCACGGTCCAGCGTGGCCTTTCCTGGGGGCGTAGGGCCAGCCTCGCCGCGCTCACCACTCCTGCTCAGCTCCTCTTCTCAGAGGGCCACCTAAAAAGCCCACATTTGCCTTCAGCTTGCAGATTCCCTGGTGCCCATGGAGATCAAGCCTGGCATCTCCCTGGCAACCGTCTCGGCTGTGCTACACACTAAAGATAACAAGCACGTGCTTCAGGTAGGAGGCTGGCGGGAGGCGGAGCAGGCTTGTTTGGATCAGAGGCTCTTCATATAAATTCCTGGCGACTTCCTTCTCTGGCTGCAGGCCTCAGAAAGGTGCCAGGGAAGAGACGCAGGGTGGCTGGAGAGGGGGTCACGTGGCACCCTCCACTCCAGGCTTCAGACTGAGCGCTGTAGGGTGAGCAGGTGCTGTGGGGAGTCCCCTTAGGAGGCCTGGCACAGAAGTACCACAGTTCAACCGTGAAGGCTCCAGGCCTGGGCTCGGGTGGGGCACCTGTCTCCTAAAGGACTTGCAGGCCTGAGCTATGCCGGGCACAGCTGCCACATGCCATGCTAGCACTGCGTATCCTCGCCACGCACTCAACAACCCGGAAAGTCACCCTAGCAATGCCTGTCCCCCGTCTCCTAACAGTCTCCACAGCTGGGGTCCGGCCTTGTCCCCGGTCTCCTAACAGTCTCCACAGCTGGGGTCCGACCTTGTCCCCGGTCTCCGTCTCCACAGCTGGGGTCCGGCCTTGTCCCCGGTCTCCTAACAGTCTCCACAGCTGGGGTCCGGCCGTGGCGACGGCGCCGCAGTCTGTTAGGCATTGCTCAGCAGAAACTGAGTTGGGTTGATGGAACTTAGAAATGGATCTTGAGGAAGGCAGAGGGCTTCGCAGACGCGGTGGCCTGGTGTGGATGGTTTTGCCAGCTGGGGCCCTGGGCCTCCTGCAGCCTCAGCAGCAGAGGAGGCGGACACTCTGGGCAGCTGTGCTTCCTTCTGCCGCAGCCCCCGCCCAGGCCGGCCCAGCCCCCTGGTAAGAAGAGAAAGCGGGTGAGCGAGGACATCCCTGACTGCAAAGTGCTGAAGCCCCTGCTGAGCGGCTCCATCCCTGTGGAGCAGTTCGTGCAGACCCTGGAGAAGGTGAGCCACCCCGACCCCGGCTCCAGCGCACGTGCTGCCGCCTTGCCCTGCTTTCCCCATGGTCCAGGCTGTTCCTGCGCTCTGCTTCGTCCAGGGTGGGCAAGGGGGCATCCTTCCTTTTTTTAATTTACTGTGATACACAGAGGGCTTCACTTACATGTGCCAGCTATCGAGTACAGTTCCTTTCGTACATGCTGTTTCTTGTTAGAAAAACTCACTTGACATCAATTTAAAGTGGTTTACTCCGATTAATGATGAACCTTTTCTCCACTGGCATCTTAAAAGAAAAGGCTTCCTGGGCTGGGACTGTGGCTCAGTGGTAGAGTGCTTGCTTGCCAAGCATGCATGAAGCCCTTGTTCAATTCCTTAGTACCACATATACAGAAAAAGCCAGAAGTGGCGCTGTGGCTCAGGTGGTAGGGTGCTAGCCTTGAGCAGAGGGAGGGAGGGAGGGACGGAGGGACGGAGGGAGGGAGGGAGGGAAAAAAGAAGGAAAGAAAGGACTTCTTCTTTGGAAGGCTTGGTTTCCTCCTCTGACCTCAGCTTTCCCACACGGTTCTTCTTGAGGCTCCTGCATTCATGACCATGGACGATGGTCTCTCTCCATGGAGCCTCACTTTTGCAGAGAGGCCTGTGCACACAGGCACTGTCTATACCAAGCACAGATGACGCCAGTGCTCTTTGTCCATTCTGTAAGAGAATTTGACAGTAAACTCCAGGATGGCTGCAGATATGCCTCACTCCCCTTCAAACATCTGCCCACCCTGGGGGAACAGGAAGTGGAATCTTCTCCGACTCAGAACAGCTGAGACTCAGGATGCAGAGGCGCCCTGGGAACGTGCAGGATGTGGCTGGATTCTGTTGCTGTCATAGGCCCTGTTGTAAGACCAAAGAAATGGCTGCAGGGATGGAGCCGGTGGAAGAGAGCGCTTGCCTAGCAAGCACAAGGCCCTCAGTTCAAACCCCAGTATTGACCAAAACAGAACTGCATTAGGCATGTCAAAAATAACCAGTTCTTAGACTGTCCAGCCAGACCTAGAGTGTCAGGTTTAGCGGTTCAGGTGCAGAGTCTCCCTCCATTTGCGGTCAGCCATCTCTTCTTTCTCTTGGGGCAGCATGGCTTCAGTGACATTAAGGTGGAAGACACAGCCAAGGGCCACATCGTCCTGCTCCAGGAAGCTGAGACGCTCATCCAGATTGAAGAAGACTCCACGCACATCATCTGTGACAACGATGAGATGCTGAGGGTCCGACTGCGGGACCTCGTCCTCAAATTCCTGCAGAAGTTCTGAGTGGCCATCGGGCTCCTGGAAGGCTACAGCGGAGCCGCAGAGGGACATGACGCCCGCAGCTGTGTGTCTGCACATCCGCGGTCTCAGGAGAGAAGAGGCGGCGCTTAAGGACCTGGCACGACAAGCCCGCCTCGCCCAAGACGTGCGTGGTGGGCAGGAGAGTGAAGGTGACAGGCTGGGTGTGTGAGGCCCGAGTTTGTTCCGCGGTTCACGAACAAGTCTCACTTTATTTACACACACCTGCTCCCCCCACACACAAAAGAGTTGGAGCTCAGAGGCATGGCTCAAGTGGCAGAACTTCTGCCGAGTAACTGCCTAAATTCAAAGCATAAATTCAAACCCTAGTACTTCTACACGCGCAAAAACCACAATCCCAAAAAAGTAGTAAAGTAAACCCATCTATCTGTATTTTATACTGCAGTCCACTTTGTTAATAAACTTATTTTTATAGTACGATCCATGCTTTCTTGAAACTATGGTCTAAACAGTGATGTAGTATCTAAAATATGTAAGAACAGCATAAACCAACACTTCCTAACAAATTTTAGGTTGCGCGTATTAAATCATAAAACCTAGCACTGTTTATACCAAAAAAAAAAAAAAAAAAAGCCCTATCATGCGGAGAGCCAGGGCTGCGGCCGTCCTGGACAGGAGTTCAGGAGGCTCCAGGAGCCTCGGTGTGTGCCTGCGCTGGCGCACCGTCAGCTGGGTGACTGGCACGGGTCAGCACAGACCCGAGACCAAGCTCAGGCCACTGGCTGGAAACAATCGTCTCAAAAAGTCAAAGCAGGGCTGGCAGAGTGGCGCAGAGTGAGGCTGAACCCGATCTCCCTCACCCTGCAAAAACAAACGTATTTCTCCTTAAGTTATATGCACACACATTGCACTTAAGCTGCCCCAAAATGATGTGTGCTGGCGGACTGCACTACCTGTGGGCTTTTGTGGCCCCCACAGAACATGACAACAGTGGCTCGTGGTCCTCACTCTGCCGTGCTCATCCCCAGTGCCAGAACCAATTCCACGCTAGGCAGCTCAGGGCAGGGCCTCCGCTCATCTCGCCTACCTTCCCACAGCAGGAGCTGTCGCGCACACACCAGCCATGGAGGTGGCGGGTGAAAGCTTCCCGGGGGGTTCTGGTGGCAGGCCTGCCTGTGCCAGAACCTACTGGCTGTCGCCTTCCAGCTGGGCTATCGCGAGGATCCCAAAGGGACTTGGTGACCTGGCGGGGTCACACTTAAGCGAGGCACGATTGCTCCCCCCCCCCCCCCCCCCCGAGAAAAGGTTTATGGGAATAATGGATTCTTTGGGGGTCCGGTTGTGGGGCCTGAACTTGGCCTGGGCGCTGTCCCTCAGCTCTTCAGCTCAAGGTTAGCACTCTACCACTGAGCCACCTTCCCAGCCCCGGGAATAATGAATTCCTGGAAGACAAGTGGTTCCAGTTAGCTGCACGTTGGCACAGAGCCACTTCATCATCAGGCTTGTTTCCACAGGACAACTGCGTCCCAGGATAGGTGACACCATACTGGCGGGAGCCTGTCGGCGGGGGACAGCAACACTGCCATGAGACCTCAGCTCTGTGCCTAGGAAGAGTTGTAAATGTGCCCGTGTGCATCGGCGTCCTTTCTAACAGACTTTGGCAAGGGCCAGGTTTTAAGGTTTTAAACCTTTTTTAAAATATCTTGAAAAATGGAAAACATTCTGAGTTCAAAACCCCTGACAGTGATTTTATCGGAATGTCGTAGCAGTGTCCAGAAATGCCCTGGGACGTGTCAAAGAGCGCCACAGACAGCACAAGGCATGACTCTCAAGGGCTGGTGACTAGGAGCCAGACATGGGTACAATGGGGCCGCAGATGCCCGCTGAACAGGGAATCCTCAGAATTAGAGATGTGTTCAGCCCCTGCACGGCAGGAAGCAAAGACGCATTCTTGAGAGCAGAGGGAGTCTAGGCCTTCCCAGGTCCCGGGAGGAAGCAGTTCTGACCGCTTGGACTATGCCTCAGGTGTTAAGAAACCAAACTGGAAGCCCCGTGCAGGTGCAGGTGCTGGCGAGGCGTGCAGCAACCTCTGCTAATTGCAGGAGCACAGTGGTGAAATGGGAACTGAGAAAATCTAAACAAGTGAACTAAAGGCTGAGATCAGGAAAACCATGGTTCAATGACAGCCTGGCGAAACACTCACAAAACCCTGTCTCAACGAAGAGAGAGCCAGTGCCTCCTCTCATCAAAGCATCAGCAGATTAGTCTAGAAAGCCCCCACCAAGGCAGCCCTGACCAACACAGCAAGAGAGTCAGCTAGGAGAGTGCCTGCCTGGCAAGTGGTTAAAATTCAAAGAAGACTAGTGTTGTTCCTACGTCTGTTTTCAAGTCCTAACAAGTCACTGGGCTGGGAGACGGGGCACTGCACGCTACCTATGCTAGCAGAGCGGGAGCCACCACCCATCCCTGACTCCACTTCCCCCTCGAGAACCAGTCCAGTCCATTTCCTCACGTTCCCTCTGCATCACAGCCCCCTTCCACACCGTGCTGTGGCAGACACAGAATCTGGATTGTTTCTATGCTAGAATAAACTCTAAATGTACTTTGGCTCGAGTTGTTCTCTCAACAGATCTTTCCACAAAGTGGTATACAGATGTCCATGCTGTATAACAGATGACCCCAAATCTTAGGGACCCAGAAATAAACATCTCTTACCTGCTTTCTGTGGGGAAGGAATGTGGTTCAGCTTGGCTGGACTGCTGACTTCTCCACATAGCCGCAGTCAGGTGCTGGATGAGGAAACAGCTACCATTTACCTGTCTGCCAGACACCCAGCCTCTAAGTGGCTTCTGTCCTCCACCACATCTACCAGGCTCAGAAGCAGACAGGTGGACAAGTGTCCAGTCTCTCTCCTGTCCTGACTCCCAGAACCCCCAGGATCCTAGGCCAGTAGGAGTGGGCTTTTCCCAAGCGTCGTAATATAGCAACAGAATGAGTGAGGAAACCTTCAAGTGTATGATGGCATGCTAAGACCCCAAGCACACTGGCTGAGAGGGGTTTCCTCTTGCTCATACAGCACACACACACACACACACACACACACACACCCGCCTCAGGCCTCCCAGACACACACACACACACACCCGCCTCAGGCCTCCCAGAGGAGGGCACAATGCATGAATAACATTAATCCTCTTGGAACCAAAAAGTAGGGTAAAAATAAAGTCCTGCTGGGCACCAGTGCCTGACCCTGGTAGTGCCAGCTACTCTGGAGGCTGAGATAGCAGGATCAAAGTCAAAGCCAGCCCAAACAGAAGTTCTTGGGACTCTTAAAGCCTATGGTGGAACTGTGGCTCAAGTGGTAGAACAATAACCTTGAGTACAAAAGCTCAGGGACAATGTTCAGGCCCTGTTGAAGCCCCAGGAATAGTGAGGGTGGGGGTTGGGACAGGACACCCAATTATAATTAAAGAGGAAGTCACACTAAACCTAGAGATGGGCAGTACAGAACTGAGACCAAGATTTCCAATCTTATGGGCTAGAACTCAGGGCCTTACACTTACAAGGCAAGCACTCTACACTGAGCCTCTAGCCTCTTTTGGCCTTGGTTATTTTTTTTTTGGGGGGGGGGGGGTCCAGTAGTGGGGCCTGAACTCTGGGCCTGGGTACTGTCCCTCAGCTCTTCAGCTCAAGGCTAGCGCTCTACCACTTGAGCACAGTGCCACTTCCAGCTTTTTTCTTTTTGCTTATGTGGTGCTGAGGACTCGAACCCAGAGCCTCAGGCATGCAAGGCAAGCGCTTTACCACTGAGCCACCTTCCCAGCCCCAGGCCTTGGTTATTTTTGAGGTAGGGTCTCACTCTATGCCTCGCCCAGCCTGAACTTCACTTGTGCCTTACTTCTGTTCCTGGGGACAGTGGACACTGCCACCAACACTCCCAGCCTTTTTTTTTTTTTTTTGGCCAGTTCTGGTGGTTGAACTCAGGGCCTGGGCACTGTCCCTGAGCTTCTTTTACTCAAGGCTAGTACTCTACCACTTGAGCCACAGCACCACTTCTGGCTTTTTCTGTTTATGTGGTACTGAGAGGCAAGCACTCAACCACTGAGCCACAATCCCAGCTAATACTCCCAAGCCATTGATCAGAATGGAGTCTAGCAAACTTTTTACCTGGCTAGCCTGGGATGGTGACCCCTATAGCTAGAATTATAGCCACTGTAGGTTTTAATCCCACCATCAAATATTACTTTACATATAAACATTTAATTCCTAAGGTTCCAGGCCTTTGAAAAGTGTTATAGCCGCATCTTGTCATTAGGCACAAATGCTATTATTTGTCCCTTACGTAAGTATTAGAGGCCACTGGGGGGAAAATGGCGACAACTCCACCTGCAGGATTTTACTCTCCTCTACAGTAAATCACACCAATCATTCCTAGTCATTTGTTTCTGCTGTGCAACTATGTAAACTGCAAGCAAGAACTATCTCCACGATACATAGAAACTCTAGGTAAATACACATTCAACTAAATCTAACATTTCTCAGGTCACCCATTACAACTTTTTAATCTAGTAACTATAGTGCTCACACACTTTGAAAATAAACTTTTCTTGTTCAACTTTTCCTAGTCACTAAGTGCCACCAATAACTTGATCAACATAAAAGTTTTGGACCATCAGCTTTTTTTGTCTTTTGGTCAGTCATAGATAGGGCTTGAACTCTGGGCCTGAGCACTGTCCCTCAGCTCTTCAGCTCAAGGCTAGCGCTCTACCACTTGAGCCACAGCGCCACTTCTGGCGCTGTAGGTGGTTATTGGAGATAAGAGTCTCACCAACTTTCCTGTCTAGGCTGGCTTCAAACCGTGATCCTCAAATCTTGGCCTCCTTAGTAGCCAGGATTCTAGGCATGAGCCACCAGTGCCTGGCGGACCATCAGCATTTTGGGGACAGAGTCTTTTTTTCTACCTTATCTCTTAAGTTGAGGCCTAACTTAGGAGAAGAGGGGCAAAAATAGAAATTTCAGAAATGCGCAATTACAGGCTTAATCTACATTTCCTGAGGGTCAGTCTCTTAATTGCCGTTTTGTAAACAAGAACCTGTATGTGGGCGCAAAGATAGCTATCTCTACAGGGTGCTGTCACTCACCCTGGCTCTAAATGATTCTCCACGTTGGTGCTTGCTGCTGCTCAAAGCCTGCAAGCCAAATCTGGCAGGTGACCTAAGGGCAGGGAAGGAAATGCAACAGCAATCACACATGGCCCACACATCCTAAAGCATTTACTGAGTGACCCTCTACAGAAAACCAGATCAGACCTTCTTCAGGTACTGTTTTAAAACACTTGTAATGCCTGACCATATGCTCATGCATACACACACACACACATAAGGCCTCAGAACATAAAAGAAAAAAGCAGTCCAGCTGAAGGGAATCAAAACTAAAAAGGAAATGGCAGATGCCTTTAGTGGAGACCCAAGTGCTTTGTGGGACAGCTGACGCTCCGGGAGGAAATGGGGTTTCACAGCTTTCATTAGCAGAGGTTACAATGCAAGGCAGCATCGCTGCTGTGGAAAGAGGAGGATCCCAGAAGACAGGTTCAGTGAGCAGGCCCAAATTCTGCACATAAACTCTGTAGATCTTTGAAACAAGGCAAGTAAGTAAAACAAAGCAATCATGGCCATGGATTAACAAAACAGTAACTAAAGATAAGCTGCCTGGAAGAAATGCACATTATGTAGAGGCTGTTACGGTGAAAGAAACTGGACATAGACCACGTGAACTGCACGTAGGATAAAACTGGCATGAATACTGCCAGAGATTGTAGTACCTGAGACGATAAAGAGCAGTTTATTTTTTTAAAAAGTCATGAACTGTTCATGACAGTTTTAAATAAATGAAGCAAAAAATAAACAGCATTAAAAGGAAAAGAAATCTTAACTGGTGGAGATTTTAATCACTAGACAAAAGCATTAAGTTCACAGATGGTCTCAAGCCCCTAAGCTAATCAGTATGTCCAAGATCCTGGCTCCACAGCTACAGACACATTTTCCCCGCGTGTGGGTGCATTTACCATGGACACCAGGTGCTAGATGCTAGAACAAACCTCGCTATACTTAAAGGAATAAAATCACACAGAAGGGGCTGGAAATGTGGCTTGGTGGTAAAGAGTGCTTGACTCACATGCATGAAGCCCTGGGTTCGATTGCTCAGTACCACACAAACAAAGCCGGAAGTGATGTGGCTTAAGTGGTAGAGTGCTAACCTTGAGCAAAAGAAGTTCAGGGACAGTGTCTAGGCCCTGAGTTCAAGCGCCAGGACTGATAGGGAATGCAGGGTGTGACAGCTAAGTGCACTGTGGCTCTGGGAGAGAACTTTGTGCTTTCATAGTAATCTTTTTTTTCCCCCCTGCTGGTCCTCAGGCTTGGGTGCTGTCCCTGAACTTCTGTACTCAAAGCTAGTGCTCTACCATGTGAGCCACAGCTCTCCTTTCAGCTTTTTGGTGATTCATTGGAGGTAGGCGTCTCATGGCCTTACCTGCCCAGGCTGGCTTTGAACCGTGATCCTCAGATCTCCTGAGTAATTAGAATGACAGGTGTGAGCCACTAATGACCAGCTTAGATTTATACATTTCAATATATAAAATTTTCACTAAAACCAGAAATGGGCAGAAACAGGGCTGGTGTGTAGCTTAGTGGTAGATGAGCTTTCTATTGTGTTTGATTGCAGCTCAGCGGAAGCAGTATACCTGCAAGGCCGAGCAGTAAGTACTACCCCGGCCTGGGGAGAGCCCTGGGTCTTCCACGAAGTCCTTCCTCTTTGGAGTATGTTTAAGTCCGACCGCTCACGTGTCAGCCCTTGGTAGGAGCGGGGTTTGAACCCGCAGACACCTCCAGGCAAGCTGCGGCCGGGCCTCGGGCCTGCACGAGGGGTAGGACCGGTCCGGGGGCTTGGGTGGGGTGAACGGGCGGCAGCGGGGGCTCCGCTGCCAGCGTGTCTCAGCCCTCGCACCCAGAAACTGCTCTAAGCAGACCTTCTTTTTCCCATTCCTGGGCCTTGAACTCAGGGCTGGGGCTCTTCAGCCCCTTGAGCCACGGTGGCCCTCCGGCTTTTCTGTGTGTGGTGCCAAGGACTCGAACCCAGGGCTTCGAGCATGAATTGAGCGCTCTCCCATTAGGCCATCTTCCCAGCCCCAGCACAGGTACAGGCCCGGTCCTCCCCCCAGACCTCCCCCAGAAAGCAAGGCCTCCACACGCCTCCTCGGAACGCCTCCATTTATTTCTTACAAAACTCCACCGTGGACCCTTGTGCTGGGGGGGGGGGGGAGGGGGGGCGGGCATCGGCGCGGGTGCCCGTCCTCCCCACGGACTCGAACCCTGCCGGGCCGGGCGGCCTCCAGTGTGGACCTACAGCAAGCGACACCGCCGGCCAGAATGTGCCCCAAGAAACGCAAACACGGGACATCACGGTCTCAGGAGGACGGAAGTGGGTTCGGGCCAGGGTGGACCCGAGCCTGTGGAGGGCTGGAAACGTTCTCAGCTCAGAACACAAGGCACAGGCCACGTCCCTGGCACGCGGCCTGTGTGACTGGCTTTCCCAGCTGCCACCGCGGCCCGGGCCACGGAAGTGGGGAGTTGGGGTGTGAGTGCCTGTGAAATCCCAAGACGGCGTGAGCTCTCCTGGCAATTCCCAGCCTCTCACAGCTCTAGCACATACCAAACCTACAGGGCACAGGTAGAGGCTCAGAGGTGGGGAAAGGTGAATTTCACCCAAGTATTAATCTCAAGGCAGGTGCCTTGCTGCCAGGCCCCCGGCCAGCCGGGGGCATCCTCGGAGGAGGAGGCGCGCTTTGTCCCGCACCAGAGCTTGCTGGCCTGCAGACCACCCGCCTGTGTCTGGCAGGACAGCCTGAAGTCCTCCTGCTGTCTCATCCAAGAGAAAACACTCCAGAAAGCCTGAGGCCCACAGCACTGCCCGCCGCTGATGGGGGCAGCTTTACACCTTCCACAGTCTTTGCTTCCCATTCTCTCTCTCCAACAAGGGGGATAACAGGAGAGCAGGCATGAGTTCTGGGATTGTCACTGCCCAATGAGAAATCTTCAAACCCACTGACCTAGCAGAAGACTGCAGGGCTGATGGCCGGCCGCAGTGCAGGTCCTTCCCCAGCTTTTCTGTGGGAGGGGGACCAGGTTACAACCACTGACTGGACCGAGGGACAGCACCCTCTCCAACACCCTTAAGAGCCACACAGGTCCCTTTCTTATTTCTGCGCTCTATACCCCTGGGGGGATGGGAGATGGAAGAAGAAGGCAGACTTCCCCCAGTCACAGTCCCTAAATACAGGACGCACAGAGCCTGACTGGTCCCCTCCCTTGGCGAGAGAGGCAGAAATTTCAATTACTCACCCCACCAAATATGCATGTGTGTGTGTGTGTGTGTGTGTGTTTACACACACATATATAAATAAGCCTTGGATGGCAGATCTGAAACTTCTTTTGAGATACTAGTTCTTTCTGACTTTAAACATCACAAAGCCACTGTCCTGGGCTATGAACTGTGTCCTCAGTGTGCACTGCCAGTCAGTGCCCTGCGTGGGAGCCCTCCTCCGCTGACCAGGGCGCCACGGCCCAGTGTGGCTGACCAAGATAAAGGCAGCTATTTCCTTCCCACTCTGCCTGCGCCTCTCCCAGCAGAGGGCCTGGCCCACTGGCCCAGCAGATGTCCCCAGGCCCTCAAGGCCCAGGGACCCTGGGAGCGCCGCCCCCACTCTGCCTGTCCTCCCCGCAACTGTGGCCCTTAGATGAACTTGAAGCACTTGGTGTTGTCGTGCGGCAGGCGCGTCTTGAAGAGCACGGAATCCACCCTGAACTGCGTGTACAGGAGGGGCATGTAGCCGTACACCTTGACAAAAAAGTTGATACACTTGTGCCGCTCGTAAAAGTGGGAATCATCATGTGACAGGGCCTGGGGACATCCTGGGCACCGGAAAGTCCACCGTGACGTCACCTGGGGACAGGAGTGACAGAGCAGAGGGTGAGAATCCCAGTGCTAACACTGTCCCCGCCCACAGCTTTGTCCGCCCAATGCCGCATCACCGTGAAGCGCACCCGCCCACCCACTCGCCTATGGGGAATCCTACCTTCAGCTATGAATAAAGCTTTAGTAAAGGCCTGTACCTAACAGCAAAGCCTGCAAGTGTTTGGAATCATCCTCTCTAATTCTATTCCAGGAATGATCTTGGTTATACACCAAGACGTTGGTACTAAGTTATTTCACCTATGCTTTTAATGGCAAAGACTGGAAAAATCACTCAATAGGAACTAGTCAAATAAGTATAAAATACAACTTATCATTTTATAAAGACATGTAAGAAAATTATATCTAGGAGTTTTCAAATTATATGTAGAAATTACAAACATGTTCTGCAAAAGAAACAACATATTTCTCCTTTTTATATTTCTCCCTATTTTAACCCTGTTATACGCTAAAATAAATCCTTGCTAAAAGTTTCCAAGACGACTATACTTAGATTGAGAAAGTGGTTATGGTCTAATCATTATTAGGAAAACTTCAAACAATTACAAAGCCATGTGGCAGAGCAGAGCTCTGAAAGGGCTCTGAAAGCCCAGCTAGAGACTGGAAACCCCAGGGCCGGACGAGAGACGAGACACAGGCAGGGACAGAGGGCGCCTGGCAGAGAGACGAGGAGGAAGGGCTTCGGCCCCCTTTTTCCAGTGAGTGCAACCATGTGCAGAACGTACTCAATGAGATCTTCACAGACATCAATAAAACAGTATGTATATGAGTTTCTCTGTGACCCGTGCACTGTATATGTTCAGAGACGTTCTGGGGTCCAGACTGCCAAGTAAAAGGGCCAAGTGGGCCAAAGGTGTCACTCAACAAAACTAAGAAACCCTCAGTTACCAGGCTTAAAGGTCTGACAGCAAATAATATGGGTAACTGCTCAAAAACTGAAAGGCCCAGGCTGGGATGTAGCTCAGTGGCAAAGCGCTTGCCTAGCAAGTGCAACGTCCTGGGTTCGATCCCCAGTACCAAAAAAGAAAAGACCAAAAAAAAAATACAGTTAAAAAAAAAAAACCCCAAACAAAAACTGAAAGGCCCACCAGGTGTGTTAGCTCATGCTTGTCATCCTAGCTACTCAGGAGGCTGAGATCTGAAGATTGCAGTTCAAAGCCAGCTGTGGCAGGAAAGGCCGTGAGACTCTTATCTCCAATAAACCACCAGAAAACCAAAAGTGGTGCTGTGGCTCAAGTGGTAGAGCGCTAGCTTTGAGCTGAAGAGCTGAGGGACAGCGCCCAGGCCCAGAGTTCAAGCCCTACAAAATATGAATTGTATACAGCACCCTAGCACCCTGGCACAAAGGGCACAGGCCGCTCCTTCCCTCCATGACTCCCTGGGCTCAGGCTTCAGGCTAGCACAGCAGGAGGAAAGAACCTTAGAAAGAACTAATCACGGCCCACTGCACACACCTATACTCTGAAGGGAATTTCTAGGCTAAACAGCATGCACTCATAATTTAAATCATGTCTTCCATGGTGAACAATTTGGTAAGTAGTGAACACTGGTTCCATGCAATAAATCAGCACAAATATATTTCAGAGTCTATGTGGTCACTCAGACCAGGCCAAACCTTTCCCAGCCGTGGCCCTTGGTTGCAACGTAACCCCGATCCATAATTTTTCTATTAAGTCCTCACAAAAAAAGAATACTAAATATCAAGATGAAGGGAAAGATTAGTAACGGCCCTCACTGCAAAGCAGTGACTGACAGAGACACTACTTGGATATTGTTCAAAAAGTCTTCCACGCTTTGGGATGCCCAATGTTCTCTCTGGCAACAACCATTCGCTGCATACAGTCTTAGCAACTGTAACTGCTTCCTGACTGAAGGACATCTAAACTCCAGTTACAGGTGGGGAAAACAAAGCTGCAACATCTGTCCAGCCAGCTCCAAACTACCAGCCCTGTAGTGACAACTCCTTTACTTCTACAACAGATCCTTTGAAGTAAGGAGGTATCCTGGCCTACGGTGGAGAAGAGCCACTGAGGCCGAAGCTGGAAGAGACTGCACTCCAGCAAAGCAAGGGAGGGGAGCTACGTCTGCTCACACGCACAGCCATAGGAAGCAGACCCTCACCTTGATGGGGGGCTTCCGTGTAATGTGGGAGACGAGGAAGTTCATGGCGATGTCCTCACAGTTGGTGTACTCATCTACCATATCTCGGATGGCCTGGGGCATCACATAAGAATACAAGTAGGCATAATACTGTCAGGGGAAGAAAAAAAATTAACATTATGTTAGAGGCCCCAATTCTTTGGCTTTCAGCGGAAAAATTTCCCATGAATATAGGCACTACATGAAAGGGGCCTCAGCTTGGGGTGAGGCCAGGAGTGGGAAGCACTGGCATTCAGGGAGCTGGGGGCCAAAAATGCTCAACATCTTGCAATGCAAATCTTCTGAATGAAAAATCAGCCAACTCCAACTGCCATGATTGCCACCTTTAAGATCCTTCATTTCATGTAATTTCCTTAGTATCTCAGCAATATTGAAATCAATACAAAGCTTTCAAAACAAGTTAGACATGGTGTCAGCTGAGCAGAATTCTACTGACAGTGGCAATAACAGATAAGCAAGGAGAGCTGGTGGCCTTCCCAGGCCTCAACAACCCACAGAACCATGGGACATCCAGTCCCTCGCTGTCTCACTGACAAGACTCTTGGTCTGACCACATCTATCACTGCCACCAGCTACCCCTGCTCCAAGCCATCGCCCCGACCCGCCACCCGAAGAGCAGCGGTGTGGAATGAAGTACAGCTGGACATGTCTGTCACCCAGTGGCGTCTCATCTCACTCAGAGAAACACCAAACTTCTTAAGATATCCCAAGAAGCTGGTGTGGTAGCATGCACCTGAAATCCCATGAAGACTACAAGTTCAAGACTAGCTTAGTCTATGTGAAGATCCTGCCTGAAAACTCTCATAATGCGGAGTGTTGTATGGCATCCAGTTCACACTTGGGAACAAATCTGCTTAATAAATGAGCTTGCTGTTACACAGAAGTATTATTAAGAATCCAGTCACTTAAAACTGAAATCAAGTTACACTCAAAACGAATGCAACAAATACCTGCAAACCTTCCTACGTGCTCAGCTCTGAAGGAGCTGCTTCCAGCAGCATCTGCTCAGACCTGAGAACTCACTTGTCTATTGTCAGTCTCCCCTCTCAAGCTCTGATTGCTCTTTAAAAGTCAATGGTCAAGCCGGGCGCAGGTGGCTCATGCCTGTAATCCTAGCTACTCAAGAGGCTGAGATCTGAGGATCACAATTCCAAACCAGCTTGGGCAGGAACGTCTGTGAGACTGATCTCCTATTAACAACTAGAAAACTGGAAGTGAAGCTATGGCTTCAAGTGGTAGAGTACTAGCCTTGAGCAATAAAAGCTCAGGGACAGCGCTTAGGCCCTGACTTCAAGGCCCAAAACTGAAAATAAAATAGATGTCAATGGTTAGACCCCTGTATTAATAATATTATTATATTAGTATTAATAATAATAACATCCTTAATGAAGCATAGTATAGTTCCTATTTGAAAATGCAGTAATTACAAAGGATTCCTCATCAGACAGGGCCCCCCAGCCAGCTGTGCATCCACCCATCTCCCCTAAGCTTGGAACATGAATACTAGAAAACAGATCAAAATGGGATTGCTTTTTGTTTTGTTTTGTTTGGTCGGTTATAGAGCTTGAACTCTAGGTGCTGTCCCTGAGCTCTTCAGCTCAAGGCTAGTGCTCTACCACTTGAGCCACAGTGCTACTTCCGGTTTTCTGGTGGTTAATTGGAGATAAGAGTCTCTCAGGCTTTTCTGCCCAGGCTGGCTTTGAACCTCGATCCTCAAATCTGTCTCCTGAGTAGCTAGGATTACAGGTGTGAACCACCAGTGCCTGGCTCACACATTAGGGCAGAAAAGCTGGGCACCAGTGGCTTAGGCCTATAATCCTAGCTACTCAGGAGGCTGAGATTTGAGGATCTCAGTTCAAAGTCAGCCCAGGCAAGTAAGTCCTTGAAACTCATCTCCAGTGGAGCTGTGGCTCAAGTGATAGAGCACTTGAGCCATGAAGTTCAGGGACAGTGCCTAGGTCCTGAGTTCAAGCCCCAGGACCAGCACACACACAAACACCTCAATGTTACATGGTTAGGCTAGTTCCCTAACAAAATGACTGGTGAAGTTGTAGTTGTAGTGGGGAGATGTGCAGGACACTACCACTGGAGGTGAACACATGAGAAGGAAGGATGGGAGGAGCTGCAGGAGAGTCGGTGAGCCTTGGGCGAAGCTCAGATGAAGTGCCTGAGGGACACACAGGAGATTTCCTGAAAATGATGAGATACAAGTGCAAACCTCAGCAAAAGGCCAAGGAAATGACCAGCTTGTAAGGTGTCTTCAAAAGTGTGAGGGAGCCAGGCGTGGTGCCTCACACCTGTCATCCTAGCTACTCAGGAGGCTGAGATCTGAGGATCGCAGTTTGAAGTCAGCCCAGGCAGGAAAGTCTCAGGCTCTTATCTCCAACAAGCTACTCAGAAAAGGCTGGAAGTGGTGTGTGGCTCAAGTGGTAGAGCAAAAGAAGCTCAGGAAAAGTGGCTGGGCCCTGAGTTCAAGACCCAGGACTGACACAAAAAAATAAAAAAGGAATGTGAGGGAATGAGTATGCTAGGCAACGGCAGGGACACACGAACAACAAGACATGCCTCATCTTCCCCAGAAGGAGGAACGGAGCCCTCCAGGAAGGCAGGGGAAGCATATGGAATCGCAGAGGACATGGATGATAAACAGGTGCCAACATCTTTGATGGCTGGCAGATGGCTGCCACAGAGACTTCCCATGACAGTTAAGAGGTAAGTGTGTCAGGGTGGACAAGAAAATGTTCTCTGTGCCTTCCTTGCTCAAAGCACAGATTTGGGGAAATGAGTAGCCATGCAGTTGATAGGAGCCCATGAAAGGGAAGCAGTGACCTCACAGGAAAGTCAGGTCTGTCGGCTGGAGGACAGGCAGAAGTGTTCTGAGACGTGGGCAGTGGAGAGAAGTTGCTCATCTGAGAAGAGTTTCTTCAGAGCCCAGTGGAAGACCTCAGAGGGAAAGTACAGGCTAGCAGCACTCAGTCGAGGAACGTAACCCAAGTCCATGAGGCATTTTAAATTTCCTGGTAACCAGGAAATTTAGAGCAAGCTAGAGGTACAGCTCAGTGGAAGAGTGTGTGGTCAGCAAGCTTGAGGACCTGCATTTGGTCCCTAACACCACCAGAAAATAAGAGAAGCAGTAAAAAATATTTCATTTACCCAATATCTCCAAAATCAATATAAAAATGAGGATCACTCCTGTCGTGCAGAGTTTCAGAATCCGATGTGCACTTTGTAGCTTTAGCACAGTTCTGACCAGCCACGTATCAAGTGCTCAGCAGCCACTTTACGGAACAGACGCGCAGAGGAGAGATGGGCATGAGCAAAAGTAGCTCACAGTGAGGAGAGGGGGGATGACAACAGGTCTGTGCCCTTTGCTATTTAGTGAATATCAAAATGTGAGGCCAGGGAAGCAAGCTCAGTGCAGTCAGGTACGGGGGCCTGGGATGGGCAGGGCTCAGTCCAAGCCATGTTCAGCCACATTCAGCTGAGCATAGCTGCATGTGCCCATCATTCCAGCTACATAAGAATAAATAAGAGAACTGTGGGTGGTGGCCACACTGAGCTCATGGAAAGGATCTCCCAGGACCTCCGTTACCAGTATGTTTGGTTTCATAAAGGGAGAACCAATGTTTGGAAATAGAACTGGCTTTCCTCCTGCTCTGCAGGAGGAGAGCGGTTGTGAGGACAGCATCTACCACCCAGAGGTGCACAGCTAAGTACCTGCTAGCGCAGGCGGCTTTGCATTACCTTGTGAAAGAAGGCAGCACCTGTCAGCACCATGGACAGCTCGCAGGAGTAGTTGGCGTTGTAGAGCCAGGACTGGTGAGGGAGGTCCCACGCATGGTACCGGCCAGGGAAGCCCACAATTCGGTCACGTGCCTCTCTCCACACTCTTGAAAACACAAGTGCAACATACTTGATCCCAGCTTGGGGACTACCAGTGATGCTTACCATCACAGCTTTGTCTGACATTCTCACTCAGATGAGGAGACCAAAAAAAGATCTACAGATGCCCAGCAAATGAGAAGTCAGGTGGGGGAGTGAGGATGCACAGCCAGAGACAATGCAGTCCCATTGCATGTTCCTTCTGACTCTCGGGGAATTAGCTCCTATCTCTTTGATTTTCTTTAGAGGCTACTCTGTCCCTCTCTGCTCAGCCCAGGGGGTTGTGGATGCTATGCCTGCAACTCCAGAGCAGCAAATAACCCTAGTCTAAACAGCCAAAGAATCTGATTTCCCTGACTCAGAAGGAAAACCCCACTACGAGAGTAAAGCAAGCCCAGAGAGGATGAGAAAGGAGTCCTTCACTACTACTCAAGACCCTGGACCAGCCTCAGCCCATGGGAGCCCTTATGACCTCCGAGACGCCACCAGAAACTCATCTTACTGCCTAATGTAGGCTCAAGTTAGTTTTCTGCTACTTGCAACGTGTCTTTTTTTCCTTTTTCTTTTTCCAGTCCTGGCACTTGAACTCAGGACCTGGGTACTGTCCCTGAGCTTCTTTTTTTTTCTCTCCTTTTTTTTTTTATTATAAAGATACTATACAGAGGGTTACAGTTACATGAGTGAGGTAATGAGTACACTTGCTCTTGAACATTGTTACCCCCTCCATTGTTTTCCCCCTACCATCCCTTCCCTCCCTACCTTCCCCGAGGTTCTTTTTTTTTTTGATTTTGTGATTACATAATTTCCGGAATTTCACACTATTGTGGCATAATGATGCTCATTTAAAGTCACAAGTTCATTCTAACTTTCCTGGAGCAAATTGTCTATCACAGTCTATAACATATAACGGTGTTCACATGTTATACACAATACATGTGATCAGCAGCATGGGGATATTTAGTAGTGGTTCAACCAGATGAGTGGGAGTTCTTTGTTTCTTAAGTCCTGTTAGTTTTGTCGTATCACCTAACATTTTGGATTTAGCATCCACTTATCAGGGAGACCATGTACCGTTTGTCTCTTCACTCTTGGCTTACCTCGCCTGAGCTTCTTTTTGCTCAAGGCTAGCACTCTACCACTTGAGCCACAGTGCCACTTCTGGCTTTTTCTCTATTTATGTGGTACTGAGTAATCAAACCCAGGGCTTCATTCATGCAAGGCAATAACTGTACCATTCCCAGCCCTCAAAGTGTTTCTTGATTAAAACTCTTTCCCTTACCGAAACCCAAACATGATTTCATCATGGCGGAGGTGAGCATCATCATCGATAGACAAGATGGCCTCTGTCTCGATCTCATTCCAGGGCAAGAATCGATTGTTCAAACTGTTCTTCTCAGTGCGAACCACCTGTGACAAGGGAAAAAAACAACAACAAAAAAACAGTGGGAACCAACGCTGCATTACACAAGGCAGATCCAAAATGTTTAACAGGCCAAAGAGACTATCAAGTTTAACGAATAATTTGGTATGATCAAGCATATGCCTTCCATGAATAAAAAGTGCCTTGCAATTCAAGAAATGCATAAGGATTTCACATTTTAAGCTTTACGGTTAAGTAATTTTCTTGTGAAAGAAACCAAAGCTGAGTGGTATTTTAGATGTGCAATAAACAGTCTTGGGAAATAAAAAATCATTTTCCCAAGAGGACACAAGGTGGCAGAGCAGATCTAAGATTCCAGGGCCTACCTCCAGAATCCCCAGCTTGCTTAGAAATTGTAAAACCAAATTCAGAAATCCCTCGAGTTTAGGCCATTTCTGTTCTCCAACTTTAAGACCTTTTGGGAGGATATACAGGAAATTATCTCTTGAGTTTAGTCACTTCACTTTTACAACTCCTGCTTACAGTGCTGACGCACACACAAAAGGTTTTTTTAAAGATGCAACGACCCGGTATTAGGGTATAGCCTGAGTAGTGGAGCACCTGCCTAGCAATCGTGAGAGCCCTAGTTAAAGCCCCAGTGCTACCAACAAACAAGAACACATCACAGCGCCAGACTCAGGGTGACCTGGAGGCTGGCAGCAGGGACATGGCCCTGGGGCTGTCAGAATCACGACTGCAGTCCACAAGCGGCTGAGTCCAAACCTGCACTTGTCAACATCCCCAGCAACTGCCACACATGGTAAATCCAGAGAAGCCTTGGTGCCAAGGGGAAACATGTCCATCAGAGCCGTGTGGAAAAGAACAGGCTCAGCCAGGTCACCACAGCACCATGCTGTTTGCAAAGACCAGTACTGTCAGCCACACATGACATCCTATACAAGCCTAACTCTGAATCTGAAAATGAGGAGCAGGAAAAACCAATGATCTAATATCTAGAGTATATACAAAAGTAGCTGTCCAGTTTACAAGCTGAAGCAAGTCTATTGTTCTGTAGAAAACCTTGAGGTCTAAAAACAAATGCAGTTTGGCCTAGACTTCACAATCAGTTTTCCAATTAAGTTTATTAAAGCCAATCAAATGGATATCAAGAGACAGGGAAGGGAAAGGGAACTTTCTTCCAAAGTTTTGTTTTCAAAGCTATTGTGCTTAATGGCTAAATCTCAGTAACCTAACCAATATTGGTTTGGGCACCAAAATCAGAACAAAAAGGATCAAACATACCTGAATGTAGACGCACCGATCAGCATTAGCTTCTAGAAGTTTGCATGTTTTAGATTGAAACAGGCCAGTTTTAATTTTTAAGGAAAAAAAAAATAAAAAGGTTGCTGAGGATTCTCATAACACTGCAGGTAAAATGGCACAAACTGGAGACCCAACTTTGGCTGAAAGAATGCACACAAAGTGCCCAGAACAGAGACGGAAACACAATTCAAAAAGTGTTAGCAACAGGGTGTGTGGTTCACCCCTGTAATTCTGTTGTAAATATACTCTCCAAAAGTCACAGCAGCAGACATGAAGACAAAGAACTGTCTCTGCAAGGCACAACGCACTGGAGAAGGGTGAGCCACCGGCTGAAAACCTGATTAGTACACGCAGCCGGGCAGGCTGCTCCCGGCCACCCTAACGCTAATGCAGCAGGCCCTGCCCCTCTGCTCCACGTGGTTGAGCTCAAGTTCACAATCTACTCATGACTGGCTGGTTGGAAGAGGGTAAGAATCATGACTGGCTGGTTGGAAGAGGGTAAGAAGTACTTATATAATAAGGTGGCCATTAAAAGACTTTGAAGTAAAATTAACAGTACACAAGTAATCTCAAAAACATACCCACACCCACTGCTGTTTCTTGACCCATCTGACATGCATCTTAATTCCACCTAGGAATAACTAAAGACAAAACCTTACATTTCACAAACCTTTCCTTATTCCAAAGCAGTTCCCCCTTTCCGTTCTTTTTTTTTTTTTTTTGCCAGTCCTCAGGCTTGAACTCAGGGCCTAGGCACTGTCCCTGAGCTTCTTTTGTTCAAGGTTAGTGCTCTACCACTTGAGCCACAGCACCACTTCCAGCTTTTCTGGTTATGTCTGAGGAATCGAACCCAGGGCTTCATGCATGCTAGGCAAGCACTCTACCACTGAGCCACATTCCCAACCCTTCTTTTCCATTCTTTACTAGAAGATTAAAGAACCCACTTTGATGCAAAAGACAGCTTTTCTCACAAATTCCAGCAAGTAGGAGGTGAAGGCAAGAGAACTGGCAAGTGAAGGCCAGCCTGAGCTATATGTGAGACCTTGTCTGAATAATAAAGCCTGGGGCTGGGAAGGTGGTTCAGTGATAGAGCACTTGCCTTGCATGAATGAGGCCCTGGGTTCGATTCCTCAGCACCACATAAGCAGAAAAGCTGGAAGTGGTGCTGTGGCTCAAGTGGTAGAGCGCTAGCCTTGAGCTGAAGAGCTGAGGGACAGTGACCAGGCCCAGAGTTCAGGCCCCATGACCACCTGCAGGGGTAACTCACAGTCTGTAATCCTACTCAGCATGCTGAGATCTGAAGACGTTCAAAGCCAGCCAGTACGATTATCTTATCTCCAATTAACCACCAAAAAGCTGGAAGCAAAGGTATGGCTCAAGTGGTAGAGCACTAGACTTGGGGGGGGGAAAAAACACCTCAAGGACAGCACCTGCAACCCTAGTTATTTGGGAGACTGAGAGCAGGAGGATAATTGAACAAGGCCAGCCTACCCAACCCATTTAAAAAGAAAAAGAAAAAAGGAAGGGGGAATGTATTGGCTCCCACAAGTCTAACTCATCTCAGCTATACTGGGAACGTGAACAGGAAGACCACTGTCCAACCTCTGCACAGTCTGGACCTGAAGAGGCTGGGTAATAAGCTTTTTCTGGGTGAACTGATTCAAGTAGAAATCACAATTTCAGGCAATTATCATCTGATTCATACAAGGACAAGATCAGAAATAAAACTCAGCGAAGTCTCCAAGGAGTGAGCCTTTATAATTGCCTCTACCTAGCTGGAGAGTCTAGACAGACTAATGCCTTTTCAGCAGCAGCCCGAGAGCTGAAAGTTCACAATGCTAACTGCTCCAGAAAATGAAAAAAAGAGTTCCACAGAGGCAGCTTCCCATCCAGCTCTCTTTCCTTTTCCCTGATAGACAACCTGGCATGGCACTCAAGCTTCCCAGCAGACTTCTTGTTCAACTCAAATACCAAGGCTCTGAGAGAGGGTGAATGACTGTGCTGTTTATCAGTTTTCTTTTGGGGGAAAAATGGTGTATTCTGGCCTCCTGAGACCTTCCAGTCCCCTCAGGACATGTGGTACACTCATGTGAATCACCAGTACCCACTGCCTCTGCCCTGGTCCAGGTCCATCCCCCCTCAACGCCAGCTATTTAACTGTGTCTGCTCCTCCCTCACAGTCCTGCACAACGCCCCAACACACAAAGGACAAAGCCCAGTCTCCACCTCTGTCTTCTTGGCTGTGCACACAGTGCCCTGACCACCTCCTTCCAAACTCTCCCTGCAACAACAGCCCGCCCAGGTGCACGGTGTTCCTGCACAGCCCATCCTCATCTCATTCAACTGCTGCTCAGATGTCACCTCTTCAAGAGCCTTTTGCTAGACCCCATGTAAATCAGCTGTGCCCTTTGTGGAGAAGGGATGAAAAGCACAGCCCCTGGGTCAGGCTGTCAGAGACTGTCCTAGAACAAGTGTGCAGTGTGAAGAGGAACACTGTTTTGAGTCAGTTCTGCTGTCCTGTTAATAACTGAAAGTGCTATTTCGCTAAAAGCGCTGGTCTTACAACATACAAGGGCAAGCCGGGCACCAGTGGTGTACACCTATAATCCTACCTACTCAGGAGGCTGAAATCTGAGGATGGCTGTTCAAAGCCAGCCTGAAAACCAGAAGTGGCACTGCAGTTCTAAGTGGTAGAGCACTAGACTTGAGAAAAAGTACTCAGGGACAGTACCCAGGCCCAGAGTTCAAGCCCCACAACCAACAAAAGGTGTATATGTGCAGGGGGGGGGGGGGGGGAAGGGTAAGATTCCCATTCTACAGAACACTGTAAGGCAAAGACAGGAAGAAGCAGAGTAAAACAGGTCAGAATAATTTTTGGTGGGACTAATGTCATAAAGGGATTATCTGGAGGTTTCTGCTTCTAGGAGTTTAGTAAGCTCTAACCAAATTCAACCCTGCTTCATAAATGAACACCACAGCTCTGGACAAAAATCCTAATACAGCAATTTCCTGAAGAGATTAAAGAATGAATAGAAGAAAATGATGAAGGAAGCTACAATATAGAGAGGGACCTGCCGGTATAGGAGGGTTAAGTGCTGCTCTTCCCCCTGAGAGTAGGCCAGAGTCGGCCCTGGAGGACAGCTGGAGATGCATACAAAACCCAGACTTTCTGGCCTGAAAATAAGAGGAAGGAGTCTGGGGTAGGCAGAGAGCGGAGCTCTGAGTGCTGTGAAAAAAACCTCCTGGTGTCTGGCCCTCCCCTCCCCTGGCCATGCTGGATCAGTACAAAGGAACTCAGCTAACACTGGAGTAACTATTCGAGAGAGAATTTTCAGTCCAACCAAATCCACTCCCTGCTAATATAAAAACATATACACTTTTCAGAGTAAAAATCAAGGAAAACCATGCCAAGGCAAATCATAAACTACTGAAAACCAACGGTAAAGACTAGACAGCATATTCCTTAGCACAGTAATATCTTCTTTCTGACTTCATCAGATACCTTTGTGGTTCTGGTCCACAGCCAGTGAGCCTCACTGTTTACATACAGATGAGAGACAGATGAGCGGCAAGCCATCACCCCACAGCTCTCCACTGAGATCCCACGCCAATCAGGGAGAGAGCCACACTTCTCACATCTCCTGACAAGTCTCCTTGCCCAACCAGTCCCACTGGATTGGGCTGAACCTGAGTCCAAGCACAGCAGCAATTCAGGCCATTTACTCTAAGGCAAGCCCCTTTGTTACATAAATAATCTTAAGGAAACAATGAGGAATTGTAACATGTAAGGTACCCATAAGACAATCCTTCTCTACCCAAATACGTAGAACCTGACGAGTTCCAAGCATTATGCCTATTGCCCAGCTATAATGCTCTTAGAACCTGAGCATAAAAGAAGCACAAACTGCCAGTACTCTGAAATAACATAAAGGCTCCTAAATTGATTCATTTAGCTAGTATGCTGACTTCAAATCATGTTCCCTAAAGGACTGGACTCTACTAGACGGCCCAGGAACCATCTGGTTGGTAATTATATAAAGACCTGTTAATCATAACATAATGAATAAGTTACGTCTGCTTACAGACATAATCATGGCATTTTCTGACAGGAGAGTGGCCTGTTTCTCTGGTTTGGATATCTGCCTACTCCAAGAGGTCACCAATTTCAAACTGTTCCCTAAACACTAGTCTACCTTAAACAGAGAGCAAAGCATTTACAGAACGGAGTGAAACCTTCCAGCTGGAAACCATTTTGTCTTTTAAATAACTAGAAAAAGATTAAACTCCTAATATGGAAAGCTATGCAGAATAACTCCCTATTGTTTGTGGAATTTCTTTTTTTTTCCCCAGTCCTAGGGCTTGAACTCAGGGCCTGGCACTGTCCCTGAGCTGCTTTTTGTTCAAGGCTAGCACTGTACCACTTGAGCCACAGCGCCACTTCTTGCTTTTTCTGTTTATGCAGTATTGATCAGTAAGAATCAAACCAGGGGCTTTATGCATGCTTGGCAAGCACTCTACCACTAAGCCACATTCTCAGCCCTGTTTCTGGAATGTCTAACAGGTATTTTTGTTATTGCAGTGGACTGATCATCAGTCAGAAGATCACTTATTTCTCTCCAGAGTTAATTAAAGAAACAATTCTTTCAGGCCATTCTGTGATGCATTTCAGCCAGTGTTCACAAGGTGGCACAAACTCAGGAAAAATGGAAAGCAAAGGCACTGACTGCATGAATCCATGTACCTTCCACAAAGCAAGCATTCCTGAAAAAAAAATCACACTCAAAGTTGTACGTGAGAAAGGAAGTGCAAGTTATTCAAGGAAAAGCCTCTAGGAGTGATCTCTCCATTTATAGAAATTTTATTAATATGTAAGAAAAACTGAGATTAAAAGCTCTCAACACCCTTCAGTATTGAAAAGCCTCAGGTGATGAATTCTATTATATGAGTTGCTAAAATATGATTTAGTTAGAAAGACTGCTAATGTATATAATGTGCACAATTACAGCTACGGGTCAAGGAGACCCTGAGTGCCGGACAATCCAAGCCTGTACCACTGAGGTCAGTTACCGCTGTCCATAACACAGCTGAGGCTGACACTGTCTCCTCTGAAAGTAAGGAGTAAGAAGGAACCAAACAATCCTCCTTGAGCTCCTTTCTAGTATCCTACACGTATTATCTCTACACTGAGGTCAAAGAAGCTAATTAACTTACCTAAGCTCGAAAAATGACTACTTGATCTCAGGTTCGTATCACTCTAAAACACCTTTTCTATTACACTATGCAACTACTGCTTAGAAAATACTTCAAATTACTTCTCCAAAGGAATAACTTTTTAAACAATTGGACTAGACCAACATCCATTTACAGACAAATCAAACCTAAAAGCTGATTTTTACCAGGTACTAGTGGCTCATACCTGTAATCCTAGCTACTCAGAGGAGGCTGAGATCTGAGGATCAGTTTGAAGCCAGCTCTGGCAGGAGAGCCTTTGAGACTCTTATCTTCAACTAGCCACCAAAGAGCCAGAAGTAGAGCTGTGACTCAAGTGGTAAGTGGTAGAGCGCTAGTCTTGAGCATAAAAGCTCATGGACAGCTCCAGGACCTGAGTTCAATTCCCAGCACCAGCACAAAAAAAAAAGGGAGTGGGGGGAGACTATTCTCTTAAGCATCATTCTATTAACTATACATGGCCCATCAGACCATTTGTCATCCTTCAAAAAGTACCTTTCTCTACAACTATTTTGCACTTTAAGACCTGCTCTAAGCCCTCACATTTCAGAGACATGGTTCGCATGAGTCTTCTGGATTGCAAGCAGACCCACAAAGCCATTGGGCATCGTGCCCCATCCTCCATAGTTACCCAGTACTTTTCCTATAACGTACGGCATCTGACCATGAGAAATGGGAGTAAACATGAAAAAGAACCTAGGCTGGGAAAGTAGCTTAGTGGTAAAGCGCTTGCCTAACATACACGAGGCCCTGGGTTAGATTCCTTGGTACCACATAAACAAAAAATAAATAAATGAAGTTTTAAAAAAAGAAAAAGAAGGGCTGGGAAGGTGGCTCAGTGGTAGAGTACTTGCCTTGCATGCATGAGGCCCTGGGTTCGATTCTTCAGCACCACATGAGCAGAAAAAGCTGGAAGTGGCGCTGTGGCTCAAGTGGTAGAGTGCTAGCCTTGAGCTGAAGAGCTGAGGGATAGTGCCCAGGCCCAGAGTTCAGGCCCACAACCGACAAAAAAAAAAAAAACAAAAAAAACCAAAACATAACAAAAGAAAAAGATCCTAGAAGACACATAGAATAGGAGGCTCAGGACTTTCAACTCCTAAATATCAAACCCAAGGCCTCTACAGTATCCTAGAAAATGACACAAGTACTCTTAGCTCCTTTAGGAGTGACTAACACGGAAGTGAAGCTCCTGCAATCAGACACACAGGAGCTCAGCTTCTCCGTTGCTCATTGTGACCTTGGGAAAATAAACTCATCGCTCTTAAGCTTCAGATCCCACGGACCTAAGATGAGCTACATATGTCACATGATACCAATTATTGTGGCTAGATCCTCAGCTCTTCCTCAGTGGGAAGAAGCCTTCTCTTCCCTGTTACCATTGCCCACATGGAGGCTGCCTCTGGACAACTGTGATGGCTGCAAACCTCTGCCTATCCCCTATGGAGGAGCTTAGGGAGATTTAGAAAGCAAACAGCAGGCAGTGATACATCTGACCGGGTCTGAAAATTCAGCATGTGGAGTTTCATAGGGAAAGAAACCGGTACAGGTTTAAAAAACAAAACAAAGGGCTGGGAAGGTGGCTCAGTGGTAGAGCGCTTGCCCTGCATGCTTAAGGCCCTGGGTTCGATTCCCCAGCACCACATAAGCAAAAAGAAAAAAGCCAGAAGTGGTGCTGTGGCTCAAGTGGTAGAGCGCTAGCCTTGAGCTGAAGAGCTGAGGGACAGCGCCCAGGCCCAGAGTTCAGGCCCCACAACCAAACCTAAAAAAAAAAAAAAGAAAGCAAACAAAAAAAACAATAAACAATAAACAGTAAACAATTTCAAAACAACAACAGGGTATTAGCACATACAAGGCCTTGGGTTCAGTCCCTAACACTGAGAGGATGGGGTAGAATATTATATATGTATTTCTCTCTTTTAAAGGTTAGGATAGTTAAAGGAAAGTTAGAAAAGGCATTAAGCGCGACATTCTACTTCATGCATGCTTCTCTATTACCATGATGGGGACGCCAATGTCGGGCCACAGAAGGTCCTCTGAGGGCAACTTGGGCGAATTCCACACCACCACCACCTTGTTCAGGTAAGGGAGGCCGTTGAGTCTCTCTAAGGAGTTCATCAGCACTTCCTCCCGCTCGTAAGTCAGCATCACTGCCGTGAACTGCTCCCGGGGCACATTGCCTCCCAGGGCCGCCTGAAACTCCTTACCAGAGCCCCCAGCTCCACCACCAATAGGCCGAAATCCAGTCCCAGAGCCCAAAAATTTGGCTTCTGAGGGCAACACAGGGTCAAAGGGCGTGTGGGGAAACAGATAGAAAGGCCCAGGGGCAGAGTTCCAGCTGCGGGCAAGGTCAGTGACAGTCCGAGTAAAGTTGCGGAGGTATTTGGGTGAGGCATAGGGTGGTTCCGTTTCTACTGGCCCCAGGTCCAGGTCCCCATTGTCAGCCATGTTGGGGTCTGTTCCAGCTGCCTTGCCTGAACGATGGGGGATCTCGGCTGCTACCTCTTCCCGGATGGGAGCAGCTGGGATCTGGATGCGAGTCCTGATCATAGCCAGCACGGTGTTAAAAATACTATCAGCAGTGGAGAAGTAAGTCTCCCAGAGAAAGCGGCCTTGCCGCCTCATAGCCAGTAAGTCACTGTCGGAGAGGCTTCGCAGCAGGAAGTGGACCTCGGTCACCCGGGGCTTGGGCACCACCAGCGCCGCCTCGTTCCACTGCAGCATCTCCTGATACGGGAGCTGCACCTGCTCTCCCAGCACCACAGGGACAGCACCAACTTCCAGGGCCTCAAAGAGCCGCGTGGCACACCCAGATGAGATGAGCAAGCGTGGGTCCCCAGGGGTGATGATGAGGGCAAAAGTGGAAAGCTTCAGTAAGTCCAGGCGGTCCTCCCGCTCCCCACACAGTGCCCACTCTGTGGGCAGACTGGACTTGGGCTGGTTTTTACAGGTAAATTCCACCAGGACCTGATCTAACTTGCTATCCTGTACAGCCTTGAGTGTGGCAATGATGCGATCATCATAGTCGGCTGGAGGGTCGCCCTCGATTTCTTCTTCAAAGGAGCGAGCCTCCTGAAGGCTGGATCGCAGCGATTCAATCTTCTCGCCCTGGAAGGTGAAAAGGTATTTCCGCTTAACCGGCACCTGTGGTGGGATCCCCATGAAGTTGGGCTCTGACATGGCATAGACCAGTGGTGACACAACCAAGTCAAAGCCAGGTCTGTACTGGGCAGCATAGAAAGTGGATTGGGCCACCATGGCTCGGCCTGTACTGACGTTATACAGTAAGTTCTGTGTGTCCGACTTCCGGGACAGATTGATGATGACATGGTTATGTCCGTCTGTCCGCCAGTGCGGGAGAGAAAACAACTGTTTCTCAAGGTCAGCAGGCCGCAGCACTATGGGCTCCTGCATTTCTCCTATCAATATCACATAGAGGCAAGCGATGTCTGCATTTTCTGTAACATACACATTGGCTCGAGCTGTAGCCTGAAAAGCCTGCTTGACCAAGGGGTCCAGACAGCTCCCAAAGGCAAACTGGTCACTGTCATAAACATAGACAGGAAAACCAGAGGTGAGAGGGCAGCGAGAATAATCAAAACAGTTGTGCAGCCGGCATCCCCGTGTGACCTTTGGGAGAGGAAGGCCGGCATCATCCTTCTCAGGGAGCAATCGGATGGGCAGAGAAAGTTTGGGCTGATTCTGAGCCATCAGCTCTTTGTACGAATGCTCAGTCTGGCTAATGACATTCTTGAGCTGCAGCAGGTCCTGCTTGGCGTTTTCAATACTCTTCTTACAGGCCTCGATCTTCAGGTTTAGCTTGGCAATTTCACTGTTGAGCTCCTGCCGCTTGGCTTCCAGTTGTAAGAGCTCCTCACTCACAGACTCACGGATGCGACAGAGATCCAGCACGTGCTTTACCTCACACAGCTCGTTACCAGCCCTTGGGCCAAAAATCCGCTTGCCTGCCTCATCAGCCTCATCCAGGGTGGTGAGGTAGTAGTGAGCAATGAGCGGGAAGAACACCAGAATGATAAAGAGCAGGAAACTGAGCCATGTGAGCCGGATTCGGTTGGACCAGCGCAACATACAGGTTTGACCTCCGTTCCCCACGCCCCCATTCCGCAACATGGTATACCCCGTCATGAGTACCCCAGGGCTCTCGCCGCCGCTGCTGATCACATTGGGTCACTCGCCATACCCATGTTTCTGTTGAACAAAACGGAGCCACTTTTCACATGCACTTCTAGAAATGTTCGTGCATTCCCTACACAAGGCACCAAATGAAATGCAAGTTTCATTTTCCTTGGCTTCGAATGCAGTGGTCTCTAACCCTATTCTGGCGTATGTTAAGTCCTGGCTGCTGGCCAGGGAATGTGTCCTCAGCCTTCACCCAGCAGGAAATGGTGCCGCATTGCCGAGGTGAGAAGGAGGCTCCTGCGGGTGAAGCCCAGGAACAATGGTCTGGGATCAGAGAGACCACGTCAACTGCCATAGCTTTTGTTCCCTGGTTTTGCTGACCAACCAATATGCATAGTTTCTAGTCAAGTTATACAGAAGCTGGCAGTTAGAATTGCCAGCCTCTCATCCATGTCACTGCCAACCGTCAGGCCTGTAAAAGAAAGAGAATCGTGTCAGTCTTACGAGATTATCTCCAACCCCCACCTCTCTCCAGTACACCTCTAGAAAACACTTAAGTCTTCTAAGAGAACAACAGCTGGAATACAGGTATATGTCTCAAAGAACAGTAAGTACAGAGCTGTGATTCTGACTAGTACAGGTATATTACTTGTGGTGAGAAATGTCCCCAGATACGCATCCTAAACACTCAGCTCACACACACACACACCACCACCACCACCACCACCACCACCCAGCCTCTTCCTATTAAATGATAACCAACTAGAGTCAACAGTAGGCAAAGTCATCTGTAAGGAATTTATCATCCGAGACCTGGACATCCACATAGGGTGAAGAAAAGTACTATGCTTTCCAGCCAGGATATCGGTACTCGTGTGCCTGGTATGAAAAATTCTTTTCAAACCACTTAACAAAGTGACTGTGAGACATTTGTCTAATTTAGAGTTGAAGAGAACACTTTGATCTTTACCCAGTAGTAGACGCAGCTTTCCAGAAACAAAGGTGTTTTCCACTTTGCTTCCATTTATCTTCCATTAGCACACATCATGTGCTCCTTCTTAAAATAGAACTAGTAAATTGATCTTCTGAAAAGGATTGCATACTCAGAAATGAGAAACATTACTTCTTATCCTTCAGGGACAGGCCTGTTGTCAACCTTATGTCTCGGTGTCCTAACCTTCTACAATGGAGATGAGCACATGGAAATAACATTTCTGTAAAAAAAAAAAAATAAAACCCAGAGGATGTGAGAGTACTGTAGGCTCACCAGTCCTGCTCTCACTAAACTTTACAATCAATCACTGACGATAGAAACTCTCTACCTGCTTTAACTTTTATTTTGTTGGTGGTGGGGCTTGAACTCAGGGCCTAAGTGCTATCCCTGAGCATTTTTTCTTTTCCCCCTCAAGGCTAATGCTCTACCACTTTTGCGCCACAGCGTCACCTCCAGTTTTGATGGTTAACTGGAGATGAGTCACAAGCTTTTCTGCCTGGGTTGACCTTGAACTTCAATCCTCAGGTCTCAGTCTCCTGAGAAGCTGTGATTACAGGCATGAGACTCCAGTTTCCGGCCTGCTTTAATTTTAAATCAACATATCTAGAAATCCTACCATGCTGTGCCAAAGAATATTCTTGATTTCTTTCATCCACCTTTTCCAAAAAAAATTTCATAGCCACTTGTGGCACATGCCTATAATCCCAGCATGCAGAAAGCTGAGACAGTTCCAAGCCAACCTAGGCTACATAGCAAGCAACCTGCCAGGGCCGGGGCCAGGGTAGGGAGGGGGCGCCCCACGGGTGCTGGTAGCTCACACCTGTAATCCTAGCTACTCAGGAGACTGAGATATGAGGATTGAGGTTCAAAGCCAATCTGGGCAGGAAAGTCCATGAGACTCTTATCTGCAATAAACCACCAGAAAACTGGAAGTGGTGCTGTGGTTCAAATGGTAGAGCACTAGCCTTGAGCTCAAGAGCTGAGGGACAGTGCCCAGGCCCAGAGTTCAAGCTCCACCAAAAAAACAAAAACAAAAACAAAAACTTTCAAAATGAAAAGATCATCCTTACTTCACAACATGTAAAACGAGAGCCACAAACAGACTTAGCCCACAGCTTTGATCCAGCTCATTATTCTCTATTCTATGTCTACGCTGTTCTGTATCCTAACTGCTAGGCTTTAATTCTGGTAGCCTTTTTACATTTCCAAAAGAGCAGCAAAAGGGCTTGAACTCAGGGGTTCACACTTGCTAGGCAGCTCCCTCCTCCACCCGAGCTGCACTTCCAAGCCTTTCTTGCTCTGGTTGTTTCTGAGGCAGTCCCACTTTCTGCTAGGTCCAGCATGGACCACCATCCTATTTAGGCTTTGATGAAAGTACACAAACCACGGAGATTTTTCTATTGAGACGGCAAAGGTGTTCATGTTTCTTTGATTATTTATTTCCCCCTTTGTTTTGAGATAGGGCCTCACCACACAGCCCAAACTGACCTCCAACTTGAAACCTTCCTGCCTCGGCTCCCAAGTCTGAGATGACAAACATGCACCACTGAAATAAGGTAAATGAAATGAGGCGCTCAGCAGCATCAGAGAAGCCACGAGAGTGCCAAAACCCAGGGTGGGCGGGCGGGCGGGCGATGCTGATCTGCTGCTGCTGCTGGGAAGCGTGGCAAGAAACTGCCAGACGAACTCACAAAAGCCCCTAAAAAGAACTTAGGACGGGAGGTAGGTTTGTGGGCAGCCAATTCTATTCTGAGCGGTAGGCCTGGTACCTACCTTTTTTTTTTTTTTTTTGCTGACAACCAGATATTTAGCTTCTGTATTTTGCCTGGCTTGCAGAACATGAGTTAGAAAGATTCATTTACATACCCCCGCCCCCTGCCATTTGGGGGCATAAAAACCCTGCTTGTTGCTATTTGGGGCTGCTTCTGTGTTTCCAATACCTGGGTAGTCCCGGCCGGTTATAATTGGCTATTGTTAAATTTCCTTTTACTACTAATAAATTCCCTTATAATCAAGATTTGGTTTTTGAGTCGGTAGTCTGTATCCTGGGGATTTTCAATTCATACCACCGCATATAGGTTCTGCTTTCCCGTTTCTGATTTAAGCATTTCATGCACAAATTGTTCCTTATAAACGCCTTCACGGTATCCCACAAATTTTTTTATTAATTTACTTTATTATTATAAAGGTGATGTACCCAGGGATTACAATTACACAAATCAAGTATAAAATACATTTCTTTTCATACAGTGTCTTTTGTTCCTTCTCTCTCCCAGTCCCTCTCCACTTATGAATTCTATAGTTCACTTTCATCCTTATCTGCTCCACAAATGTTTTTATCTATAACTTATTTAATCTTCACAATAAGCCTCCCTGTGGCAGCACTAGTGGCTTGTGCCTGTAATCCTAGCTACTCAGGAGGCTGAGATCTGAGGATCAAGGTTCAAAGCCAGTTTGGGCAGAAAACCTCCAAGTGACTTTATTTCCACTTAACCAGCAAGTGTAGCTATGGTTCAAGTGGTAGAGCAGCAGCCTTGAACAAAAAAGCCAAGAGAAGCATGAGGCCCTCAGTTGAAGTCCCAATACCAGCACAAAACAATACAACCTAGCTGGCGGTAGAACTTTTCCACCTCTCTTTATAACAGAGGAAAAAGCCTCAGAAAAAATTATAGCATTCCTAAATTCTCCAAGTAGAGCCGAGTTTTAAGCCTGTAGCCTAACTCTAAGTCTACAATGGCCTTCAGGCCTCATCCTAGCCCTAAATTTTGTCTTACAATGTGTTTTCCTTGAATCAAGGAAACAGAGGCTCCCAATTTCAGGCTTGAGTGGGAGTGAAATGTAAACTAAGACTCTTCAGCTGGTATCATTTACTGAGCAGTGACCTGGAACATGTGGTGTGCTAAAGGGGATTTCAAAACAGGTAACAAAGTTTTTACTAGAAAAAGGCAATCTGGCTGGAGAGATGTTAATGACATAAAACTAAAGAGCAATTGGTTAGGTTTTGAATTGAGTACAGTAGGAGTTCGGAGAATTGAGAAATCTTTTGTACTTCTGAAAAGTGTGGACTGCCCCCTCCCTCACAAATTTAGGGCAGCAGCAGCGAACAGGAAAGCCATTACTGAAGCCCACCGGTGTGTGCCCTGATGCCCTGGAGTGAGAGGACTGTCTGCAGTTGTTTAGGCCACAGCCACACAAGCCCTTAAAATTAGGTAAAGACAGTTTAAATTAAGTACAGACAGGAATCAGTGAAGCAGTTAAAAGTGGTATTTCAGAGGTTTGATTGTTTTTGAATCTTAACACATAACATTTCCTGACTTTCTTATTAAGCACAGTCATAACAAACAATCCACAGAACAGGGAGTACACAGTTCAGGGAATCAGGAAGAGTGTTAACAGCACTAAAACAAATGCCTATCAGTTAAGATTCTGCCTGCCTTCTTCTATTGTTTAAACAAATAAAAGGCACTTTCCCCGGAAACTCATTAGAGATAAAGCCTCCTAAGAACTGATTGTAACCATTCACAAGATCCAGAAGGTCAAAGCAAGCTTTTCCCAGTACAACCAAGTACAACCACCGCCTCAGTAACTTCTCACTGTATAAAGTTAACCTGTCTGCAAAGTAAGGGAAACAACCACATCAGCAACTGAAAACCAAAAAGGTAACCAACCAAGTCAGAGTCTAGATTATGACCATGCCCTCAGAAGTGTGCGCTTGGGAGGCTTCAGAAAGGAAAACCTCTTCAGACAGACAGCCAAGAGCAGATTTATAAGATCCGGTTCCACAAACCACAAATACACAACAGGAACTCATCAATAAGTAGTTTTCCTTGGGCATACAGGCTTCCACCCAGATCACCCCTGAAGCAAACAAACAAACAAACAAACCTAGGTCCTATCTGCATTTAGGGTGAGAATTCCCAAGTGTGAGTGACTACGCTCTAGAGTTAGGGGGGACTTCCTGTAGTTGCTTCAGGGATGGGCCCTGTTTTGAGAGGTTTCACTGGGTAGCCCAGGCCAGCCCGGGCTCCTGATCCCCGAGCTTCAGCCTCATCTGTGGGATTATGTTGTGCCCTGGGTGATTTTAATGCTGGGTGTACCATCCAACTCCAAACTCACTGGTGTAATGGAAAACAGGGCAATCTTCACTAGCTTGATTACGTGTGAATCTTTTAAGTGCAGAGAGCTGAGTGTGACAAAGAGCAATCAATACACTGGAGACCATTCAGAGACTGCAGTTCACACCACATACGCCCAGAAGGCTTCGCAGAGGCAGGTGCATATTCTCTGTTCATCTTTACAATGCATGGGGCCCTGGGCTCCAGACAACACACTTCACACACAGCAATCATTTCATCAACTGCATGGGGGCAGGTGTTAATTCTACCTTTCAGAAGATGGTTAGGTACCCCGTACATTTGTTTACTGATTATGTACAAGACACATTTTGTCTTAATAAATTTTACTTAATAAGCATATACTACTACTACTACTTTTATAATTAAGAAAAAGCCAGGCATGGTGGCACACTGGTAAGCCCAGCATTGGGGAAGTGGAGGCAGCAGGATCTCCAGTTGAAGGCCAACATGGGCTACTTAGCAAGACTTTGCTATACAGTTGTTATTACAACCCAGATATCACACTAGATATCTGGGGAGGAATTCAAGACTTAACTGTATTGTATAAGCTGTAAGAAGAAAAGGAAAACACATTTAGCTCAAGGTAAATACAGCAAAAGCAGCATTCTCAAAAGTTCAACAGATCTGATGGCTCACGCCTATAACCCAGCGACTCAGGAGCCTAAGGATCTAAGGATTGTGGTTCAAAGCCATCCCTGTCAGGAGAGTCCATGAGACTCTAATCTCCAGTTAACTAGCAAAAAGACAGAATTGGTTCTGTGGTTCAAGGGCTAGAGGTCTAGCCTTGAGAAAGATGAAGCTCAGGAACAGCATCCAGGCCTGAGTTCAAGCCTTAGGACCAGCACACACACACACAAAAAAAGTTCAATGTATCTGACTACCCAAGTCAAAGGATTCCATGTACTATGAGGGAAGAGGTTAAACTTAATTAAGACTATAGGAAGCCAGGTGCCAGTGGCTCACACCTGTAATCCTAGCTACTCAGAAGGCTGAGATCTGAGGAAAGAAGTTAAACTTGATTAAGACTATAGGAAGCCAGGTGCTAGTGGCTCTTGCCTAGCTACTCGAGGCTGAGATCTGAGGATAGTGGTTCAAAGCTAGCCTGGGCAGGAAAGTCTGTGAGACTCTTATCTCCAATTAACCACCAGAAGTGGCGCTGTGGCTCAAGTGGTAGAGCACAAGCCTTGAGCTGAAGAGCTCAGGGACAGCACCCAGACCCAGTTCAAGCCCCCCCCCCCAAAAAAAGACTGTAAGAAACATTTGTGAGCTGACCAAATAAAAAGCAAAAGAAGGCTGGAGGCATATTTTAAGTGTAGCACCTGCCCAGCAAATCTGACACCCTGAGTTCAACCCCAGTACTAAAGAAAGAAAAAAAAAAATCAATGTAACTTTGGTCAAATGATACAGAGAGAACAGGAAGTTACACAAAAGGGGGCTCAAGGGTCTGGGAAGGTGGCTCAGTGGTAGAGCGCTTGCCTTGCATGCATGAGGCCCTGGGTTCGATTCCTCAGCACCACATAAGCAAAAAGAAAAAAGCCCGAAGTGGCGCTGTGGCTCAAGTGGTAGACCGCTAGCCTTGAGATGAAGAGCTGAGAGGCAGCGCCCAGGCCCAGAGTCCAGGCCCCATGACCAGACCCAAAAAAAAAACAAAAGGGGGCTCAATGATAAAAAATATATATATATATATATATATATATATATACATATATATATGTTTACATGTTTAACTTTCCTAGCAATCAAATAAATGTGCATTTAAAACAAGATATGGTGATATTTTCTACCTATAAGTCAGCAAAGAATTGCAAGTGACAATATCTGTGTATCTGTGTTTGGCACCATCCAGGGTAACCCTTCCCACTGGGACTGAAAATTGGCACCCCTTCCTGGAGCACAATTTGCCAGTAAGTCCTAAAAGCACAAAAACTGAATATGTCTATCTTCTGACTCTGCAATTCCACTTCCACAAATTACTATGAAGAACCATGAATGTGAAAAAAATTAATTTAAATTACTGCTTATACTAAAATATTAAAATAAAGTTGCTAATTAGGCTGGCAGCAACAGTGTGGCAGGTACTCTCACACTGAGTTCCTCAGAACTAAAAAGTAATATGACTTCGATATCAAAAATAAAACTTTCACCAGGCCCTAGTGGCTCACGCCTGTAATCCTAGCTACTCAGGAGGCTGAGGACTGAAGATCACAGTTGGAAGCTAGAAAGTCTGTGAGAGATTCTTATCTCCACTAAAACTACCAAAAAAGCCAGAAGTAGAGCTGTGGCAAAGTAATAGGATGCCTAGGCCCAGGCCCAAAGTTCAAGCCCCAGACAGGCACAAAAAAAAAAAAAAGAAGAAGAAATAATTTTTTCATGAATTCTAGGTGAACAAAGGTTTGTTTATAAAGATTTCATCACTCAGTATTCTTCAAAATATACAATATATAATATATAAACAAGTGGCGCTGTGGCTCAAGTGGTAGAGCATTAGCCTTGAGCTGAAGAGCTGAAGGACAGTGCTCAGGCCCAGAGTTCAAGCCCCACAATTGACAAAAACAAACAAACAAAAAACCTGGTTAGCCAGGTGCCAGTGGCTCACGCCTGTAATCCTAGCTACTCAGAAGGCTGAGATCTGAGGATCGCAGTTCAAAGCCAACCCAGGCAGGAAAGTCCATGAAACTCTTAACTCTTATCTCCAATAAACCACCAGAAAACCAGAAATGGCGCTGTAGCTCATGGTACAGTGCTATCCTTGAGCTGAAGAGCTGAGGGATATCGCTCAGGCCCAGAGTTCAAGCCCCAAGATGGACAAGGAAAAAAAAAAAAAATATATATATATATATATATATATATACATATATATAAATTAAGTATCCAAGAATAGGAGCTAAATATAAATAAGTAGAAACTAAATATAATAAGGTATAGTAAAGAAACAAGTGTAATAGTACACAACTGTAATCCTAGCTACTCAGGAAGTTGAGGCTGGAAGACCACAGTTCAAAACCAGCCCAGATAGAAAATCACCAATATGGAACATCGTAAGATTTTCAGTAATTTTAAATGGAAAAGTGTTCACAATATCATGTTAAGTGAAAAATGTATATAACGTTAGGTATCAAAACCATATAGCCAGCCGGGCGCTGGTGGCTCACGCCTGTAATCCTAGCTACTCAGGAGGCTGAGATCTGAGGATCGAGGTTCAAAGCCAGCCTGGGCAGGAGAGACCGTGAGACTCCTATCTCCAATAAACCACCAGAAAACCGGAAGTGGCGCTGTAGCTCAAGTGGTAGAGCGCTCGCCTTGAGCTGAAGAGCTGAGGAACAGCTCCCAGGCCCAGAGTTCAAGCCCCACGACCGACAAAAAAAAAAAAACCATATAGCCAACATGATATAAAATATATAAAATGCACATGTATATATTTTTAATAGAAAAACAAAAACTAATAGTGACTCATATAAATTATAAAGTCACTCATTTTAATTTTTTTTCATGCTCTCTCTCTCTCCTAAAAATGAGCACATAATTTTTATGAGCGGCAGGCACAGTGTGGGAACAAGTTGTAATGCGGTCTCCAGATGGATTTTGCTAACATGTCCCAGGAAGAGTCAACTTGATATTCAAGTGCCAAGGCTTCTTCCCTTAAGGAAGCATGGCTTCTATTTTGTTGTAGAGGCACATTATCATACCCGAGATGCAAAAACTGAAGCACAAGCTTGCTAAGTAATACATACTCATCTTTTTGTTGTTGTTGTTGTTGGTCATGGGGCCTGAACTCTGGGCCTGGGCGCTGTCCCTCAGCTCTTCAGCTCAAGGCTAGCACTCTACCACTTGAGCCACAGCACCACTTCCAGCTTTTTCTGCTTATGTGGTGCTGAGGAATCAAACCCAGGGCCTCATTCATGCAAGGCAAGCACTCTACCAGAGCCACCTTCCCAGCCCCATAGTCATCTTTTGACTTTGCATCCATCCTATGATGACTCATCCTCGGATGAATCCAACTTGAGACTCTCTCCCATTGCCATTAGCATCTTTCTGACTTATCAGGGCCCCGAGCTTCATAATTCCTTGTCTTCTTGACTCAGAAGCTCTTGGTCCTCTTTTAATTCATAAAGGGTTAGAGCAGATGCCCCTGAGGATCACTTAAATGCCTAGGACTTCAATGTTTTACTTACCTATCTGAAGCACAGCTTCCTTGAAGGGCCCCCTTAATTTGCCACTTAACCTATTAACAATGGCTTGGAACCTCAAAACTATTTTCTCCACTTGAAGCCACAGCCCTCTAATATCTTAAACCTAAAGAAATAAAGGAAGTCATGCTGAGAAGAGTAAATCAAGATTGGGAGGGCCAGGCATCGCAGTTTAAAGCCAGCCTGGGCAGGAAAGTCTGAGAGACTCTTATCTCCAATTAACCACCAAAAAAAAACCAGAAGTGGCGCTATGGCTCAAGTGGTAGAGCACTAGCCTTGAGCTGAAGAGCTGAGGGACAGTGCCTAAGCCCAGACCCATGACCAATCTAAAAAAACAAAAACAGAAAAAACACACAGATTGGGAGGAAACATAGAAAATGACAAAAAAAATTATCAGGCTGAATTTCTCTAAAGGAAATTTAATAAAAGCAAAACTCAGCACTTTGATCTCAAAACTAATGGTAATAACTTAGTTTACCAATAGCACAAGCACACACACAAAGGCAGGTGTGCACTACAACTGTGATTTCAGTGAGTTCAGTGTATGAGTGTTTAGGGAAAAAAATATTACCTTGATTTTTGTTTTGCTCTTTTTTAAAAAACAAAGTGGAAGTTGAATAGGAGTGAAGGTTACTGAACACTGTATCTGTGCTGACCACATATCTTGAACAGGAGCATTATACACAGTTAAGTGAGGAACAGAAAAACAATGTAGCTAGGGGACTTAAAACTGCCATATAAACAGCTAAGGGAAATGGCAGGCAATCTTTAGCTTAGAGAATAGTCGAGCCATGACAAAATGACAATCTTTTTTTTTTCTTTTTTTTGCCAGTCCTGGGGCTTGAACTCTGGGTCTGAGTACTGTCCCTGGGCTTTTGCTCAAGGTGAATGCTCTACCACTTGAGCCACAGCACCACTTCCAGCTTTTTTTTTTTTTTTTTAGTTTATTGGAGATAGGAATCTCACAAGCTGGGCGCAAATACATTTATTCAAAAGAAAAAGGCACGTATACAAATAAATAGAATATAAACCGGGCACCAGTGGCTCATGCCTGTAATCCTAGCTATTCAGGAAGCTGAGATCTGAGGATCGTGGTTCAAAGCCAGCCCTGGCAGGAAAGTCCATGAGACTCTTATCTCCAGTTAACCACCAGAAAATAAGAAGTCCATGAGACTCATCTCCAATTAACCACCGAAAACTGCTAAAGTGGTATAGTGCTCAGCTTGAGCTGAAGAGCTCAAGGACAGTGCCCAGGCCCAGAGTTCAAGCCCCATGACCAACAAAAAGAAAAAAAAAAGTCTCACAGAATTTCCTGCCCAGGCAGGCTTTGAACCACAATCCTCAGATCTTAGCCTCCTGAGTAGCTAAGATTACAGGCATGAGCCACCAGCACCCAGCTATAATGACAATCTTAATGACTATAGCACCATGTAAAATGAGTAGACCCAGCTAGCGTCTTAAGGGAGAGTACTACTTGCACCAGGCACAATTCCTTACATCTGTAGTACGATTGGGAGGATCAAGGTTCAAGGACAGCCTGGGAACAAAGTATGTAAGATTCCTTCCTAACCAACAGCTGAGCACTGTGGCTCATCCCTGTCTTACCAGCTGCAGCAACAGAACAAAATAGTTGGATCACAGCCCATACATGGGCCTAGGAAAAAGTGAGACCTCATTTCAAAATAGTACAAAAAGGGCTGGAGGCCTGGTTCAGAAACAGAGTACCTACCTAGTAAGCTTGAGGCCCTAAGCTCAAACCCCAGTCCCAGTAGTGTGTGTGAGAGTGTGTATGTGTGTAGGCGTGCAACTGCCACAGAGATAGGAATGGGTTTGCCCTATGGGGCTGTAAGTGACACTCATAGGAAAGCAAACCACTGCTTAGTCTAAGGAAAAGCCTCCTAGAAGTCATGGCACACACAGGATGAACTGCCCAGGAAAGGTGACAGCACGGTAAGAGTGCAGATTCCCACAGGTCAAGAAACATTAGTAACCAGTTCAAGAATCCTGCCTCTTAATGCACCTGGCTTTGATGCATCACCCTCACCTTCACAAGCCTCAGTTTTTTTCCCTACATTTCCCTCAATAGAGAACTATGTTAACATGTAGCCTATCTCTCAGTAACTTTAAAAACCAAAGTCCCTGTTAAAAAATATATGAAAAAAAAAACTACAGGACAGCAGAGAACTTAAAACAGTAATTTAAGACTTTATAATCTCCTGTCACTGTTTATGGCTCATCTCTCCATGCTGAGGGCACATTTCCAAACTTTTTTAATTGCTCCCTGAGAGTATCAAATATCTGTTGAAACGATGTTTAAAAGGAAATCATAAAGCGGGCTTAAACCATGACAAGCTAAGAGAAGAGCAAACTGTGAACACACAGACAACCAAGATATTAATAATTAATCATTGAGCAGTCTAAAATTTATTGGGTCAGTCACAGGAGGAATATACCAAAGTAATGGTGTGTGTATATGGGGTTACACCATAGGGCAAACACTGGAGAGCTTTCCCAAGTTTCACTGGGTAGTGCCTGGCTCACTCCGTTCTGACTGATACGTAGGTCTTGGTGCATGTTAGGTTGTAATGATCTTATCTGCATGCTGCTTTCGCTCTACCAGCCTCTACACTTCATCGTCCTATGCTGCCAGCTGCAGGATGCGTTACGGCCTAAGCATAGGAAAGTTGCTACTGAATCTCTTTCTTTCTCTTGTACTTGAGAGATGGCAGATTTTTGAAATCTTGCTTCTCTTCCACCATCCACGATACCTGAAAGACTGAACATGTGCAGGGAATGAACATGCGATTGGCACAGGAGGAAAGGATCACGCCTACCTGCAGTGTGATCCACTGCCCACTGCCCTCCTGAGCTCCCGCTCCGCTCGCTGCCGAGCTTGGCTTCCCTTTCTATCACCACAGGTTTCAAAAGGCACAGATACCAAAAATGAGGAGGAGGCAGAATGCAGATACCGGCGCTCACGGGGATATCAAACCTGTTTCCGCAGACACTGGTGGGCAGCTTGGGGCGTCAGGAAAGCCCCGGCCGTACTCCCTGCTGCGCTGAGGTGACCGCCAGCAAGACGATTAAACTCACCCAGAGAGGAGGCGAGACCTTCGTGCTCTCCTAGTCCTGGGCTGCGTGTTACGCGTGACCACCAGCCCTGCTCCAGAAGGCCTGCCAGCCTCGCCCGGGCCCGACCCAGGCTCTCTCCACACCGCCCCCGGGAGCCCCCTGCTCCCACCCGCTCCCTCCGTCCCCGGCTCCGCAGGGCCCCGGAGAAGGCGGGCCGGCGCGCAGGGCGCCAGGCGGCCGCGGCGGGCTCCGCTCGGAGGACGCCCTCGCGCCCAAAGCCCCGGAGCGCCACAGACGCCCCGCCACGGAGGGAAGCGCCACGGGATCCGCGCCGGTGACACGCCACGCGGGTTCTCCACCCGGCTTCGCCCATCCGGGGCCCATCCCGGAGCCCCAGCGGGACACAGGCTGGGAGGACCGGCTCGGCTCGAGGCCACCAAGCCCGGGCATCGCCTCCCGCCCGCCCGCCCCCGCGGGACGCCGGACGCGCCGAAGACCGCCGCACGCGGGCGGCCGCTTCCCGGTGCCGCTGGCCGCCGCAGCCTGGGAAACGCTCCGGCCGCCGGGCCCCTCAGGCGGGGGACAGCGCGGTCCCGCGTCGCCCGCACCTGATGAGCCCCGGCCCCGGAGAGGGCGGCGGGGGCGGAACCGACCCCATGTCCGGGCTCGGGGGCAGGCGCGGGGGGCGAGGCGAGCCGGGCCCGGGACCCGCACCCACCGCACGGGCCCCGGGGCCCGCACCGGGACCCGCACCGGGACCCCCGGCACGAAGCGGCCCCGAGGAGGGCGGCGGCGCGGGCCGGCGCGGGAGTGGGCACCGGCGGCGCGCGCGGGCGGCGGGGCTGCGCCCTCGTCCGCAGACGCGTCCCGCCGGATCCGGGGCTCCGGGGACCGGGTCGGCGGCCCCGAGTCCCGGAAACCCGGCCGCCTCCCCGCCAGCCTCCTCCCGGGGCCCCGGCCTCCCCGCCAGCCTCCTCCCGGGACAGGCCTACCCGCTCCGCGGCCGCGGGCTCCGCTCCCGGCCCGGCCGGCGCGGCCTCCTACCGGCTTCCACTTCAGGGACGCGCCGCCGCCGCCGCCGCCCGCGCGAAACTCGGCTTCCCAGAAGCCGCTGTGGCCGCCGGCCGCGCGCCGCCCAGGCCGCGCCGGGCCCTCCGCTCCCCCTGCCGGCGGGCAGCCATTTCCGACCGGGCTGCGGAGCCGCCGAAGAGCTTCGGGCCGGAAACGCCCGAGGAGCCTCGGCGGCTTTCCGCGCGGGCCCGCGAGGGGCGCGCCGCGCGGCATTGTGGGAGGCGCGGGGTCGCGCCGGCCGCGGGGGCCCCCGGGACCGGGTCTGGACCCCAGGCCGGCCGGGCCGGAGAAGCTGGCCCTCCCCGCTTTCCCTCCCAGGAAAAGGCCCGAGTGCGAGGGCCAGGTGCTTAGCCCGAGAGCCCAGGACCCCGCAAGAACGGCGTGGAAGTCGGGAACGGCCTCGGGGGTGTCGGGCACCCGGGCCCAGGTGCGGGGAGAGGGCGGGCTGGGCGACTCCCATCTTTTAAAGCCTGTAACTGCAATGCCATCTAAGGTCTGTCTCCTTCAAAACACTGAACTTTTCTTTTCTGAAGGCAGGGCTGCTTTCTACCCAGGGTTTCCTCACGGGCGTGGGGAAGGGGGGGTCTTCGCCAGTCCAGGTTGGCGCCCGGCCCCGTGCTTGGGTGGTCCTCCTTCCAGGAGAACCGTGCCCCAGAGATGGCCCCGCAGCTGCTGACCCCGTCCACTCCCCCTTCTTGGCAGAGCCCAGGCCCAGTGCAGCCGAGAGAACAGGGAAGATGGGGGTTGAGCACGCCCTTTGTGAAACCAGACAACAAAGAGCACAGCATCCTGTTTTCCTGGAGCCCCTCCTCATCTCCCCATCTTCTTTGATCCTTCTTCCTTTCCTCCTTTCTAAGATCTTAGTCTCCCCTCACTGCTGCCCCTTCTCCTTGCCCAGCTTTTATGATAAGCAAGCACACTACCAAAAAGTAACTTCTGCCTATTTACTGAGGAAAGTCAGAGGAGTGGGGAGCAAAGTTTGTGGTGAAACTGTTACCCACCTGAGTTCACTTTTCTATTTTGTTTTACAGTTTTCCTCCCAGGCTTTCCTTCAGAAAGAAGGTGTGGTGGTGGCAGACAGGATCCTGGCATGTAGGAGGGCACAGACAGGAAAGAATTTCCAGGTGCTGGTTCACGGCCACACTGACGAGAAGGGACATGCAGATACCTGCTACCTGAGGACTCTGCATCTTACATTTTTGCATAAAGTAACATATTGCTGTGCTTCGTTTTAGCAGTAACCAAGCTTTGGAAACATAATGGACATTCATCTGACACTTCGTGCACCCACAGCCTTCCACAGCTGTCGTCCTGCTCCCCTCCTCCACAGTTTGTGTCCTTTCCTTTTCCTTCTCCAACAGTTTCTCAAGTCCCCCTCCAACTCTTCCTTGCCCTTGGGCAAGGTGTGCCTCATCAGCCATTCGACTCCCTTCATGCCATTTCAGGCAGCCAGGCCCCTTCCTTCCAGTGGAAGTCCAGTCCCTGCTTTCCAAGGCCCTGTAGGTATCATCACAGCGTCGTCATCCTATGAGTGCATGCTTTATGAAAGCCTGATTGCCAGCCAACACACTGCACCCTTTGCAGGCACTGTCATGTTTTAACCTCACTGGGAGGTATTAGCCTCTAGACAGAGAATTGAAACTTCAAGAAAAATAGAGGTGGCTACCTGCTGGCCTGTCATCCTAGCTGCTCTGGAGGCTGAGATCTGAGGACCCTGGTTCAAAGCCAGCCCGGGCAGGGAAGGCCTGGAGTTCCTTATCATCCACTAACCACTGCTCAAAGCCTTGAGTTCAAGCTCCAGGACCAGCGCACGTGCACACACACACACACACACACACACACGTGCGCACATGTGCATGCCCACAAAAGCAGCAGCTGCTAAATAAATCAGGTGCCCAAGAACACACAGTGCAGCCTTGAGTGGATTCCAAGTCCCCCCCCCCCCCCCCCGCTTTTTTTTTTTTTTTACCAGAACAATCCAATTATCCAGAACACTATTTCTCACTTAGTATTTCTCATTGTTAACCATTTCCCCTATTCTTCTAAAACTCTTTCTTTACGCACAAACTCCAAACGTGGCACTCATCCTTGACATCAGTCTTTACACCCACATTCAATTTTTTTCCAAGCTTTAAAGCCTTTAGGGTACTCCTCCATCTTTTTGTAATTCTATACCTACTTGATTGGTTCAAGTCCACTTTACCCTTCCCCTATACTATCAACTCAATAACAAGATTTCTGGCTTGGAAAAACACCAGAAGCCAAGTGTGGTGATATGTATATGCCTGTAAGCCTAGCCTTAGGAGGCTGAGGCTGAGAGGCCTCCATGGGAGAAACCCAAATAAGAGCCAGTCTCTCTCATTCGGCTGCTAGCTTTAAATTCCTAGAAGACAGGCATGATTGTCCCATCTTGGGTCACACACTCATCCCAGACCACTTTGGTTAAGCAGCAGATAAGCCCCGATTGAACATCACAGAGGGCCACACTTGTAAACAGGACTTCTGACCAAAAGACACATCCATGTCCTCACTCAATTGGCCTGTTAAATGCAGAAATGATACAAAAGGGTGGCTGTTTAGAGAAGCTGGTAAACACTTCTTTCACAAGGGAATTGTAGTTGGAGTTGTTGCTGTGAGAGGAATATAAAAGGCACAGTGGTAAAATCATACTAAATAAAATTGTGTTCCACCTGGAATTCATTTTCCAAATGTCAGCAAGATCCTCTTAGCCCTACTAATTATACTAATTACTTACCCTTCCCAAAACTCATACCATCCAGGAGAATGGGGGTTTTGTCTTATAAAGGAGAAATTAAAATAGCCTTCAGTCTTAGAGAGGGAGGTGCCAGTGGTCATTTTCTAAGAGATGGGCACCAGATCAATCACTAAGAAGCCCTGAGTAACCCCATCAACCTTCAAAAGATATAAATCAGGAAAATATCAGCGAATTTAGGTCCGATAAGAACTTGTTTTATCTGTAATGACTTGATTTTAAAAGTTAATGCTGACATCCCCTATTTGAGATCTTTTCTATATATAAATTATTGGGCAGTTTTGTGGTCTATAATTAGAACAGTGCATGACAATTTCTAGATTTGAGTTCCAAGGTCACTCTGTCTCAGCCTATCGGAGCCAAAAGAGACAAAAGGTCACCCCGGGCTCCAAGAACAGCACTCATCACTCTGCTGCGTAGTTCTCTGAAAGTCCTGGCTTTGATGTTACTTTCTTAAAAGGTAGGGCAGTTTAGGTAGTTAGAAAATGGCAAGAACACTTAAGTTATTAACATGAGCTGCACGACAAAGCACATTGTATCACTGTCACAAAAAAAAAAACAAAAAACCTGTAGCCTGGCATTAGTTCATATCTGTAATGCTAGCTACTCAGAAGGCTGAGATGTAAGGATTGCAAGTCAAAGCCAGCCCAAGCAAGAAAGGCTGTGAGACTCTTCTCTAAAAATATGGATACTGGGTCTTAAGTGGTGCCCTCTTGGCATCCTGGTGGATGACAGGGACTTTCAGAATTCTACCTCCCCACCCACAGGTGATAGGCATCTGATTTCCTAGAAGCAGATGGGGCAGAGACTTGGACAACAGGTTTCTGGACCAGCCACAACTATACCATGAACTTGGGAGACTCTGAACTCCCAAGCTCCTATGACCCTGCCCCTAACCCTGACCGTGTTTAGGACCCACCACCTCTGTGGCCATTACACCACGCCTCATGCCTCCTTCTCTTGTCAGGTCACCACAGCGTTCCTCTTCAACTCTACACTAGAGTGGATCTGGTTTGTTGAGATTGTTCGCAGCTCTTCCTTTAACCACTAATTCCCTCATGGCTCAGTTTCCTAACAGTATTAACTGCATTCGAGGTTGCAAGATTTTGGAACATGAGTTCACTTTCTGTTGCTAGCTTTTCTAATAAAGACTCCCAATTCAACTTCTCAAAATGTGGCTTCTCTGTATCTCACAACCAAATTCCCAACATTCTCCCACAGACTACTCAGAAAAAGCTGAAAGTGGCACAGTGGCTCAAGTGATGGAGTGCTAGCCTTGAGCAAAAAGCTCAGGAACAGTGCCCAGGCCCTGAGTTCAAGCCACACACACACACACCTGTAGCTCAGCAGCAATAAAGTACTGGCCAAGCATGCTAAGGTCTTAAATACCAAACTAAGTGTTAAGTGATTACCCTAATTCATAGTATTCTCCACCTTGCCATGTGGCTGTGAAAAATAAACTTCATGTTGGCTTCTGAGACATCTAACCTGTAATGACCAACTAAGGTTTAAAAAGGACTAGTTCAGTGGGGAGCTGGGGCAGACGGACTCAAAGTAGCTATAGTTACCATAGATATCAAATGCCATCAAGCTGGGCACTGGTGGCTCACACCTGTAATCCTAGCTACTCAGAGGCTGAGATCTGAAGATTGTGGTTCAAAGCCAGCCAAAGCAGCAAAGTCCATGAAACTCTTATCTTCAACTAACCACCAGAAAACTGGAAAAGGAGCTGTGGCTAGTCTTTTTTTTTTTTTTTTTTTGGGTCCGGTAGTGGGACCTGAACTCTGGGCCTGGGCGCTGTCCCTCAGCTCTTCAGCTCAAGGCTAGCGCTCTACCACTTGAGCCACAGCGCCACTTCCAGCTTTTTTCTTATGTGGTGCTGAGGAATTGAACCCAGGGCCTCGAGCATGCAAGGCAAGTGCTCTACCACTGAGCCACCTTCCCAGCCCCTGTGGCTAGTCTTGAGCAGTAAAGTTCAAGAGACAGCACCCAAGACATGAGTTCGAGCCCCACAACTGAAAGAAAGCTTGACCCTAGAAATTCTATAGGATGATACACACGCCCCTAAGGCAAATCTGAAGGCATCTAACATTTATTCTAAATAATGTCAGGGAGGAGTAAAGTGGCTCAGGCACCACATGCCCTAACATGGTTGGAAGGACTTCATGTAATAACACAAGAAGTGAAATTAGGCAGAGGGAGGATGGCTGAATTCCAGTGTCACTTCTATACACCCCAGTGACTCCAAACAAATTACCCATAGACACCTTCTGTTTAAAACCACCCATGTGAACAAGGTGCTCCAAGGACAAAATGTCAGAGCTTCTTCGACAACATCAGCTAGCATATTGCTTAACCAACGTGGCTATAAAAATCCAAAGAGCACAATTCCTAAAAGAAATACTATATGCTGTATATATAAGTATGTTTACACACATATCTTGCAAATGTTTCAAGTTTACATATGAAAAAACAATACATTTCTACCAATCAGATGTTTAAAACAAAACTGTGTAGGTTTTGAACCAATTCAGGAAAGCCTGTAACAAGACCTTACTAAAGAGAGAGTTTCCCTTCTCTGTACTGCTACTCAAAAGTCACTCTCAATGTAAATGGTAAGAGTATAGGATTCCAGCTGGGCTCAGTGGCTCACGCCTGTCATCCTAGCTACTCAGAAGGCTGAGATCTGAGGATCACGGATCAAAGCCAGCCCGGGCTGGAAAGTCTCTGAGACTCCTATTTCCAATAAACCTCCAGAAAACCAGAAGTGGTGCTGTGACCAAAGTGGTAGAGCACTAGCCTTGAGCTGAAGAGCTGAGTGACAGCGCCCAGGCCCAGAGTTCAAACCCCACGACTGACCAAAACAAAACAAAAAAGAATATATGATTCTAGTAAGTACCTAAATCTCAGAACAAAATAATCACTGATGCCTCCTCAGTTCAAGCCTCCAGCCTTGCAGATACCATGCCACAGATCAAGATGGAAGCTACTGAATATGTGACCACATTGCTACAAATCCAATTTAGGGAGCTAAAAAACTAACAGTGCAAAGTTCATCTCTAATGGAGAAAGTGCCAAGTATTTTGGTCTCATGCAAAAAAAAAAAAAGATGTGAATAATTATATCATGTATGTTACTGGGAGAAGCATATATTTATTTTTTTATTTATTTTATATTTTATTTATATTTTATTTCATTTAGCAAAAGGATACTTGACATAATTGGTGCAAAAGATGCAAAAATGTTAACTATATATGACATATTAAGTAGTATATGTGAATTATAGTCAGTACATGGGAAAACTTTTAGAAGTTAAAAACATTTATATTCCTTCTACTTACATGTAACTATAGTGAAATGATGCTCCTTTTTACTTCATGTTTTATTTGCCAAAATAATAACATCTAAACATTAGCAGGAACACCAATAGCAAAAACCAACAAATAGTGATGGACACTTGCCACCTCTGGGCCTTCCTGCTCCTGGGCAGGCTTGTATAAAAATTGTTCTCTGTGTGTCAGCTACTTAAAGGTTCTCTTTTTCACTCACCTTGCGCACACACTGTGCATTTCTGCCAGGTGCTGTTATCTCTCAAGACACTTGGCTTCAAATGACAGTGCACGGACCAGGACTGGGTAAGGTTGCCATCGGTCCAGCTCTGTGAGAAACACACAGACCAGCGAGTTTTTAATGAAGGTAAATCTGTTCAATTAAAAGGTGGTTTTTATTCTGTGATTGTGCCCTCTATTTTTTAACTGTCAAATGCACTTTTTGAAATGATGATATTGTGGTGACAGATGGCAACTTTCTCTTTTTCTCCCTTACTTGACAAAAAAGATGGATACATATTTATTTTTGTACACCCTCCCCTGTGTGTGTGTGTGTGTGTGTGTATGTGATGCCTGGGTGCTGTCCCTAAACTGCTTCTTGCACTCTACCACTGGGCCACAGCTCTACTTAATGGCTTTTTGGCAGTTTGTTGGAGATAAGAGTCTCACAGACTCTCCTGCCCAGGCTGGCTTTGAATCATGAGCCTCAGATCTCAGCCTCCAGAATAGCTAGGATTTACAAGCGTGAGCCACCAGCACCAAGCCCCAGCCTCTTTTTTTTTTTTAATATACTGGTCCATTGAATTTGAAAGTCTAGTAACTACCAGTCGGCCCAACTACACTCCTCCTTGGCATTTTAAGAATGGCAACATCCCCGTGTACATACACATACCCACACACACAGGTGTGTGCACACACATGCACACACATCTATGCACACACATGCATGCACGCCAACATGTGCACACACATAAAGACAATGTTACTAAAAACTTTCCAATAGCCAGTCTCTAAAACAGCCCCAGAGGTCCTTTCGCCCTGTACTCACAGCCTCCTGCAGTCCCTGTCCACAGTGTAAGCAAGGGTAGACCAGAACCCAGCAATGAAGGTAGCGTGGCAGGAAGCACCTCAGCTTGCATAGTAATCGCTCTGTCTGCCCCGTGTCACTCACTCTTGGCAAAAGCTCACTGCCTGTCCTGGTTCTCACCACGGGGAGACTCTGGAACTGCGAAACCGAGGCTACCTGCTGACAGCATCTCTGTGAGGCAGGACGCAGCTCCTCCAGGCCCAATCAAGCCGGTAGCCTGGGAGAGACTATGAGCCAGACGCTCAGCTCCGTCACTCCTGAATCTTTAACCTCCAGGAATGGCAAGATGATAAATCTTGGTATTAAAACCACCAGGTTTGAGCTAATTTGTTGTGGGGCAACAGAACACGAATACAACTTCTTTATCCTATTTCAACTGCAAGTTCACCCTCCTCCCACCCGGCCAATAGCACAATGCAGGGCCACCTGGAGTGGATTTATGTCTGGGCTGTAGACAGAAAAGATCAGCAGAGACCACGCTACATTACCGGCTTCAGTTTACTTGACCTGACTTTTCCTCCACCATGGCTCTTTCTACTTTTCTCATATTGACCAGACAACTCAGTAAACGCAATAATCCATCTCTAGCAAGGGAATCAATTCCACAAGTCTGTAGGCTTTGTGAAAGGAATTGTTCTATGTAAATACAGCATTTATGAAATTTTAGGTATCTGGCAAATTTCTGTTGACAGACATCTAAACTCCAGCTGTCCAAATCACTAAGACACAGACCTAACTCAACAGAGGAGCGGATCTCATATTTTACTGAGAAAATAGAAGGAAGCAGACATGACCTCTTTTAAATACCTTTCTACCACCTTCAAGGTCGTAAGGATAAGGGGAAAAAGTTATTTTAGCAGATGCCAGAATCCCTCTTCAGAACACTATTTTATTAAGAAAATTACCTTAGGGCTGGGAATGTGGCTTAGTGGTAGAGTGCTTGCCTTCCATGTATGAAGCCTTGGGTTTGATTCCTCAGTACCACATACACAGAAAAAGCCGCAAGTGGCACTGTGGCTCAAGTGGTAGAGCAAAGCCTTGAGCAAAAGAAGCTCAGGGACAGTGCCTAGGCCCTGAGTTCAAGCTCCAGTACTGGCAAAAATAAAAAAGAAAATTAAACAGAGCACCAATGACTCATGCCTGTAATCCGATCTGAGGATTGTGGTTCAAAGCCAGCCTGGGCAAGAAAGTCAGTGTGTCTCTTATCTCCAATAAACTATCAAAAATCCAAAAGTATAACTGTACTCAAGTGGTAGAGCATTAGCCTTGAGGAGAAAAACAAACAAGGAAACTACCTTAGTGTGACTCTCAAAGTTAGGAAGAATAGAGCACAACATAACCTGTGATACAAAGAGACTGGAAACAGGTATATGAAAGAGAAAAAAACAGAGACATGCATGGTGTAATCCCAGCACTCAGAGCTAAAACAAGGATTATACATTCAAAGACAACCTAGTCTACATAGCAAGACCTGTCTCTAAAACCAAAACAAGTCCAAGAATAGAAAAAGTGACTAAGGAGAGGAGCTCAAGTAATGAAGGAATCGCAGCTTGGAGAAAGAGGTACCGGTGATGGGGATGCTGAAAAATGTTTAAAATAGAGATATCTATTATTAAGTTATTTGTGTTGCTAGGGCTATAAATTTCCCTGTGCCTTCAGTAATACTGTTCCCATGCACAAATGACTCATGCTAGCGATTTGGGGAAAATCCAGTTATTGGGTGAGCATGGAATCAAAGAATGAAAACAGCACTGCGGCTGTTTTGACACCCAAAACCAAGTAAACTGTAAGCCAGGCTCCTAGGAACTCACAGGAACCTGGGACTGAACTTCCCAATGGGAGCAGACAGAGAGGACTAAGCCAGCGTTCCTCAGAAGCTTGCCTCAGCTGACAGCTGCATGCGTCCAACAGCTCTCCTTTCTACTGGGCTGGCCTTTGACAAACAAGATATCCCCACTTCCTTTCTCAAGCTAGGCGTACCATGGTTAAATAGGCTATAATACCCTTTCTTCCAACTTCTCGCTACATTCTACATGTAAAAAAATTGTATTGTCTATCCATGTGTATTGCTTAAAATTTCCAGCTTCAGCCTGGAGGATCGGCTCTTGTTATGGAAAAAGGAGCTGCTTTGAGATAAGGAAGCGTTTGTGAAATGTAAGGTTTTGTCTTAAATTCGTTTTTGTTGTTGTTGTTGTTGTTGTTTGCCTGTCCTGGTGCTTGAACTCCAGGCTTAGGCGCTGTGCTTCTTTGGCTCAAAGCTAGTGCTCTATCTCTTGAGCCACAGTACCACTTCTGGCTTCTTCTGAATAGTTTACTAGAGAAAAGAGTCTCAAAGACTTTCCTGTCTGGGCTGGCTTTGAACCATGATCCTGGGATCTCAGCCTCCTGAGTAGGTAGGATTACAGGCATGAATCATTGGTGCCTGACATATAGATTAGCCCAGGGCCTAGCAAACAGAAAACACTCAGTAATGTTGGTTGCTATCATGTCATCATTCTAGAAAATTCTTCAAAGAATCATCTGCATTCTATGTCACTTTTCTACTGCCATTCACTCTTTTATTATTTCACTCTTTCAGTATTATTTATTATTTAATAGATTAGCATGTGGTAATCTATTAAATTGCTTTTATAAGAGTAATAAGTGGGGGGGGAGGAAGGGGGGATATGGGTGGGTGGGGGTGGGGTATGGGAAGGGCTAGGAAGGAGAAACAAAGGAGGAAGCAACAATGCTTGATAAGAAATGTACTCATTATCTTGCCCATGTAATTGTAACTCCTCTGTACGGTATTTTCATAATAAATTTTTTTTTTTTTTGGGTCCGGTCGTGGGGCCTGAACTCTGGGCCTGGGCGCTGTCTCTCAGCTCTTCAGCTCAAGGCTAGCGCTCTACCACTTGAGCCACAGTGCCACTTCCGGCTTTTTTCTTTTTGCTTATGTGGTGCTGAGGAATCGAACCCAGGGCCTTGAGCATGGAAGGCAAGCGCTCTACCACTGAGCCACCTTCCCAGCCCATAAAATTTTTTTTTTAAAGAGTAATAAGTGACTTTAATTCATGAATCCTAATTAATCTGTGTGTGTGCCAGTCCTGGGGCTTGAACTCAGGGTCTAGTCTCTGTCCCTGAGTGTTTTTGCTCAAGGCTAGTATTCTACCACTTGAGTCATAACTCCATTTCGACTCTTCTGGTAGTTTGGGGTTTCTTTTGGTCCGGTCGTGGGGCCTGAACTCTGGGCCTGGGTGCTGTCCCTCAGCTCTTCAGCTCAAGGCTAGCACTCTACCACTTGAGCCACAGTGCCACTTCTGGCTTTTTTCTTTTTGCTTATGTGGTGCTGAGGAATCGAACCCAGGACCTCATGCATGCAAGGCAAACGCTCTACCACTGAGCCACCTTCCCAGCCCCTCCTCTGGTAGTTCATTGGAGATAAGAGTCTCATGGACTTTCTTGCCCAGGCTGGCTTTAAATCACAGTCCTCAGATTTCAGCCTCCTAAGAAGCTAGGATTACAGGTGTGAGCCACCAGCGCCCTCTCTAATCTTGTCAGGCATCCTTTTGGAACTCTTCTACACAGTAGAACGTCAACAATATTCCCCTTTCTTCTAGTCTTCATCACCAGTCAGTGTAAGAAAATTTCCACCTCCTTGCTCTATCTTCTTTCTCTTCCAAATTGCCCTAGAGCTAGTTTTTCTAGAAAGTAAGTCTGGTATTATCATCAAATCTTTGACATTTTCTCTTTTTCTAAAGAAAAAAATAGCCCCGATTTCTTAACACTCTACATAAAAGTTCCAACTCTTCTAGTCTTTTCTTCCCCAACCTAGCTACCCCCAAATCACTAGAAAGCGAGCAGCTCACCAGCCACTTCATGTACACATTGGTTTGATCTCTGTATAGGCTGATCTCTCCGGTTGGAATTTCCTTTCCTCTACCCACACTCTGTTTAACTGGCAAGAATGTTTGTCCTATAAGACTTAGTTCCAGGCCTGGGAAGGTGGCTCAGTGGTAGAGTGCTTGCCTTGCATGCACGAGGCCCTGGATTCGATTCCTCAGCACCACATAAGCAGAAAAAGCCAGTAGTGGAGCTGTGGCTCAAGTCGTGAGCGCTAGCCTTGAGCTGAAGAGCTGAGGGACAGCGCCCAGGCCCAGAGTTCAGGCCCCACAACTGACAAAAAAAAAAAAGACTTAGTTCCAAAGCTGTCACTCAAAGGGGGACTCCTTAACAAGTTCAGATTTTCACAAAAGCATTCTACCCACCCAAACATGCATGGGACAGGGAAAGGGAAGACAGAAAGATTAAGTTGTGATCTGACAAAAGTTAAAACTTAGGTTAAGGATAATTTGAAATTGGTGAAAAAGTTTCAAGATGCTGTGTAATACTGGCAACTGCTTTGTAAATTTGAACTTCATGCACTCTAACAATGAGGAAACAATCAAACCCAAGTCAAAATAATTTTACTAAATAACTGGTGACAGTCCAAAATGTCAATGTCCTAAAAAATGAAAGGAAGGTACAGGGAGGGAAGGGAAAAGGGAGGCTGGTGAGGCTGAAGTGGGTGTTTTGTTCTGAGGCTGGGTTTCTCTATGTAGCTCAAGCTGGCCTCAAACTGGGGGTCTTTTGCCTTATCCTCCTGAGTGCTAGTTATTACAGCATGTACCACCACACCCAGTTCTCTACTGAATGTTCAATCGGGGGAAAATTGCTGTATACATATTGGAATAAATGGTGAAATTTGAAAATAGACTCCATTATGTAATCATATTTTAGCAATATTGAATTTCCTGGATTTAAGTTACACTGTGTTACGTAAGAGAATGTGACAAACTCATGCTAAAATATTTAAGGGCAAAGGACCATGATTTCTGCAATGCTTCAGATAATAAGGTCTCTCTCAGGATTAAATCTGCCTTTACTGAAAAAAATAAACCTTGGTGAGATAAACTGAAGATAAAACTAGTATTATTTAAAATGTCCATATTAGTGGTTCTGTAGCTCACAATGGTAGAGCACTAGCCTTGAGCAAAAGAGCTCAGGGACAGCGCCCAGGTCCTGAGTTCAAGCCACAAGACTGATCAAAAAAAAAAAAAATTAAAATGTCCATATTACCCAGATCTTCAAACCCCTAACAAATTCCAGTGACATTTGTGATGGGAATGGGAAAGAAATTCTATAATTTATATAAAATACACAAAAGTCCCTGAATAGCCAAAGCAATCATGAAGAAAAAGAACAAAGCCTGCGTAATAAAAACAGCACGGGACTGGCATAAAACAGACAGACCTAGTGCACAGAATAAAAGGCCCAGAAATAAACCCACAGACTTACAGTCAATTAACGTTCAATAGAGTTGCCCAGGACACACAATGGGAAGGGCAGTGTCTTCAATAAATGGGAAAAGTGACCATCTGCATGCAGAAGACACAGTTGGACATCTTAGTCATACCACATTCAAAAACCAGCTCAAAATGGATTAAAGACCTCAATATAGGACCTGAAACTTTAAAACTAATGGAAGGAAAAACATAGGGGAAAAGTTTCTTGACATTGGTTTGGCAATGGCATTTTTGGATATAACCTTAAGTAACAGAGCAAAAAAAGAAATCACGTAGATTATACTAACAAAAGCTTCAGTATAGCAAAAATGATCATCAACAACAACAGCAGCGAAGAGACAACCGTGGAATGGAAAGAACACATCTGGATGAGTAGTGAAGAGTCAAAATCTAGAAGGATCCGGGCGCTGGTGGCTCACGCCTGTAATCTTAGCTACTCAGGAGGCTGAGATCTGAGAATCCCAGTTCAAAGCCAGCCCAGGCAGGAAATTCTGGGAAACTCTTGTCTCCAATTAGCCACCAGAATACTGCAAGTAGCACTGTGGCTCAAGTGGTAGAGCGCTAGTCTTGAACTGAAGAGTTGAGGGACAGCGCCCAGGCCCAGAGTTCAAGACCCACGACCTACAAAAAAAATAATCTAGAAGGAACAAAAATATTCATTAGCAGGAGCTGGGAATGTGGCTCAGGGGTAGAGTGCTTGCCTTGCATGCATGAGGCCCTGGGTTTGATTCCTCAGCACCACATACACAGAAAAAGCTGGAAGTGGGTGCTATGGCTCAAGTGGTAGAGTGCTAGCCTTGAGCTGAAGAGCTCAGAACAGTGCCCAGGCCCAGAGTTCAAGCTCCACGACCAGCAAAAAAAAAAAAAAAAATTCATTAGCAAATAAAACATTGGCCCTATCCAAAAAAAAAAAAAAAAAGTAGGCAAAGGACCTAAACAGATATTGCTCTTTTTTTTTTTTTTTGGGGTCCGGTCGTGGGGCCTGAACTCCGGGCCTGGGCGCTGTCCCTCAGCTCTTCAGCTCAAGGCTAGCGCTCTACCACCTGAGCCACTGCGCCACTTCCGGCTTTTTTTTTTCTTTTTGCTTAGGTGGTGCTGAGGAATCGAACCTAGGGCCTCGGGCATGCAAGGCAAGCGCTCTACCACTGAGCCACCTTCCCAGCCCCGTAAACAGATATTTCTCAAAAGGAAATATATAAACAACAGACAGCCAGATAGCAAAATGTCAACAACCACAATGAGGTACCACTGCCACCTGTCAGAATAGCTAGTATCCAAAAGACGAAAGATAGGAAGTTGCGCTGTGGCTCAAGTGGTAGAACGCTAGCCTTGAGTTGAAGAGCTGAGTGACAGTGCCCAGGCCCAGAGTTCAAGCCCCATGACCGACAGAAAAAAAAACAACAAAAGACAAAAGATGACATTTGCTGAGGATGTGCAGAGAATGGGGCCAGGTGCCCGCTGCTGGGCATGCACGCCAGCACGAGGCCTTCCCAGATTCCCAGCGGTATTGCCCGGATCTCCGGCCTTCCAGTGCCCCTCCTGGTGCTTGCTCTTTTACAAGCCATCCAGAAATTTCTGTTGTCTTGAACTCAGTATGTGGTACACAGCCTTTCAGTTGCTCCCAGCTATTCTCAGGGCTGTTGGTTTTGTATAACTGAACAAAATGAGTTCTGAAGCTTTTCCTGTGTGTCAGAGGGCTCTGAGGAAGCAGCTGTGGTGAGCACAGGAGACACAGCCGTGTTCCTTGCTTTGCCACGACTGCTCTGCCAACGAACAACCTCCCAGGGGACCTGTCAAGTTACCCCGCTGCATGGCTAGCCAGAGGGGGCGCAAACAGTTTTGAGCAATCATGATCAAACGTTGTTTGAAACTTTCCTTTATCCTTGACATGCCTTGTGTTGCAGCAGGTCTATTCACAGCTGCTCATTCATCTGGAGCCAGTCACCGATTTATGGGTCTGAACACGGAAGTTGCCCCGCTGAGGACCTGGGCAGAGACAAAGGCTCACGGGCACCAGGGGAGAGCCAGAAAGGTAAACAGCTGCTCCAGAGATTTAAGGGATCTTTGAAAAATAATAAAAGCAGGGAAGCAATGAGCATTCGTCACCTCCAAAGGGCCCCTTGGGTTTTAAAAAATATACCTCAGAAACTTTTAACTTTGTGATCCTCCCAGGTGCCTTCGTCTTCTTTTGTCCTATAACATCTCCTCCATCAATTTCCTTTTTCTCTCTAGCAATGTCTGCCTCCTTTTCTTAATCTATGAACATACATGCATAACTTTCTTACATCCCCAGAAGTCTCCCACTGCCCTCAAATCCACTCTCTCCTTCCCGCTGAAGCCAGTGGTGAAGAACTTCGTGCATGCTTCCAAACTGTGGTCTGAGGCCAGCAGCCGGCCACTGTGTATCTCAAGTGCAGGCCGCTGATTTCCTGTCTCTGTGGGTGGGTGAGGCTCCAGGGTCTCATGCTGGAGTCTGAAAAGCATCAGCTCCACCATCCAGCCCTCTCCTTTCACTCATCAGTCTCACCTGACTTCCACAGCCACTGCTTATTCCCTGAGGATCTGTTCTGAGCCTTCATTTTCCCCTTTTTCTCTCTCTCTCTAAGTTAACTGAGCCATCTAGAGATTGATTTGTTTTCACATAGGTTAGTCTCTACCTCTGATTCTCAGATTCGTGTCTCCATCCCCAGCCTACTCTGGAATGCCCATTTGTTTATGGATCTTTCTGCCAAAATGCTGCAGGTTTGTAAATTCAACACATCTAAAATGGACTCACTGTATCCAAGAGTCACTCTGCATTTGTGTGTTGAAAATCTGCACGGTGACAACTGCCAGCCCCAGGCCCCTGCCACCCTTGGAGCCAATCATTCCCAGTGTGCTCAGGTCACCTGCTGTCACTCCAGCCCCTACTCCCTGGGGGCCGGTCTGCAGACTAGAATCTCATGGGTACTTCAAGCATCCAGGCTCTCCTCACAGCAGTAGGGAAGGCAGATCTTCTAGGCACCCTTAGGGCCCACTGTCAAATCTATGTCTCCCAAAGCCTGTGACTTCCTTCCTAACAAGTCACAGAATGTCTGACATTTCCAGTCAGCTCCTAGAGGGCTGGCTGGTCCATATTTCAAACAAGCAGACTCTCAGAGGCCTTTCTCACTCGCTGAGCTGCAACCGGAAATGAGGAGCCTCTGCTTAGGGAACCCATGTGAGCAGAGTCACCATCTCACACCCTTGGGGTCCGTTCCCACACAAGCTTCCTGCACTTGTCTGTATCAGTTATAGAATTCAAGTTATTCTTTTGGAGCATGGTGCACTTCCTTAGGGGTTAGGCAGTCCACCTGACTTCCAGAGGCTTGTGGAGCACTATGTCCGTGGTCCGTCTAGAAGCAGAGAGGGGTGTGATGAGGACTGGGGAGGATCAGCTGTGTCTTACAGAACATCTTCCTCAGGAGAGACTATTATAGTTTGGACCTGGAATATTGCCAAAGATTCATGTGTTAAAGGTTTGGAGGGCAAAGCCCGGCACTTGTGGCTCACGCCTATCATCCCAGCTACTCAGAAGGCTGAGATCTGAGGAGCCAGTCTGGGCAGGAAAGTCTGTAAGACTCTTATCTCCAATTAACCACCAGAAGTGGAGCTGTGTCTCAAGTGATAGAGCACTAGCCTTGAGCTGAAGAGCTGAGGGACAGCGCCCAGGCCCAGAGTTCAAGCCTCACGACTGACAAAAAAAGAAAAAAAAAAGGTTTGGAGGGCATTACTGAGAGGTGATTGGCTCCTGAGGGTACTAGCCTCATCAATTCATGGATGAAGTCACAAGTGAATGGCCTATGAGAGCCTACCGGAGGAAGTAGGCTACAGGTTTGAAGGGCGTCTCTCATCCATGCCCCTTAATTCTGTCTGCTTCTTGGAGGAGAGCAGCCTCCTCTAGCACATGCTCCTTCTACCATGATAATCTCACTTCAGGCCCAGAAAGATTTCTACGAATGGAAACCTCTAGAACTGTCTATAGACTACTGGGATGAGACACTTCCCTGGGGGGTGGGTAGGCAAATCCATTCACAACAGGAAGATTTCCTCCACTGATAAAGATGACATCAGAATTTAGGGATTCACAAAGCATCCAATGCTGTATTTTCTCTGTATGAAGAGTCTGTGCCTCACACTGTCATCTCTTCACTAGTGGAACTAGCCATCCGTGTCTTTATGTATAATTATGTTAGAAAGGGAAGAATTTATTCAGAAAAAAGTTCATCCTTAAAATTTTGTTCAGCCAACATTAAGAGGGAAAGGAGGAGAGAGAGATGGGGTGGGGAGGGAGAGAGACGAGGAGAGTTATTATGAGGCACTGATTCACAGTTACAGAGGCTCAGAAGTTCTGTGATCTGCTGTCTATGGCTGGAGACCCAGGAAGGCTGGAGGTACAGCTCAGTTCGCATCTACAGAACCAAGATCTTAGGGGCTCACTGGTCCACATCCCAGCTTGGAGTCCAGAGAAGATGAGATGGGATATCCTCGCTCAAGTAGGCACATAGGAAGCAAAAAAAGGGGTACACTTCTCTTTCATCCATCCTTTGTTCCCCTCAGACACACAATGGATTGAATGATACCCAACTACATTGGGAAGAAGAGCAATCTACTTTATTAAATCCACTAACAAAGTGTTACTCATATCCAGAAACACTCTCACAGAAACATCAGAATAGTGTTTCATCTGGGGACTCCAAGGCCAGTCAAGTAGTCACATAAAACGATCATGAAGACAGACCAGATTAAATTAAGCAAGGTGTTTATTCATGATACAAGGGTGAAAATATCTGCTGATTGGAAGACTATAAACACCAGATGAGTGGTGCTCAAATGTGATCATGCATAAGAATCACCTTCAGGTGACTTGTGTCTTTGTTACTGTGCAGATCTGTGGGCCCACCCTTTGCATTTATGATTGGACAGATTTGGGGTGGGACTTGAGATGTTTTCGTTCTAACAAATTCCCAGGTGATGCTGCTGCTGATGGTGATCAAGGGACTGCCCTTTGAAAACCACTAAATTTAAGAATGTAATTGCCACACCTGACAATTTTTGCCGAGAGACTAATTTGCCCTAAGAAACCACACTGTAAAGAAAGTAAATAATCATTCCAATTATATTCTTCAACCACCTTCACCTTCTCCAGGCTACTTTAAATTAGAAAACACCAGCTCAAGGTTGGAAAAATAGAAGGAACACAGGCTCTGATCCTCTAAATTCTGTTCATCTCTGAAAACCACTGCCACAGAGGCGGAATGAAATCATGCCTGTAACTCCTATTCTTCTGGGGCTCCCTTCTCTTTCCAGAACACATAGAGCAAGAGGTGTGGTACTGTTCGATTTGCTCTCATCCTGTTCCTTCAGATACATTTCCAAATGTCAAAATAAGACAGAGAAGGAAGCATTTGTGACTATTAATTTTTGTCTAGTAACTTTACTGGACTATGGGCTACCCAGACATGTGGTCCAGCGTTAATGTGGATGTGCCTACATGTAAGAGGGTAGAGGAGTGAAGCAGGTAGGTGGTCCCATATTAGCAAGGCCCCAATAGAACAAAGTGCTCAGAGGAAATTCCTCTGCTACAACTAGCACGCTGGCTTGTTCCTGCCTTCAGACTCAGATGGAAACAAACATCAGCTCTTCTGATTCTCATGTCTGCTAACTCTGACTAGAACATACACTACTGCTGTCCTGGGTCCCAAGACCACCCTACTGGCAGACTTTGGCCCTACCCAACCTACATTTGAATGTCAGCCAATTCCTTATAATAAATCTATCTGTCCATCTATCTGTCTGTCTGTCTACCTTTTTCTTCCTTCATTGCTTCTCTATGTAGTTTTGTGTTTACACACACACACACACACATCCTAGTTCAGTATATGTGTATGTATATTTTTTTTCTGGAAAACCCTAACACAACACTGGATAAAAGTCTCCTACATCACCTGTGTCTGCTGTCAGTGCTACCTAAAAATCAGCACTGCTCCTAGTGACTGCTCCCAAAGTCCCTCAGTTGAGGGATCAGCTTCAGGGACTCAATGGTGATGCTTGGAAGTGAAGTCAGGGCTGAGACCTGTAAAATGGGAACGCATGTGCACTGAGACACACTCTGTAACATCTAGGGTAACAATGAATTGCTCTTTTTTATTTCTGCAATTATGGGAAAGCAGAGAAGAGACCATGTCCAAAACAGGAGCAGCATTCAGTCCCTCTGTTGGCCAGGACCCTGGGGTATTTGTGTCCTTTCTCTTGCCTCTTCTGTGTGTACTACTTCAAAAATGACGGAGTTTTCTTCTTTCAGTTTCCCTAATTTTGTACACCACACACGTTTACCCTTTCTCAAACTGCTGAAGGCTTTCAGACATACTTGTAAAGTGGAGAGGTTGTGGAGGACACCTCAGTGAAATAAGATTTAGATAGCATTATGCAGATAACTTGAAGAGAAGCATTTGATAGGCAAGCAAGATCAGATAAGTTGCTTAATGTTAACTCTGCTTTAAGTTCCCATATAAGTAACTGCTGGGGTAATTATGCCAGGAAAAGAAGTATCCAGCTCTGGACTGCTCCCGAGTACGGGGGTGGGAGTGGGGATGTGTTACAATGGCTTTGATACCTGTCACTGCTGGACTAAAATGAGAACATTCTCCTTATACTTACTGCAGTCCAAATTGAAAAGGCTCAGAATATTTTTCTTTTTTCTTTTCTTTTTGTCGGTCCTGGGGCTTGAACTCTGGGCCTAGGTGCTGTCCCTCAGCTCTTCAGTTCAAGGCGAGTACTCAACCACTTGAGCCACAGTGACACTTCTAGTTTTCTGAGTGGTTTACTGAAGAGTCTCATGGACTTTCCTGCCTGGCCTGGCTTTGAACCAGATCCTCAGATCTCAGCCTCCTGAGTAGCTAGGATGACAGGCATGAGCCACCAGTGCCCAGCTTCAGAATATTTTTCTAATTAATGGAGGAACCACAGAGTCCTCAGCAATTCTGATTGATGGGTTCAAAGATTATGGTCTTCTGACAGGGGTATGTGAACGTTTCCCCCCTGGGAGGAGGGCAGCAACCATTATAAGTAGAGACTCCATTTCCAGGTAATCAACATAGCCACTTCCTTGCAACTGCCTGTGATGGTGCGACAGATTGGTCTTCTTCCACTTTACTGCAGAGCACACCTCACACCTATCCTTACCTAGCCAAGCTCATTTCCTTCACCATCAAACCCAAGCTTGAGGACAATAGGGTTTGAGACAAAAAAAACTTCTGTAACTCAGGACATTTCCAGTGCTCCACTTACACTAAAATCAAAGGAGACCTGGTAGCGATGCAAAATGACACAGCAGTAAGAAAAAACAAAAAACAAAAACATGTTTCATGCTGGGGATAAAAGTAATCTGAGCCAGGTGCCGGTGGCTCACACCTGTCATCCTAGCTTCTCAGGAGGCTGAGACCTGAGGATCACAATTCAAAGCCAGCCCAGGCAGGAAAGTCCGAGAGACTCTTATCTCCAATTAACCACTAGAAAACCAGAAGTGGCCCTGTGCCTCAAAGTGATAGAGTGCTCACCTTGAGCTGAAGAGCTAAGGGACAGTGTCCAGGCCCAGAGTTCCAGCCCCATGACCAACCAAAAAAAAAAGTAATCTGATGAACAGATCTCTATAGAATTGAATTTTTGGTTCAGAATGAGTTCAAAGGATTGTTACAACAAAAAACAAAATGTCCTCCACTTCTGTGTCGGTCTGTTCTCTGTGGCTGTACAAAATATCTGAGTCTGGGCAATACATGCAGAAGGTAAGATTACTGAGCTCAGAGTTTTAGAAGCTGAACTCCACGATCAAGCAGCCTCTCAGTGAAGCCTCCTGCAAGGACTTCCAGCCACATCGCAGGACGCGGAGGGCATGGCGGGTACATGTGTGAGGAAGGCTCACGGGGCAAGACAGGAAGTCAGAGGGATTCCGGGATTGGATCCCTTTTTGTAAATAACAACTTGCTTTTGCAGGAACCAAAGTTCCACAAGAACTCTGAGTTATTTGTATAATGTGTTATACTATATATATATATATATATATATATAATTTATATCATTTATATCATTTATAGCCTTGCACAAATATGCTTACATGTGTCCATTTACATAAACTAAATATACATATATTCACATGAAAGCTTTACATTCAGGTTATGTGTATATATTCCAAATATATATATGAATTCACATACACATCTATACACATTTGTGCACATTTATATTTGTGCTAAGGTGTGATGTCATATGTAAGCACAAGCATACTGTGTGTGATAAATCTCAGAAGCCTGGGGACTGGGAAGGTGGCTCAGTGGTAGAGCGCTTGCCTTGCATGCATGAGGCCCTGGGTTCAATGCCTCAGCACCACATAAGCAAAAAAAAAAAAAAAAAAAGCTGGAAGTGGCTCTGGGGCTCAGGTGGTAGAGCGCTAGCCTTGAGCTGAAGAGCTGAGGGACAGCACCCAGGCCCAGAGTCCAGGCCCACGACCGGATCCCAAAAAAAAAAAAGAAAAAAAAAAACCTCAGAAGCCTGTATAACACATACATGTTTAGAGGTATTCAATAACTTTACTTTTAAAAGACAGTATTATTACAATATTTTGTAAATGATATCCTTTACAACATTCAAGCTTACCATACAAGTTAAATGCACATTGCTAATGTACGCAGCGTTCCAAGCTTCTAGGAACAAGCAAGCCCAAGGGGTGACAGAACCAGCCCCCATGCGGGAGCTGGAGCGGGAGCAGACCCGCGTGGCAACTGAGACAGCAAAGCAACAGTGAGTGCACTTTTGCTCCCAGGATGTAAGCAATCTGAACAGCAGATACGAAGCCGTTCCAAGCAGCTTTGTCCTCCTGCCGACTGTGGCCCGCGCAGGCACAGGTAGAGGAACAGAAGTGACCCGACAGGCATGTGATGAGACTGTGGCTCACGCCGGGCCAGCACTGACAGAGCAGATCCAGGCAGACACTGCAAGTCAGTGGCTGTGCTCGAGGCCCAAGTCAAGGTACCCTTCTCCTCAGCCATGACCACTGCACTTGAAATAGGGGCTCCCAATAGCTGTACTTCGTGGGGAGAAAACATTCAGTGAATTCTTATCATGAAGGTTGAATGGCTGTTTCTCCCAGTGAACCAATAGTGAAACTAAAGCACCCGTAGTGCTGGTGAGGCACTGTGTTAGGTAATTCTACATAGAGACAACTCAAAAGCAGTACAACAGGGCAGTGCGCACAGCTCAATTCATAGAGTGCTTCCAGTAGGTGCAAGTCAAATGCTAGTACTAGAAGAACGAAAAATGAAAACGGCAGGAAATGCTTGACCACTGCTCTCAATAAATTTCTCATGATGAGGACAATAGCCACGTGAAACACCCAGACAAATGCAAGGCGGCATATGAAAAGTACGGAATACTCCCCCAAGGGAAGAAGTATTTTCATACTCTCCTAGAGAAAGTATAAGCTGTCACAGCCAAGTGTGGAGGGAACGTAGCCACAAAAATCAAAATCACAAATGAATATTGTGTGTGTGTATGCGTGCATGTATATGCACTACTGGGATTTGAACTCAGAACCTCTTACTTGTACTCTTCCGCTTGAACCTTTTCGCTGGTTATTTTGGAGATGAAGTCTAGTGAACTTTTTGCCTAGGCTGGCCTCAAATGTTGGCCTTCCAGATTTCAGCCTCCTGAGCAGCTAGGAGTACAGGCATGAGCCACCGGGGCCCTGCTGAGTATTACTTTGGGCCCAGAAGCTGACTTCCAGGAATTTATCCTTCAGTCATATTTAAGACTAAAGTATTCAAAACAATTTGCGGCAATTACAGCAAATAACAAGAGATGGAAGGAATTCCAGTACCTCAAATGGGGACTGGTTAGGAATACTGCTACGAGCTGCTGACATGGTGGTGCTCTCCTACAGTCCCACCTGCTGAGATATGAAGGCAGGAGGACCTCAATCTCCAAGCCAGCCTGGGCGAAGTTAGTGAGACCCTATCTCAAAAACAAAATACCAGGAAAAGGATGGGGGCATGGCTCATAGAGCACTGGCCTAGCATGCGAGAAGGCCCCGGGTTCAATCCTTAGTACTACAAAACAAGATCTAAATAATGTATGTAAGGTGTTTCCATGTGCTCACAGGGAGCATAGAAAACCTGCATATCCTTTCATCTTTATCAATAAACGCCACGAACACACACAGCCCCAAAAGCTGATCTGGTAACCTACAGTGGCGCATGGAAGGGGTTATGGGTAAAACATGTGCTATCCTTTCAAAACTCGTGTTGACATGCAATCCCCATTTTGAGACAGAAGAGGTGGAACGGGACCATTGGGGCTCCGTCAGCACACATGGGGTGATCCGTGTGATTAGCAGATGAGTGGATCGTGGGCTAAGGGCTTGATCTGCTGGGCTCCCCACTGCCCTCTGCCAGGAAGCTGGGGGTCGGCTTTCCTCACCAGTTACTAGAACTTCCAGCAGTTGGCCCTCGTTCCTACTGGGCAAGGGGAAATGGGGAGGGGAAGGTCGATGAAGTAACTTCTGTGAAAGGAGAAATGAAGCCAGGGATGTCAATGGAGCCCAGGATGGATGCATGGCCGGCTGCCAGGTCAAGCTAAGGACCTCCCCAGATCACGCCAGGGCCAATGACAGACAACGAGTCCAAGTTGTGCAATAATGGTGGTGGTTGCTTTTCTGGTCTTTACACTTTGATGTGCTTTCTAGCTTATTTTTTAATGAATATAGATTATCCTTACAAATAAGTAAAAAAGTATCTTGTAAAACATGAATGAGGTATACATTAAGAACAAAGGCAAGCCACTCCTCTTCCGTAGTGCAGACGCACTGAGGAAGCAACATGATGTGTTTTCCTCCGTAATTCTGCACATAGGTCAGTGTGGCCCCTGGCCAGGCAGGGCAGGGTGGAACTGTCCAAGGTTCCAGGAAAAGAAAAGCGAGGCAGCCAGTAGCACTCTGCAAGAGCTGGAGGGCTCAGGCCACAGCCAGCTCTGCCCCACCCCCACGCAGTCTTTTCTCTCTGGGCTTGAAACTCCCCTCAAACCACTTTTCTTCCTCCACTCTCCATTCCAAGTGTCAGGATGGTCACATTCATCTCAGAAACAGCTGGTATGATTCCTATCTTCACCAATTATTTTCTCAGCCACCTAGCGATTATGGGAAAGTAAGCAAATATTTAAATTATTGAGTATTGAGTAGGGTTAGGCATATCTAAAGTTTCCCACCACTTGACACATCCCTGCATACCGGAGAGTCAGTAAAATTATGAAATTCAAGTCCCTCTGTGCTTGAAAAACATACAGCAGATCTTGCCATTGGCAAGGTGTCTGCTCTAAAACCTTCCTGAATCTGATCTGAAAACACAACAGCACAAAACTGTTACCAGCCAGAACTCTGGAGGGGAAGCAACAGAGACCCGGGCGACAGAAAGAGCCATGTGACAAAGACAGAATTCAAACAGATGAAGAATTAAACCAAACCAAGGGTGCAGTGGCTCCCCACAAAACCAGAAACCAGGATCTATCTATACAACACCAAGATCTTCCTCTTCCCTCCTTCTCCTTCCCTCTCTTCTCTTTTTCCCCTGTCTTCCTCCCTCCTCCTTCCCCTTCCCTCTCTCCCTCACTCCCTCTCCCCACTCCCCCATCGATGCCTCTCCTTCCTCTCCTCCAAGATCCTTCCATGGTCTTCTCCACTTGGCCATCGCAAGGTCTACATTACTTACCAGAGGAAGCTCTCAAGCTTTTACTAATTTTCCGTTTGAAATCCTGAGATGAGTGATCGGCTGGGGCTGGATCAGTCAGCTGTAAGCACTCAGCAGCCCCGCCAGAATCAGTGCTTGGAGGGCAGGAAGCGCAGACCTCAGTGCACAGGACGTCAGGCTGACAGAAGCAGCAGTAAGCTAGTAGAAGGTACTATGGTTTAAGCATGGTCTGTGCCCTTTGACAGTCGTGTTGAGACTTAATTCCTCAGGGGGGCAGAGTTGGAAGGTGGGCCTTAGGGAGAGGCATTTGAGGTGATGGGGGTGGAGACCCCAGGAATGAGTAAAGGGATGAGTGAGCGGCTTCTCAAGGAGTTCTCACACTGGCATGGTTACGTGAGAATGGGTGGCCACACAGCAGATCTGCCCCTATTTTGTCTTTTTTACACAGGACATTTACCTTTCTGCTTCTGGCATGAGTTGAAGTAGCACAAGACCCTCATCTTGGCACCTTAACTTCCTAAAGAGGTAAAGAGGTTAATAAGTAAACGAAATCTTGGCTCCATTAGTATAATCATTCATTCTTATTGGTCTTGGGCTTCCTTCTCTACTAAAGACAGAATGCTCAGCCCTGGTCGTGATGAGGCCAGATGGAGAGGAAGGGACTCTGGAGGGTTTAGAAGTAAGCCTCCTTTCTAAATTACAAAAGTACTTAGTTTATAGTATTGTTATAGCAAGAGAAAGACTAAGAAGTCTACTACATCACAGTAAAAAGGGCTGTTATAAATCTGAGAAGCATGACGTTTCAGACATTTAAGGAAGTTACTTTTTACACAGCAGAGAGACCGAAGGACCTTGTCCGGATCCTGGGAGCAAGGGCTTCCTTCCCAGTGCCCAGCCTCACCATCCACACACCACTTTCAATCCTTCACCTTGAGAAGTCCAAACTGCCCGGTGTCCCTGTCTTCCCGATTGCTCACAGGTGATAAATTACGCATGACAGAGGTCTAGCAGGCCTCAGAGAACACTATTTTTAATGGCAGGTACTTTTCTGAAGTGATTTGTTTGATAAAATGGCAGAACAGTTCCCAACGAGTGCCCTGACTCATCCCGACACCACCTGCTCTCTCCCACCCACTCAGCCACCAACCAGCGCTCACTGCTTACGAACTAACAGCAACCCTCCATAGTCCCTTCCTTTCAGTGAGGGCCCAGCCCAGCCCGGTTGGATCATTCTGTCCTCGGCAGAGTGAGAAACAGGAAATGTAAAAGCAGTAAGAATGAATGATTGCAGTGACTGAGCCAAGATTAGGAAAATGACAGGAAATGGTTTTGATAGAATGAATTCTGATAGAATGAGTTTGGCTTTTTTTTTCTTTAACAAAACAGACATGTTTATCCTCTGGAGTTACAGCGAAGATTAGAGCAGGTAATGGATGTGAAAGTGCGCACAACACTGTGGCGGTAGCCTCGCACAGGCTGAAAACCCTTTCACGGAAATGTTTCGCCCAGAAGGGTTTCAGATTGACCCATTTTTTTTTTTTCAGTTTTTAACATATTGACATAGACTTCATCAGTATTTCCTAAGGTGAAAATGCAAAATCCCCAAGTGCTCAGAAACTCACCATGTTTTGAATATCATCACTCATCACGTTGATGACCAAGTTTCAGATCTGGAGCATTTTAGATTCTGGATTTGGGAATTTTTACATATGCTGCTCACATGAAAGGCCTCAATGTGATCATCCAAAAGTCAATAAACAAATACAAGAGGAATTTGAAGAATATAAAACCTAATCTGTCCCTCTCTTTCCATTTCTCTTTGGCTCCCAAAGACCTACTTTCTTTTTTTTCCCTAAGCCTAAAAGGTTTTAACGTGGCTCTATTAACTGACACACACACAAAAAAAAGTCTAGTCATTCTTCCTTGGGAATAGGAAGAGCCATCTTTAAGAAGACAAAAAATGCAGGGCACTGGAGGCTCACACCTGCAATCCTAGCTAGGCAGGAGACTGAGATCTGAGGATTGAGGTTCAAAGCCAGCCCTGGCAGGAAAGTCCATGAGATTCTCATCTCTAGAAAACTAGAAGCGGAGCTATGGCTCAAAGTGGTAGAGCACTAGCCTTGAGCAAAAGAGTTAGGGAGCTGGGCGTTGCTGGCTCATGCCTGTAATCCTAGCTACTCAGGAGGCTGAGATCTGAGGATCATGGTTCAAAGCCAGCCCACCCAAGAAAGTACGTGAGACTTATCTCCAATAAACCACTCAGAAAACCAGAAGTGGCACTGTGGCTCAAGCGGTAGAGTGCTAGCCTTGAGCTGAAGAGCTGAGGGACAATGCCCAGGCCCAGAGTTCAAGCCCCATGACCAACAACAACAACAGCAACAAAAAGAAGAGCTAGGGATAGCACCCAGCCCAAAGTTCAAGCCGCATGACCAACAACAACAAAAGACAGAAAACTTTGAGAATGCTAACTCCTTAAATACTAGAGTTCAGTTTGAGTAATGTGGGTAATCATCATAGCTTATAATTGAATAGTGACTGTGTACGGTTTTTCATCATTGTAACAAAACACTTAGAAAAACCAACATAAAAGAGAAAAGATTTATTTTGGTTCCTGGTCTCAAGGTTTTAACCAAAGTCACCAGTTCTGTTGTTTCTAGGCCTGTGGTGAGGCATGCAGCATGTGGAGAAGAAAAGCCGCTTACCTCATGGGAATGAACACATACATACACACATGCACACACACACACACACACACACACACACACACACACACATACACACATGCATCTACACATACATATACACATGTACATATGCACATACATATATACATGCATGTACATATACAGACACATTGCCATGCCCGTACACATGCATATACATACACATACATATACGTACACGTACACATGCATATACATATACACATACATACACATACATATACACATACTCACATGTCTAACAATGCCAAAACAATTCACGTTTAAAATGGGACAGATTGGGAAGGGAAGGGATGGTAGGGGAAAAACAAAGGAGGGGGTGACAATGCTCAATGGGAAATGTACTCATTACCTTACTCATGTAACTGTAACCCTCTGTACAGTATCTTTACAACAAAAAATATATTAATAAAATAAAATGGACAGAGCAGGGTAGAAGGAAAGAAAGGAGGATTTTTAGGGCAGTGAAGCTGTTCTAATACAATAGGAATACATGTCATCAGACATTTTTCAAAACCCACAGACTAAGCTGAGCATGATGGTTCATGCCTGTAATCCAGGTGAGACGGGAAGGGTGCCAATTCAAGGCCATTCCCAGGCAAGTAATCAAGGTAGTTGTGTATACCTGTCATCTTGGCTATAGTGTAAGGATATTACGATCCAGATCTACCTGAACAAAAAAGTGAGACCTTATATCAAAAATAACCACAGGCAGCTAGGCACTGGTGGCTGACGCCTGTAATCCCAGCTCCTCAGGAAGCTGAGATGTGAAGGCTGCAATTGGAAACCAGCCTGACCAGACAATCTGAAAGACTCTTACCTCCAATTAACCAACAAAAAAACAGAAGTGGAGGTGTGGTCCAAGTCAGCCACAGGCAAAAAAGCTAAGCAAGGGCTCAAGGCCTGGAGTTCAAGCCCCAGAACACAAAAATTATAACAAAAAATAAATAAATAACCAGAGCAAAAAAGACTGAAGACATGGCTCAGGTTTCAAGCATTTGCCTATCCAGCTCAAGGCCTTGTTCAAATTCCCAGTACCACAAAACAAAAACAAATACACAAAGCCATTACCACCACCATACACTTGCACATACATGCACGTGCACACACAGTGCACAATACCAAGAAGGACTTGGGTGAGAGTGACAGATCAGCATGATCCTCAGTTCTAACAGACACATCACTCAGGGTGAGATGCTGAGAATGAGGGAACCGTGTGTGTGTGTGTGTGTGTGTGTGTGTGTGTGTGTGTGTGTGTGTGTGTGTGTGTGTGTGTAATTCTGAGCTTTCTGCTAAATTTTGCTGTGAACATAAAAGCAGTCTAAAAATAACAAACAGAGGGAAAAAGGACAAAAGATCTGAATAGCCATTTCTCCAGGAAGATACAGAAATGGCTGGTAAACACCGAGAGCTGTTCGGCATCATTAATCACTAGGGAAATGCAAATGAAAACCACTGTGGTGACTCCTAGACACCACCTCACTGCCGTCACAATGGCCACACTCCCATCAAGAGCAGAATGAGCGCTGGAGAGGCGGCAGAGAACTGGAACCCTTGGCCGTGCCTGATGGAAATGGAAAGTGGTGCAGCCACTGTGGAAAACAGCTTGGCAGTTCCACAGGAAGTTAAACATAGAGTCACACGTGACCCAGCAATTCCTCTCCCCCATACACAGCCTTAAGAACTAAAAATGAGAAGGTGAAGAGACACTTGTAAGCCATGTCCACGACATATTCTCATAGCCAAAAGATGGAAAGGAGCCAAATGCCCAACACGGGATGAATGGTAAACAGATGTGGTCTCCACATACAATGGGACTGAATTCACCCATAAGAGTGAGTAACTCTGGCTCCTGGGAGCAGAGCTGTTATAGAATGGAGCCAACCACCATCATAATGCAACTAAGGCTGCCGAGTTATGCATAGAAGCGGCTATAATAGCAACGTTTACTTTATATGCATTTTCCCACAATTGTTTTAACAGGAAAAAAGGGAGTATGTGCACAATGACCTGTGAATACAGAGTTGGAAGGACAGCATCACAATGTCTAAGAAGAGTGAGGGTCTCCATGAAGCCTGGAAAGCATCAAGATCAGATATTCTGTCTTGGAAAACACTGCAGAAGCTAATCCAAAATGTATATGGATGAGGACTGGAATGTAGCAAAATGCTTGCCTAGCAAGTGCAACGTGCTGGGTTCCATCTCCAGTACCCCCCCCAAAAAAAAGTATATGCATGAACAGAGAGTAAGAATTAAAACAATAAAAAATAATTTTGGAAAAAGGAGACACTCACAATGTGTGGCATTGATTGTCCGGGCCTCACACCTGCATCCTGACTGTGGAAGCTGAGACTGCAGGATCACAGTTCCAGACCAGCCCCGGCAGAACAAATCCCCAAGACTTGGTCCCCAGGGAGAGAGGCAACGTGCTTTGCTGCGTCTGTGAGCACAGCAGCAGGAAGCAGCCTGAAGCGGCTGTCTCCAGCCCCCTTTGCCATTGGTTATTCTGAGCTAGCATTCTAACTATGATCTCTTGATCTCTGCCGCCCAAGTAGCTAGGATTACAGGCGTGGGCCACTGCTCTTGAAAAAAAAATCTCTTAACTTCTCGAAGGACCTACTCAGCATTACCTCTGTGGTGGTGGGATATTTAGAACTGGAGAAGCAACAGGCATCTGCCAGGCAGACTTGAACCCAGGACCTGTGTACAGGTGTTTCCTTCACTTCACCCATCCCATGCCACTGGCCCTCTGCCTACCCCAGCCCCTGAGACAGAAGAGGCCACAACCCCTCGTCGAGCCACTCGCTATGCAGAGCTGACACTAGTTCTTTCCTTGATCACTTCCTGCAGAGATAATGAGGAATTCTAACATCAAATAAGGAAATCTCACATTTGTTTCCCTCACAGCTCCTACCACATGGCAAAATGCCAAGAAAGAGCCATAAGCCAAAAATCACAAGCTCACAGCGATGCTGAGAAGGAAGGAAGGAAGAAGTTTGGTCTGAGCTTATCCGATGACCTAGCTTTGAACACCCGCCTCTCCACTGTTGCCTATCATCTCTCTCTGCTCGGCGTCCATACTGTTAAGTGACAATGAGCTCTACCTCATACAGCTAATGAGAAAATGAAGCTTTATCCAAAAATCACTTAGCACAGTGGCTACCACAGAGGAAGCCCTGAATGAATGATACCTTTTTGACAGTATTAGGATTTGAACTCAGGAACTATTATGCTAGGCATGTGCTTTATCACCCGCACCACTCCACCAAGCTCTATTTATTCCTCTGGCTACTTTTGGGATAGAGCTACAAAGTATGCCTAGATCAGCCTGGTCCGTGATCCTGGACAATTTAACAAGCAATGGAATAACGTGCGATCGGGCAGAAGAAGCAGTGTTGTCACAGGAAGAATAGCACATCCTGCAGCATGGAAGGCTGTTTTCAGTGGAGTTACCTCTAATTCAAGAGCTGAGAAGATAGTAGCAGTTTGTCAGGAGTGGGCTAAGGCTGGAGGTGGTCCAGGTGGAGGGAGCACTCGGAGGAAAGAGGTTAGCATCTGTAGCTGATCTGCCAAGAGTAGAGATGAGGGGAAGGGTGCACCAGGGGAGGGAGTTGGAGCTCTCAGAACATGCTGGCAGAAGAGTACAAGTATTTGTGGAAGTGATGGGATCCAATGAGCATCTGGAGGGTGAGGGCATACCCTGGAGACTGAACTAGTGTCCTTGAACTTGGTGGACAGGTATTCCACTACTGGAGCCACACTCCAGCAATTGTGCTTTCAGCTTTTCAAATAGGGTACTCTACCACTGAAGCCACACCTCCAGCTCTACCTTTTGCTGGTTATTTTGGAGATGGAGTCTCTCTGACTTCTCTAGCCAGGCTAGCTTCCAACTATGATTCTCTAGCCCTCAGCGTCCTGGGTAGCTAGGATCATAGATATGCATCACAGGTCACACAAGTCATCTGAGAACTCTAGGCCTCCCTCTTGTTATCTGTGAATGGAGTGGGCTAAGCTAAAAGCTCTCTCTGCTGTCTTACAGCCCTGGACTTTGGCAATGTGTTTTTCAGGAATCTAGAATGCTAGCATTCTTTTCCTAGGCTTGGTTCTGCTTTTTGTTTACATTTCATTTCCTTCCTTATCACAAATTTATCACAAGTTATCTGACGTTAATTGATGTTTGCCAGGACTTTTGTGTTATGGTAAAATACACAGAGCAGAAAATGTGCTATCATAACCAGCCTTAAATACCCAGTTCAGTATCCCATCATTGTGTAACTGTCCCTCTAACCATCTCCAGAACTTTCCAAGCACCTCAGCCCAAAAACTCTGCACCCCTTAAATCCTAACTCCTCCTCCCTCTTTCTCTAAAATCCAGTATTTTACCCGCTGAGCTTGACTGTGGCCTTGACTACTCCAGGGACCTCAGACAAGTGAGTCCTGCAGTCTCTAATGTGTGCCACAATCTCCTGCCTCTTAAGGATGGTTAATATTTGTTGCACATCCTATTTCTCATCCACCCATCCACAGACACTTAGTTTGCTCTCCACCTTTTGGCTATTGTGAAGAACACTGCTGTAAACATAAGTGGAAAAATGCCTGTTTGCATCTCTGCTTTCAGTCCTTTGGATTTAAACCAAGAAGTGGGATGGCTGATTACCTAAGACTTACATCACTGGTGGGACCGTATACTGTTTTGCTCAAAGGTGTATTAAATATATAGACAGAACCCAGTGTGAATGACTCATGCCTGTAATTCTAGCTACTTCTGAGGCTAAGATCATAGGCCTGAGACTGCTCAGGAAGAAAAGTCTGAGACTCCATCTCAGTGCAAGAAGCTGGGCTTGGCAGTGAGTGCTTCTCACCCCAGCTACACAGAAAGCGTAAGACAGGTGGGTTACAGTCCAGGGACACAGTGGGCAGGAGACAAGATGCTATCTCAGCACGAGGACTACAGTCATAGCTCAGCAGTAGAACAAGCTTAAGTCCCTGAGTTCAAACCCTAGTGCACTTGTACATGCACACACCAAGCTGCCGAAGCAGCTGGGCGTGCCATCTCAGCTCACCACGGGGTGGCACCCGTGGATTTGCCTGGCTGAAGGGTGGTCTTATCTACCGTGGCCATAGCAGACCTCTGTTGTCTGGGCTGACCTTGGCTCTTCATGTGAGCCTCAGTACCAGCTTGTACAGAGTAGACTCCTGGAACTCAGCTAGTCAGGTTTCTGTAAGGATCAGGAATAGACATCCACCAAGCACCTGGGCAAGCAAGCACTCACAGAACAAAGCTCTCCTCCCACTTCTGGCTAAAATCACCTGGCTAAAATTTACATCCTTAAAACTGATTTCACACACTGGCTTTCCAGAAGTCTTTTCCTGGCTCCATCTGACCAGAATAGAGCCCACAAGGTCATGTGCAGAATCTGCCACCACTCCAAATCCATGTAGTATTATAATGATTAAAGTGTCTTTGTGTTTCCAGTCTTAGCACAGTGCTAGGATGTCTGTTGAACAAACCAATACCTGGTGCTCACAGGGATAGTTCCCAGCCTTAACTCTGACGGAATGGCTAGACTATTTACATAACCTCACATTGCTTGACTTGATAAGTTAATAATTAGTATCCTTATCAAAGTGTTTTTTTTTCTTTTTAAATTGTCACCACAAAGGTATTTTTCTCTACTTTCTTCCTTCAAAATAAACGGGGGGGGGGGGGGGGGAGGTCTGCTGAGGATATGGCAGGGCACGGTAGCATTGGCTTTTACCCCCAGCATCAATCAATCAACGGTGCATTTTTAAATTGGTTCTTCTGAGATGCTGTGGCTTCATCAGTGTCTAAGAAATGCCCCATGTACCTACTTCCAAGGTTTGACATGGCCCATTAGCAGCTCCTGCGTGTGGTTTTTGTTTTTCGATTAAGGGTGAGCTACTCTGTCTGACACTTGGTAGGTGCTTGGTAAATACCTGCTTTAGGAATAATCATTGATGGGACGTCCAATTGTGCCGGCACCTGTAAACACCACTCTGTGGCTCCCGGTCAGTTTTAAGTTTACCTCCTCCTTAAGAACTATGGCAGCTGTGCCTTCTGCAAAGCATGAAGGACGCTGGAAGGTTAGCAAGGCAATAGGCCACCTGTTCCTTAAAATAACCCAAAGGGTATGCACTTACACTTGATCTGCATGTTTATGCGCTTACATTTGATTTGCATGTTTTTATGTGCTTACACTTGATCCGCATGTTTTTATGTGCTTACACTTGATCCGTATGTTTTTATGTGCTTACACTTGATCCGCATGTTTTTATGTGCTTACACTTGATCCGCATGTGTTTAGTGAGCCCGTGGCTTGTATTTAAACGTCTTTCCCCAGGAAGCTCTGGACTGGGCGAGGAGCTCACTGGGGCTTGCATCTGTATTCCACTGACAATGATCTTGCCACAAAACTGCCAAACTGCCCTTCCTAAGCTTCCAGTTCTCGTGGGTAATGGTTAAGGACTCACTAGGCACTGGCTATCTCTTTGGAGGGAGCGGGGGAGGTAACCTATGTCTTTATGGGAGTCACTAACATACCGCAGTTAAGCTGGATTATTTTTGTTTTAAATGTTTTAAAGATTCATATCGTTTTACTCATAAATACACAATGATCTTAAGCGAACATAAATAGTTGACATGGAAAATGCAAATCCCTTCCGACTAGAAAACTGTACACATAACGAGCAAATCATAATTTCCTACTGAAGGAGAGCTAAAACTTCTAGGGGAAGAAGATGACACGCAGCGTTAAGGACAACTAAACTTCTGCCTAACCAAGATGTAGATTCCTAACTCTTCCTTACCTTAAACACAGCTGTCAGGTGACAACAATCTGAAAGAATTTGCTTATGTTATCAAGTCAAGGAGTGTGACTAGTTGAAAAAGCAAAAAGGAATCTGTGTGCATTCCTAGCATTGCAGATTTGGGAGGAATATAATTTTAACAGTTAGACGTTCTCAGTGGCCGAAGTATATTATATATACACATACATACACATGCATATATATCTATATATATATTAATTTTTTCTTGCCTGTCCTGCGCCTTGAGCAAAAGCAGGCCAGGGACAGCCCCCCTCTTTTGCTCAAGGCGAGCGCTCGCTATCTGAGGGGTCGCAGGGCCACTTCCGGCTCCTGTGAGTACTTCATTGGAGCTAGTCTCCCGGACTTTCCGGCCCAGGCTGGCTTCGAACCACGATCCTCCGACCTCAACCTCCGGAGTAGCTAGGATGACAGGCGCGAGGCACCGGAAGCTCGGCGGCGGCCCAGCACTGCGGCCGATCGGCCGGTGGGCCGACCCTTTAGCTCGTTTTCCAACTGTGGAAACGGCTTGGACGAGACGCGTGACGGGGGTCGACGAGGCCGCGCTCGCCCTGCCCGGGGCGCCGGCCGAGGGCAGCGACCCCCGCCAGCTCCGCCCCGGGGCCCGGGGCCCCGCGTTTCCCACCTACCGAACTTTACTTCGTGGGAAGCCCCGACCGCGCAGTCTCAAACTCAGGCCGAGCCGCGCGGCGCGGGCCCGGCGTGCGCCACGGAGCCGGCGGGAGGGACCCGGGCGGCCCCGGGACCCGGGCGGCCCCGGCCGGCGCGCACGCACCGCACCGCGGGCGCGGACCGCCGCCGCACCCGGCCTCCCAGCCCGCCGCGGACCCGAGGGCGGGAGAACCCCGACCAGACAAAGAGTTTCAGCACAGGGCGTCGGCGAGAAGTGCACAGGCGTCCTGGACCCGCAGCTCCTCGCGGCTCCCCGGACGCACGGATAAGAAGACACTTGACGCCCAGGAAACGGACGAACCTTACCTCGCTGCGCGCCAGGTGCGCAGGTCCGCAGCGCGGGAGACAGCCTCGGCGGAGGACGCGCGGCCCCGGCCCCGCCCCCAGGGCAGAATGCCCCGCCTGTCCAACCAGGCCGCGCCCCAGCACACCAGGCCCCGCCCCCTGAGTGCCCCGCCTGCCAACCAGGCCTCGCCCACGCAGAACAGGCTCCGCCCCTCCCTGCAAGCTCCAGCCAACCCAGCCAGGCCCGCCCGCCCCTCCGACTTGTTCCGCCCAACTAACATCAGGCCACGCCCCCAGAACCCACCCACTCGCGGATCTCTGTCGCTGCCCACAGTTGAGTCGAAGCAGCCACAGGAGCCGGGAGCCCGGTGCATTGTGGGTCGCCGCAGGCCAACGCCGAACCTGTGCTGACCCCTGGCGGGCGCTGCTGCAAACGACACCCAGGAAGAATGATGGAAGGTGACATCCCTCAAGATGCATATATTCACTTCCTTTGTGCCGCCACTTAAAGATAATAAAATATATAACTGACAGGGCCAAAGAACGCTGGAGACAACCCCGGGGTCTCTTATCCAAGTTCAACGCAAGAAATGCGTTCGTTGCTTTGCTCTCTGCACCTTCCGGGTAGGGGTGTCTGCGGGGCGCATCACTAACAGGGATTTAGGCACGTGAAGAGGACTGGCAACCTTGCAGACACTCCCCAGACTCTGCCATAGACTTAGTTGCACGGCTGGACAAATCTGAGGGCTGAGACAGACCCCCCCAATTGGAAATGGCTTCCCAGAGCTGAACGCCAGCTAAGCCCACTGCACTATCTTCCTGCGTCTAAGTTCACAAGGGTTCAGTGAGGCTGTAAGGAGGAGCACCTAGGAGCCTTGAGAACTAGGCCTTTCAATAAGTTCCCAGGCCTCCGTAGGTTTAGAGGTAGCAGATGAAAAGGAACCACTAGGCACTGTAAGCACCAGGTCATTCCTGCAGCCCCCAAGCTTTGCCAGGTACACTTGCCACATGCAGGTTCTCAGTCCGTGCATCACTGCTAACTGAATTTACTGAGGAAGGAAAGCACGTGGCTGAGTATGGAAGTGCATGCCTGTAATAGCAGCAATTAAAAGGCAAAGGCGGGAGGCCAGTGTTTAAGGCCAGATGAGGCCACATAGCAAGACTCTGTCTCAACAAAACAAACAAGACCAAAAAAAAAAAAGAAAAAGAAAAGAAAAATCTCAACATTGTTTCAGTCTTTTTTGTAGTACTGGGGTTTGAACTCAGGATTTCCCTATCGCTAGGCAAATGCTCTACCATTGAGCCATCCCCCTAACCCTTTTTGCATTGGCTATTTTCAAGATAGGGTTTCACTTCATGCCCAGGCAAGCCTGGACTGCAGTCAATCCTCCTTTGTGGTTTTTCCACATTGCCGGGGTGACAGGCCTGTACACCATGCCCCGCCACTGGTGGAGAAGAGGTCTCTCAAACTTATTATTCCTGGGACTGGGAATGTGGCTACATGGTAGAGTGCTTGCCTAGCATGCTGGAAGCCCTCAGTACCACCTACACAGAAAAAGCCGGAAGTGGTGCCATGGCTCAAGTGGCAGAGTGCTAGCCTTAAGCAAAAAAAGCTGAGGGACAGTGCCCAGGCACTGAGTTCAAGCCCCCAGGATGGGCAAAAAACAAAACAAAACTTATTACTTCCCTTGCTGTCTGTGAGTCTTGATTCCGCCTCCCAAGTGGTGAGGATGAGAGGCTTGAGCAGGCTGAAGAGTGGTTGTGACCAAAACGTGGCACCGTGAACTGGGAGCTGCTTTTCCCTCTGCCTCAGGAGCTGGTCTGGTGAACACCGATTAGGAGAGAGCCCCTGGCCCTTTGCTTTGGCAAAGCCTAAAAGAAACAGGTTTTTTTTTCCCTTTTAAAATTCTAAGTCTGCTCCCACAGCAGAGCCCAGATGACAAGGTCCAGCCAGGATGACTGGAGCAGCTGGCAGTAGACAGACTGATTCTGTATTTAACCCTGCGTCCCCTCTGACCTTCACCCAGAAAACTCAGTCTCCAAAGCACAAGAATGAAGAGAATAAGAAGTGTTTTGTAGAGATTGAGACAGGAAAGAGCTATAGGCATGGGAACAAAGAAGCCATGGCAATGTCCTTCATACGTCACTGGGGCTTTTGACCTTGTGGCCCAGGGCATCAAGCCAACAAATCCTTCTGCCAGATGCTAAATCCAAGGCCATCCGCCCTCTTGCCTTGGAAGGTAGAAATCATTCTCCAGCCAAAAGCAGTTCTGTTTCAGGAAACTCAAAATTATCTCCTAGAAAACACACTTAAATATGTTCAGAGGCCCATGTATTGGATTTTATTTTCCTCTGTCTTTATCTCTGTGTCTCTCTGTGTCTCTGTCTCTCTCTGTGCTAGTACCAAAGCTAGAACTCAAGACCTTGCCTTCTCACTCAGCATTTTCACTCCTCTCAAGGCTGGAGCTCTATTATTGGAGCCACACATTAGCTTCTGGCATTCCTTTTTCCTCCTTCTTTCTTTTTGTGATACTGGGGTTCAAACCCAGGGCCTTGAACATGCTGTACACATGCTCTACCAATGAGCTATACATTCCAAGCCTTTGATTGCTGAGACACCATCTTTCAGTATAGCCCAGGATGGCCCTGAATCCATGATTCTCCTGTCTCTACCTCTTGAGTGCTGGGATTACAGGAATGCACCATCAAGCCTGGAAATATTTTATTCGTCTATCCTCCTTGTCACTTGCAGACTTTATCCACAGTGCACCCCGATCTGTTCTCCATCTCTACTGCTATCACTGTCCCTTTCCCCAAGGCTGTGTCCGCCTGCAATCCATTACCAGCTTTTAACTTTACCAGTGTTGCCCAGCCTTATTGATCTCTGGTTTCAAACCTGTTTCTTCTTTACAAAGCCAGCTGCTGCTCTGCCTGGTCTTCCTCAGCTGTCTGTACACTACTGGGCTACTGGGCTTCTTCGGAACACAGCCTGCCTCGGCCAACTCCATTTTGGTGTTTTGGTTCTCTGTAAGGCACTTGTTGGTGGCTTTCTATTTTTATCCCTTGGTTATTGTCTATTTTGTCCTATCGGAGAGGAAGCCCTATCAGACAGCAAAGACTGTGCTGATTTACCCTGTGCATGCAATCTCAGAGCTGAAACTTGGCTGCACACAGTAGGCACTCCGCAATGGGGTGTGGACTGAAGAGGCCTCCAGTCCCATCAAAAAGGAGCAGAAGACGGATGTGTGGCTGCTTTGTGCTACAAGAACAGAATTGCACGAGTGATTTACAAAGAGATGCAATGTATTCCTCACAGTTCTGGAAGCTGGGAAGTGCAAGGTCAAGGGGCTGGCATCTGGTGAGGGCCTACCTGCTGTGTCTGAGAAGCGAGGGGGAAGGGAGAGGGAGAAGGAAAGAGAGGGAGCGGGAGAACGAGGGACTAGCTTTCTGCTAGTTAATTGGAGATCAGAGTCTCAGATTTGTCTGCCTAGGCTGGCTTTGAACCATGGGTCCTCATAGCTCAGCCTCCTGAGTAGTTAGGTTAGAGGTGTGAGCCACCAGCATTGGGCTATGGAAAACCTCCTTATGCAGAAAAAAAAGTCATTATTCAGATAAACAAGTGGCAAACCGGAGGCCAGGGGAGCCGCCAGGCAGTGGCTAAAGGCAGCACTGATAGCTCCCTTGGAGACCCTGCCCTGGGTGTGGATACATCTCAGCCCCATTCCGGTGCACTCTGGAGCTCTTTGCTCGTTTCTACACTTGGGTCTTATGGTAACACAAGCACACCACTGCTCATGCGTGAGTGGAGGATCCAGAGGCCCCGCCCCCCAGGTGCATTCTTTGGCTTGGTGAGCAGCCCTAGGTATCAGGGCTGGACAAGATATCTAGTCCTGACCCCTGAGGTTGGTGTGGGCAGTGATGAGCTTGCTCTTCCTCTGTGAGTGCCTGTTAACTGTAAAACCTGGAAGCAGCTCTCTTTAGGATTGAGCTGATGATCTGTAAAATACATCTCAAATGGGTTTGTGAATTGGGAATTTATGAAGCTTTCGGAATACAGCTCCCTTGAGTTGCTGATTACAGCCCTATTATAAAGCAAAATAGGAATTTTTATTGCCTGTAACGCTGAAATACCAATAGTTTAGTTTGGGCAGTGACAGTACGATAGTCTTTGGTTGTTTAGACACCAGAGCTGGGTTGTGTAGGATAAACTTTAGCTCTGCCTGTATTAACGGTGGAATCTTGTGAGTCTTCCTCTTTCTCTACTTTCTCCAGCTGTAAAATGGGAGTTGTGTTAGTCAGACATCTTGTTGCTGTAGCAAATGCCTGAGAAAACAACTTCACATGAGGAGAGGCATGGTGGCTCATACCTGTAATCCCAGCACTTGGTGAGTCCAAGGCACTGGCTACGTAACAAGACCCCGTCTCAATGAACCGACATGACCATAGTGGAGGAAGACTGCATGAAACGGCTCACTGTTCAAGGCTTCAGTGCATGGTGAGTTGTGTCTGGTCTTGTGGTATGGCAGTACTTCCTGCAGAGGGAGGAGGGTACTTCCTGCAGGAGGGAGGCGTCCAGGAAGCAGAGAGGAGTCAGTGGCGCCTCCTTTTCTCTCCTGATGCCATGCACATCCCCAGCCTGCTGGGCAGGTCTCCCCCACAGCGAAGCCTCTCTGGAAAGACCTCGCAGACTCACTCAAGTGGGCTCCACTAATCTAGGCACTTCTCAATCCAAGCAAGCCATCCAGACTCAGCCATCACACACACACACACACACACACACACACCGTGATCATACTTGTGGGGAAGAGATGAACAATGCTGAGATGTGCTAAGCACCTGTTCCAGTACTTGGCACTTCTTACAGTTAGTACACACAGCTTTGACAAAATGTGGTAAATAATAATAATAATAATAATGTATTTTAATATATCAAAAGGAATGTCAAAAAAAAGGCTTGAATTTCCTCCGAATTCACCTTCAAACATAGAGATTTCTGGCTTGGTTTGGGAAGCTTTTTTGGTGTGCTTTTCCCAGGGACTGCACTCTGTTGCTCACTCAGTTTCCTGAATCGTTTTTACTTTTTTTGCTCCGGTCACATAGGCAGGGGGTCTGAGAGTTCTCACTGTCAATAAGACACTGTTGTGTATGTTGTGTTGTTCAGAATTCCTTGAAGGTTATGTCCCTTTCTTGCGAGAAGGTTCTTCTCACCTTTCTTCTCTGGAGCATTTTAGGGATCTCCAAGGCCATTGCTAGATGGCTTATGTTCACTCCATTTGAAAATTCAAGTAGGGGTAACCCTCTAAATTCATCTCAAGATGTAAATGGTTCTGGTTTTCAAATGACCAAAATGGAAATCTTTATGCCAACAATAACAACAACAACAAACCCACAAGTGTTTTGAGTCTGAAAGATAAGACAACATTCTGGAATATTTATATACCAAGAGAGTTGTTGTTGAGGCCCACATTCTTGCACGGTGAGGATCTGCTCTTTGTACTTGTTACTATAAACACGAAGAGGCCCAGAAGTCATGGAGTCAAGTCCGATCCTCCCTTGCTCCCTGTCTCTGCTGGCATCATTCCTGACAGCAACCTGCTGAAAACCAATCCTGATCCCGGATTCACACTCCAGTAGGATCCTTTTCTCTCCACCTCCTTCTTCCAGGCTATGCAATTTAAAAATTCAGCACTAGGTGGAACTATTATGCTCCAAAAGCCTAACTAGCCCAACCTTGAACCTACTCTCACATTCCTGGGTTTCCAGGGAATCAATCTTCATAGACAAGCCATCAGCAACCTATGACTTACCTGCTCACAAAAAGTCTTTTTTTTTTTTTGGGGGGGGGGGGGTCCGGTCGTGGGGCCTGAACTCTGGGCCTGGATGCTGTCCCTCAGCTCTTCAGCTCAAGGCTAGTGCTCTACCACTTGAGCCACAGCGCCACTTCTGGCTTTTTTCTTTTTGCTTATGTGGTGCTGAGGAATCGAACCCAGGGCCTCAGGCATGCAAGGCAAGCGCTCTACCACTGAGCCACCTTCCCAGCCCCCACAAAAATTCTTGAGAGAAAAAGATATTCAACTAAATGGTTTTTAAAATTAGAAACTAGAAGGAGTCAGTGGCTCACGCCTATATTCTAGCTACTCAGGAGGCTGAGATCTGAGGATCCTTGTTCAAAGCCAACGTAGGCAGGAAAGACAGTGAGACTCTTATCTCCAATTAATCACCAGAAAACCAGAAGTGGCATTGTGGCTCAAATGGTAGAGCAATGGTAGAGCTCAAGGATAGTGCCCAGGCTCTGAGTTCAAGCCCACAACCAACAAAATAAGAAAAATAATTGAGCCTAAAAATCAATGAAGAACATCATTAGTGAGCTTAAATATTTCATGGATATTTATCAATATAACAATTACTAATGAGCTGGCCACCAGTGGCTCATGCCTGTAATCCTAGCTACTCAGGAGGCTGAGATCTGAGGATCGCGGTTCAAAGCCAGACTGGGCAGGAAAGTCCATGAAACTCTTATCTCCAATAAACCACCAGAAAACTGGAAGTGGCGCTGTAGCTCAAGTGGTAGAGTGCTAGCCTTGAGCTGAAGAGCTGAGGGACAGCACTCAGGCCCAAAGTTCAAGCCCCACGACCGACCAAAAAAAAAAAAAATTACTAATGTTCAGCCTCATATTATGACAAGTTAAAAAAAAAAAAAAGCAAAAGAAAGTGTAGAGGCATGAAACTCACGATGGAATTCCGGAAAAGAAAAAAGGCATGGGAGGAGGAGCATGTGATGGGTTCAAAGGTCAGCATTGTAAAGGGGCAGTGAGGTCTTAGAACAGAGAAAAGGGGAGTAAAGTGTAGGCTATGGTTCTAGACTTTTCCCCATCAGAGTCTGTGCTGGGGATGTAAGAAACGGAGCCTTTGCCATCAGATGGAGGTATGTTTCACTCAAGAGTCCATTAACCATGGCTCCCACAGGGCTCCAGAGAAGCAAAAGCAAGAAGAGGCAGGGGGAAAAAAAAAAAGAAAGAAAAGATGGAGAGCTACAAGGAAAGAGCCACCCCGAAAGACAGACAGCCGTAGACGAGCCGTGGCGGCCTGCTGCTCCTGGGAGCCACGCTGGTGTGGACACACAGCAGCACTCCAGTGTCTGCTGGTCAGGGCACTCGGCTATGCCCGCGACACCCTCATTCTACAACCGGAGCTTGAACGTAGGGCCTTGATCCTGCCCAGTTTGCTTGTTCAGTAAGCCACATCTCCACTCAGTGATTTGTTCATTAACTGGAGATGTAACCCTTGGAGTTTACTGCCCTGTGTGGCCTTGAACCTCAATCTTCAGGCTCTCAGCTTTCTGAATAGCTAAGCGTATATACGTGAGCCACCAGTGCCTGGTGAAAATGGACAGGGGTAGTACGGTCCTCAGGTGGCAGACAGACAATAGGAGCACAGGTCAGGAGCTGTGGCTAGAGAGGGGTGGGGAGGCCGGATGGAGGGAGCCTTCCCTTTGTCCTATGAAGCAGGTTCTTAGGATTTTAAAGGGTGGCTGTCAATCCAAAATGGAGTGTGCCCTCTTGCCTACAGCCTCTTCCCTGTCCTGATTGAGCTGAATCAGCAGGGCATTGTGGAGTCCAGTTCCATGGATTCTGATTTGTCCTCCAATTAACTTCTCTCTTTTTTTTTTTTTTTGCCACTCCTGGGGCTTGAACCTGGGCCTGGTATGTCTCCGAGCTTCTCTTGCTCAAGGCTAGCACTCTACTACTTGAGCTGCAGAGCCACTTCCGGCATTTTCTGTGATTTCATCGGAGATCAGACGCTCACGGACTTTCCTGCCTGGGCTGGCTTCGAACAGAGATCCTCAGATCTTAGCCTATTGACTCTGGCTAACTTCTCACTCTGGACTGAATCAACCTGATTCTAGGATTTTTGTTCTAGGCTTATTCCGTGAGATGGAGGCTACTGACGGTCTGAAGCAGGGATCATATGAGGAGTGAAGTTTCTGGACTAGGCCAGCCCCTTTACCGGAATAAGGGCTCCTGACCTCATATTCTTAACCTTGTATTGTTTTCTTAGGGGTTATATTTCCTAAGCATCTGGGGGTTGGGGGCTCCATGCTGCTCAAAAGAACAGAGGCTTTGTTTTGGATGACTTGGAGTAGACAATATCCCCATTCAAGGGATCAAGGTGGCTGGGGAGGGTAATGCATCAAGGAAGAAAGGAATAGCTCAAGTGTGAAAATTCTGGGCCAGACAACTGCTCCAAGCTTCCTTCCAGTGGACCTGGCCCTTCCCAGAGAGATGCACGGCCTGAGCTGCAGCTCTGATGCTTTTGAGATGAATATGAAGCCTGCACCATTCCAGAATCAGCTTGGGGGCAGGCTTCTCTACGTGTGGCTGATCATCTCTTACCATGACGGGAGTGAAAAGAAGGCACCGGAGTTACTGGAAGATCTGCACCTACCCCCAGTAGACACCAATGTTCCTCCCCCTTTTTTAGCCTCTTTCTCTCGTCATTTCTGTCCTCCATCTGTCACCCCTCAACTCCCTAGAGAATGAGACACTTATTTGTGAGCCAAGGCCACCACATGTCCATTCTTTGAACACTGAAGAAAGCTTTTCTTTCTTTCCAACATTTGTCTGTGGCTTTTTTTTTTTCAAATGGGATAAGCTTCTGACCTTGGGTTTGGTAGCCTAAGGACTTTTCCAATCCTCAGGTTCTTTAGAAGAGAATGATTGATATTGCTGCTGTCATTCCTTCTATTTGGGGAATAGATAGGGAAATCCACAGAGATGAAAAGGAAAAGGATGATGTTCACAGATGGAGCACTGGGCGATTAGTATCAGAAAAGACAAAAGGGGAATTCAAGAGAAGGCAGGATTCTCTGCTCAGATTTTGTGTAAAGCTGGTCAAGGATGGTCTGCCACACACCAAATCAGTTCAGTGCCTACAATCTTGTGCGGCCTTCACAAGGCACTCTCCCAGTGTGCGCTTGCATCCTGATGCTGACTGCATTTCCTCCTATCTTAAATTATCTCCCATCTTTATGTTATCCATTAGGAAATAAAGATGTTCATCTATCAATGATCTCATGCTGATAAGCTAATTGCAAAGAGAAAAACACCCCATCTCACGTAGAAAAGGGCATTTTAACTGTGTTTCTATCTTCTAAGACACACTAGTCCTAGGGCTGGAACTCAGGGCCTGCACACTATCCAGGGATATTTTGTTCAAGACTAGTGCTCTACCACTTGAGCCACAGCTACACTTCTGGCTTTTTTTTTTTTTTTTTTGAGGAGTTCAAGAGTGTCATGGGCTTTTCTGCCTAGGTTGGCTTCAAACAAACCTCAATCTTCAGCTCCTCTGTATCACCTGAGCTACCCCCTTCAACAGTTGTCCCCTAGAATGAAACACCTCCAGAAACAACAGCCAAATTCATCTCAGAACCACAAGTGTCCCCTCATTATCCCTTGCACCCAACCCATACCATAGACTTTGTATGTTCTTCTGAGGACCATGAGAGCAGCTGGAAACAATCAGCCTAGGGAGACCAGAAGACCACAGGGCTCCAGGACACCAGCACCAGGGAGATGAGTGGTAGACTGAGGCCTGGCTCAGGCCCGAGGTGCTCAGGAGGCCACACAGCACTGCTGGGTAAGGCAGGGACATGGCTGAGCACCAAAATGATGTGCAGCATTTGCAATGCAGATATTAGCACGTGTGAGTTCAAATGCCATTTGGAAAGGTAAGTACACTCATCTGGGGAAAGCATAGTCTCCCCAAGTTACGCAGCAGCTTCACAGCAACTCCAAGACCCAAAGGAAGCACACATTCCTGGCATCATTGCAATCCTGGGGGGCCAGCCAGCCCGAAGGAGCTGCACCCCCCATCCTCAGTGACACTAGAGGAACTCCATGCTGCTGTGACTGACTACTACTTGCATTCATGTTCCTTCCTTCCTATTCTCTCTGGTGACTGATTGCTTTGGCTCCTGACACTGCCATTTTCTCCCCAGGCTGTCTTACTTCTCACTTCCCTCTGACACTTGATCCAGGCAGGAGAGTTTCCTTAAGCCTCTGCCACCACCCAGTTCTGCTTCGCCTGAAACTCTACCCATGCCCTTGTTTGGAGCCAGGGACAATCCCTGCACTGGGCACTTTCCTCATCTCAATTATCTGCTATTCTGTGTGTGTGTGTGTGTGTGTGTGTGTGTGTGTGTGCTGGTACCCAATTATCTGCTATTCTGTGTGTGTGTGTGTGCGCTGGTACCAGGATTGAACTCTCAATTATCTGCTATTCTGTGTGTGTGTGTGTGCTGGTACCAGGATTGAACTCTCAATTATCTGCTATTCTGTGTGTGTGTGTGTGTGCTGGTACCAGGATTGAACTCAAGGGGCCTTTTGCTTACTGGTCCCTCCCTCCCCCAGCTCAAGGCTGGTACTTTATCACTTTAAATAAGTTTCATGGGGCTTTCTGCCTGGGCTGGCTTTAAACCAGGATCCTCAGATCTCAGCCTCTCAAGTAACTGGGACTACAGACATGAGCGACCGGCACCATGCATTCCATTATAGCTAACTTCTGGCAGTCTTGCACAGTCTGTTCTACATGGATAGGTTTGAAACAGACTTCCGGTTGCCAGTCCTCAGCTTCCTGCCCTGTCATTGAGGTCACATGGCTACCTTCTGACTCCTCACCTGTCTTGCTGGTCTCCTCTCATCTTCCCAACTTCTAGAAGCGGGAGAGTCCAGGGTTGAGTCCTTAAACCTCATCTCTTCTTTGTCTTTACTTATACTTCAGGTGGTCTCATGAAGTCTCGAGGTTTAAGTGTCATTTATAGATGATGGTTCACGCCTTTAATCCTAGCTACTCAGGGAGGCTGAGATCTGAGGATCTGAGAGAGAAGCAAATGTTCTCTACGATGACATCTCCAAATTTCTAGACCTTCACTTCTGTCCTGCTCATTTCTTTCTTTTTCTCTCTTTTTTTTTTCTTCGAGAAAAGCCATCATAAAGCCCTTTTATTGCAATAAAGCTCATGTGTGGTGCAGGGTGGGGAAGTGGAATAAAGCAACAGTTTCTTTCACCAAATCACTACACCAGACTGTCCTGCTCATTTCTAAGCAGTGAATTACTAAGTCCAATCCATAAGTAATGGAATTAAGCGGTCCACCTCTGGAACAGAGTATGGAGGAATTCTGGCCATTAAATTTAAAAAATAGCCATACATTAGCTCACTAGTATTAGTGCTTTTCTTTTTTTTTTTTTTTTTTGGTTGGTCATGGGGGGCTGAACTCTGGACCTGGGTGCTGTCCCTCAGCTCTTCAGCTCAAGGCTAGCACCCTACGTATTAATGCTTTTCTAGTTATTACATTGTTCATACCTAGAAATCCTTTTGGTTTCAAGCCTGCCAGTCATTTCCCATAGAACAGCATTCCTTATACACCTAATGTCTTATTTCTTTAAACCCAACAAATTATTTTTCACTTTGTAACTGTTGACTCTAAAATATGAAGTCTTCATGATGTCTTGTTCTGATATGTTTTATTTTGATGGTTTTGACTAACAATATCATTTACCAGTTACTGATTTATTCAGTAAAAGCCCTCTGTTCCTTCATCCTTACGGCAGAAAGTAACTTCTTCCACATTTATGTTTCCATAATACTTTGATCACATTGGCATTCTAGTACTATGTGTGGAAAGTTTATCTATCACGACAGTATGACCTTTCCAAGAGTAGAAACCATACCATTTTCTTCTTTAAATGTCTAATCTTACTGCCTGGAGTAAGGAGTAGGTAAACAAATCATTGTTCACTCAATAAATCAATGGATGATGGATGCTATTGAAATATCATTTTCTAAAATGACTTTCATCAACAAGAAAAATAATATAAATATAACATGACCTTTGGCTCTAGAAAAAAAAAAAAAACCCCACTACAATTGTGACAATAAACGCAGGCTTACACTTCAAGAAATGGTTGTTTCTACAAAAAGAACTCCTATTCATGACCAGGAAGGAAGGACAAGATTTCCTTTGCTTACTCCTGGAGACCTCTGGACTTACTAATTGGTTTTAATGCTTGAGTCGTGGCTCCAGAAATAACCCAGTTTCTGGCAGCTATGTGGCTCATACGACCTTGGGAATTTTCAGAAAGGCTGAGCAGAGTTCTGAGGATGCAGTGGAGGTATCCTTGTTATTCTGGCAAGAGTTCTTTTGGACTTCACTCAAGCAGCATGGAGGGGCACACACACTGCCCCTGCCTGGGGCTGTTATCCACAGCTCCTGGAAGCAGGTTCAGCAGTGCCCAAGCCTGCTGCCAGGGAACAACGTCCTTCCTTCTGGTCACTGGACATATGGGAAAACAGAAGCTCCCTACAGATACATACATGCATGTATTCCCCATATTTAGCCAACACTTTTCTAACAAGTCTGGTGTCAAAAAAAATTCCTAAAAATGTATGTGGCTTCATTGATTCCATCCATAGGAAGTGTTGAAACGCTTTGATGTGATCTGGTTTTTTCAAGGCAGATCATCCGATAGTGTACGAGTTTGATAAAGACTTTGATTAGCCCCAAAGGTCTAGACTTGAGCTGTCTACAAGGAAACAGCAAGAAAGAAAACAGCATTCTCCAGCTGGGCTGATTCATGGGTGTGCTAGCTAAATGCTTCAGTATTTTCTAAGTCTCTAAGTTCATTGTTCATATCATTCTCTTTTGTGTATGTTGCTCAGAAGCTGGAGGCCAGGTAACAGAGTTATATTCCCTAACTCTCCGTTCCAATACTTGGCACACTTAAAAATCTCTAACATTTTCCCTTGGCCTGACGTGCCCGTTATCAACATGATAAATGAGTAGGTTTGCTGGTAGGAATGTGGAATGGATAAAAAACATATGCTTGGGTGGGGTGGGGTCAAGGGGAGAGAGGTAGACAAGAGAAGGGGAGAATACAGTTAAAACGCCAATGTATATATCCTACAAAATTATTAAGAAGGAAAGAGGAGGTAGGGGAGGGATGGGTGAGAATGTTGAAAGTGGTGACATTGATCAAGATATATTATATTCATAAATGGGAACTTGTTTATACAACTACCTAAAGATAATAAAAAATTTAAAAAACATATGCTTCATTATATTCATAGATGGAAAACAAAGAGCTATTTTAGAAGAAGAAAATAGGAGAAGATCATGGAAAGGAAAACAATGAAAAATGCTGTACAACTAAACAAGGAATACAATCAGGAGGGAGGCTCTAGAGACCAAAAGTTCTTATTCAGTCTTAACCCCATCCCCCCGCCTGAACTCCCACACAGCCTGCCTCCTGGTACATGGCCAATCCCTGGAAATGTTTCTGATCCTTAATGGAATCCTTGGGCCATTTTCCATTATTCATTTATTTCTTGCCATACCTTGCCAATGTGAGATGAGAGGCTTAGTGTATCTGTTTCTAATTGCTGCTTGTAACGTTACCCCAAATGTAGGGAATTAAGCCACACAAATCCATTAATTATTACTTTATGAGGTTTTGAATTCAAAGCTTCAAGCTTGCTAAGGAGACACTTACCACAAAGCTATACCTCCCTCCCTGATTTTTGTGCAGATACTTATCATGCCCCTTTTGGGTGTCTACTAGTGTTAAGTATAGAGGATTTAGTATGATTCTTATCTATACTGACAAAAAAGTATGAGAGAAAGGGAAATGCCATAGAACAGTGTGTTTATAAAGTTCTGTATCTCAGATGGCTGTGATTCCTATGAATTGACTAAAAAACTTGCAAATATGAGGACAGAAAATATGAAAACTAAAAAACACCTCAGCAGCATACTCTGTTAGGCTGCACCTGGAAGATGACATAGGAAATTATATCCAATGACAGAAAGGAGAACAAATCATTGCATTTTATTAAAAATTTCCAATTTATAACCAAAATATACAACCACTACATTTAAAATCAGTTGTACACTCACAGTTAAAGTGCTAAGAAAAAACAGTTACAAAAAACTTGACATCGTCTACTGTAAACAAAATAAATCTACAAGAGCAGTGTGAAGCACGAGGGCTGATGTGGAAGCTCCGCGCATGGGCCGTGCAGGCGCCAGTCCCGCGCATGCGCCCCACACGACGACGCTTCCCACCCATTCCCCACAGGAGCCAGAACCTCCGCGCACACGCGCACACGGCGCGGACGCACAAAGACCAACGCCGCCAAGGCCCAGGTCTCGGCACAGACACTTTCCAGCAAGGGGTGTGTACCATGAAGCAAGACGAAAACGAAGACCGGACTAAAATCACCTCAGCAACTAAATGCAGAACGGGGCTTTACAAAGAACATGGCAACGACCAGGTGTTTAGAAGTAATAGGCTGTTTTAAAAGATAAAAACGAAGAGCACTGTCTTTCCTACCCTTCTCGCTCTGTCTGAGGCCAGGTCTCTATGCAGCCCAGGCTGGCTTCACACCTATGAGAGCAACTCCGCTCAGCTCCTGAGTTGCTGGGATTACAGGTGTGTCCCACCACGCCAGCCACCCTCCTGTGTCCTCAAAAACTGTCTATGATGGCAACGTGGAGAACGACGCTTCTATACGAGCCTGGACAGCATTCCTCTGAAAGTTTCCTATTCTTGAGCACAGATGGAAGTAGGCCTACATGTGAAGTATGATGGAATGCGCGGGAAACATGGACAATCTTAAAAGAGGCCTGCCTCAAGAAGATCTAGGATGTCCCAGACAATCCCTTGACAGAAGAGAAAAGCATGAGTAGCCCAGACATCAGCAGACCCCAAACCACATGAAATTACATAGTACTGTCAGACAGCACCTGGCTTCAGGGAAAAGAGGCAAATTTCTAAGTCCTCCCAACACTAACAAGATAATTTCCATTGAGATTAAATTGATTTTTAACTTGTTTATGTGAGGTGAAAGGCTGTAGTCACTCACACTTTGAAATGAATTGGTTAAAGCAAGTATCTTTCTTCCTGCCACTTCATAGGGGTTGGGCTTTGGAAGTACTGAGAAGATTACTGGGGATGGAATGCAGGTGGGAAGGTTTGGGGGTTGTGGCATTTGAAAAACAGGTCAGATAGAACATGAATAAGGGCAGGTCCAGGGTACTGTGAGCTTTTCAATGAGGAAGTTTACCAAATAATTATTGTGTTCAAAGCTAATTTTCTCCAGTGTAAACATTTATCCAAAACCAAGACACCTAGAGTGTTTTAGAGTATACTAGGTACTAAATTAATAGCCTCTGTTGGTTTAGCTGTTATCTATTATTCTTAACAATGTAACTTACCTATATAGCAATATGGACTCTGATATTGGAAAAACCTAATTCACAACTTTTTAGATCATAAAACTGAAGTTTTCCTGTATATGAGTTTTATATTTTTATACTCTTCTTTATACTCATCTACTTTTATTCTTAGAACCTGAGATAGGTATAAAGAAAAGCTTTAAGTGGCATTTTATGGCAGATTTGTTGGCTATATTACAGAGTAGTCATTATTTTTTTTTAGTAGTCATTATTTTCAAAGCCTACCAAAAGAATAGAATTCTATAGTTAGCAAAATTTCAGTTTGTATTAAATGTAAAGAGGGAGAATTATTTTACCTCTAAGTGATATTTATAGACTAGCCCCTTGATAATAGGACAGTAGCTCAAGTTATAAAAACTTGAAAACCACACACAGACTCAGTGAAAGGCTTATAGACCATGTATTCCCTAAAGGCATTTGCTTTAAATGGATGAAGTATCTTTGAAAATGGAGAAATTTAGTAAGAAGACAAAGCAGTTTCTTTGAAGAAAACTTGTGATTTATATAGTTTTTTAAAAAGTTAATTTTATTTACTCTTTGATTATGTGGTACCAAGGATTGAACTCAGGGCCCCATGCATGTTAGGCAAACACTCTACTACTAAGCCACATTCCCAGCCCTGATTCCTGTAGTTTCTAAAAGCCTCTGAGAGGCTGGTAAGAAGAACTGGGATGAGCTCTTTACTTAAGCCATACATCCAGTTCTAGCCTTTTGCTGATTAAGTGGAGATAAGAATTTCTAGGATTTGACTGCCTGGGCTGTTTTTGAGCCAGTATCCTAAGATCTCAGCTTCCTGAATAGCTAGGATTATAAGCATGAACCATCAATTCCTGGCTACATTTAGTCTTTTTTTTTTTTAATTGCCAGTCATGGGGCTTGAACTCAGGGCCAGGGCACTGCTCAAGGCTAGTGCTCTATTACTTTGAACCACAGTTTCATTTCTGGTTTTCTGGTGGTTAATTGGAGATAAGAGTCTGGAGGGCGCTAGTGGCTCATGCCTATAATCCTATCTACTTAGGAAGTTAAGATCTGGGAATCATGCTTCAAAGCCAGCAAGAAAGTCCATGAGACTCTTATCTCCAATAAACCACTAGAAAACCAGAAGTGGGGTCGTGGATCAAATGGTAGAGCACTAGCCTTGAGCTGAAGAGCTGAGGGATAGTGCCCAGGCCCAGAGTTCAAGCCCCACGACCGACAAAAAAAAAAAAGTCTATGGACTTTCTTGCCGTGACTGGCTTTGAATCATGAGCCTCAGATCTCAACCTTCTGAGTAGCTAGGATTACAGGCATGAGCCACCAGCACTAGCATTATGGTCATTTTTAACCCACAAAACACAAAAAAATCTTATATGTTCAGAAAAATTTACCCGAATATATGCATGTAGCAAGAATCTTACTGGCCTGCTTCTTACTGGTCTGCCAAGAATGGATTGAGATAATAAGCTAACATATAGTAATGTAAAATAAAATGAAACTTTTAAAAAGCTTCAAAATCAGCTCATATTAATGAAATATGAGCTTTGGGTACTGCATAGTATAGCAAGTGAAATAACTAATCATTACTATTAATTGAAGACAATTGATTATAATTCTCTAAACTGACATCAGAATAAATACCAAGAGGTATTTTCTTAATTTAAAAAGTTAATTTTGAAGAACAAATTACCATACACTTTTCAAATAACAAAATAAGCCAATTTAATAGCTTTTGAGTGGTCAAATTAACTTTTCTACTTGGAGTTGGGGAAAAAGGGATGGTGGTGGTGATATATTTTTTCATGACAAAATAAACTATAAATCCTCCTTCATATTACAATACTTTTAAACTTCAATGAGAAAATAAAACTCAGAAACAAAATCTGGCAATTGAAGATAAACGCAGAGAATCTGTTTAAGTTGGTGGTAAAAAAATATGGAAAGCCAACTATGGTGGTATACAACTGCTAACTAGCACTCAGAGAGTGAAGGCAGGAGAATAGTGAGTTCAAGGCCAGTCTGGCCTACACAGCAAGGACTAGGGATGTAGCGTGATAGAACCTTGCCTAGGATGGGAAAGGCTCAGAGTTTAATCACCAGCACTGAGGCGTGGGAGAAGATGTATAATAGGTTGACTCTAGGGAAGTTAGATATTACAAAAAGATGAATGATAAATAATTCAGACTTAATCTAATTTATAGTGAAGAAAGATAGCACAAGATGACAAAAAAATTCTAGGCCAGTATTTTACACTGGAGACTTCTTTATGTAATTTTCAAAAGTTTAAATTCATCTATAAATTATTTCCAAGTACATATTCACCTCAGTTCAATGTATAGAACTACTGTGTTGGTCTGGTTTCATGAATAAATATTATTTTCAGGGGCAGGGCTAAGGGAAGATATTTGTCAAATTCTTTTCCAAAACTGAGCACAGTAGACAAATAGGAAAACAGTTAAGTGGATAAATACTAATAATTCTAGGATTATTTGATTTATCAAAACCCAGAAAATAAGAAAATTGGACCTCAGATTCAACTGTAATGAATGTGACAAAAAAAGACTTGCAGATGTAAGAAACTGAAAATAAATTTTCTTTTAGAGACCATCAAAATACCATTATAATGGTCACATTCTGCCAGACAAGGGAGCTAGCTTCTGGGAAATGGGTTGTTAGGCCATCTGGTCATGGTGCGAACACCAGAATGGCCTCACCACCAGGCAGACTCTCTAACGGGACCACTCTTGTATGTCCAGCCTGTCCACAACTAAAATACCATAACTGTATGTTATATAATATATGACCAAATAGGCTTCTATGAATGAGGAAGAACCTAATTTCTGGAAGCTACTGTAATCACCCAAGACAAGGAAGTAAGAGTAGTTGAAGAAATCACACGAGAAACCAGTACACCTTCCTAAGACAACTTTCCACTATCCTCTGCTCATCAGACACCAAAGCCATCACTTCCATAGCAGATCCACACACCAAAACATTCACGACATTGACAAGAGCTAATGAAGACAATTGGAGCCAAGACAATGACCTTTGGAAACAACAGGGGTTTTCTTGGCCTAGTTCTCGAGAACACTGTTAACACAGGAGAACCTTGTTGAAAGGATGGAATTATTGGAATCGTTGCATTTTATTAGTTAATAATTAAGAAGCCTTTATGGAAACATCTTCTGTGCAGCCAGAAAAAAATTAAAATAACAAACCATGTTTCTTTTGAACAATTATTTTAAATCAAGAAGACATTCAGATGCCCAGGGAAATCAGGCATTTTTTTTAAATGAATCTAGGATGCAGTTTAAGAATAGTTCTTGGGCCTGGGTCCATGTGGCTCACAGTTGTAACATTAGCTTCTCTGGAAGATGAAATTGAGAGGCTCATGGTTCAAGGTTGGCCTAAGTAGCAAAGTCTGAGAGAATTCTTCTCAGCTGAGAGCTGGGTACAGTGGCACATGCCTGTTATCCTAGTTAAGATGGGCAGTCTAGAATAGGTTGGTCATAGCCCAGGTGCATCTGGACAGGAAATATGACCCCATCTCAAAAGGAATCAGCACAAACAAGGCCTAGAGGCAAAGCTCAATAATAGAGCACCTGTCTAACATGAATGGGGCCCTAAGTTCAAATCCCAAGAACACAAAAAACCCCACAAAAAACACAACCCTTAAATGAGACAAAAAAAAAATTCAATCAATTCCTGTGAAGTTCCTTTAGATTTTATTATTATTATAATGTTGATAAGACCTCATAGTTTTTAAAATAAATCAGTGGGTCAGTGTTACAATGGATTTGTTCATTAATTTTATCTTGAATAGATTTATGTTTGGAGCAGGGGTCTGAATTCAGGGCTTTAGAGATATTATGAGCTTGAAAAGTCTTAAAAGCACTGCCTTGATGATCTGGGCACAGTAGCTCATGCCTATAGTTCTTGCTACTCAGGAGGGCTGAGACTAGGAAGATTGAAATTTGAGGCAAGTCTGGGCAAGTTCTTGAGACCCTCATCTCAACAGAAAAAAACTGGTACAGTGATACATGCTTGTCATCCTAGCTACAGCAAAAAGCATAAATAGGAAGATCCCAGTCCCATTGAGCTCAGGCAAAAAGTCAGACCGAAAGGGCTAGAGGCAGGGCTTCAGCAGTAGAGTACTGGCTCCCCAAAAAAGTACTGACTTTGCTAGTTACTCTTTAAGTTCTGAATTTTTATAAAGTAAAAAATATTTTTCTCTTATCATAGAAAACTTGTTGAGGCCAATAAAATGACTATGTTATGAACAATACTCGCATATACCAAAATATCCATGGAAAGGACACAAGAGACTTCCTGAAACAGGAGAGTATTTAAAATATACACCAAAAAAAAAGAAAAAAGAAAAAGAAAGAAACTTGAAGGAAATTATCCTCCAATGCATTTATATAGATTAAATTACTTTATCTTATTGGAGGCAATGTTGGACTAGTTTGGAATTTGACTAAAGTATTAGTGAAAAATTTTTATACTTACTTTCCAATTAGAGATCACAGAGTAAAAAAATATAACTTATAACTTACATTAATAACTTATAACTTACATTAACTCTGTGAATCAACTGAATAAGAATGTCTACAAAGATGGTTGCTGTGACTAGAATTTAACATTTTCTTTCCTGGTTTGATTACTGTGAGAAAATTATAATCCCATATCAATTCAATTATTAAAGAAGGTTAGTATTAAAATTAAATTCAAAAGTAAATGGAACCGCCAGGCACTGGTGGTTCACATCTATAATCCTCAAGAGGCTGAGATCTGAGGATCATGGTTCAAAGCCAGCCCAGCACAAAAGTCCATGGACTCTTATCTCTAATAAACTACTCCCCAAAAAGCTGGAAGTTGGAAGTGGTGCTGTGACTCAAATGGTAGAGCTTGCCTTGAGCTGAAGAGCTCAGGAACAGCATGCAGGCCCAGAGTTCAAGCCCCCATGATTGACTAAAGAGAAATAACAAAGCTGAAATGGAGCTGTGGCTAAAGTGGTAGAGCTCTAGCCTGGAGCAAAAAGAAGCTCATGGACAGTGCCCTGCCCCTGAGTTCAAGCCCAGAACCCAGCAAAAACAAAAAGCAAAAGAACAACAAAAAAAAACCAAAACCAGGGCTGGGAAGGTGGCTCAGTGGTAGAGCGCTTGCCTTGCATGCCTGAGGCCCTGGGTTCGATTCCCCAGCACCACATAAGCAAAAAGAAAAAAAGCCGGAAGTGGCGCTGTGGCTCAAGTGGTAGAGCACTAGCCTTGAGCTGAAGAGCTGAGGGACAGTGCCCAGGCCCAGAGTTCAGGCCCCATGACCAGACCAAAAAAAAAAAACCAAAGATGAAGAGAATGAAATTGTGAAGAACTATAAGTATTTTCGTATAAAATAGATCAGAATAATGTAAGAATAATTATAAAATTATATAGGTAGCAAGAAACACCCTTTTCCTTATTTTGTAATAAGAAGGCATAAAAGAAATTTAAAAGATTTGAATTATTTTATAAGCCTAGGTTCTATAAAAAATACTTTAAAAATTCATGTACATGTACAATTTTGCCATGATGAAAACCAAGTTATGGTAATTACCTCAGCAAAACCCAGTCACAATTGGAAAGTATTAACTACATAAAAGTTCGCAAAGAAAAAGGTAGAGGGGGGGGTGCTGGGAAGGTGGCTCAGTGGTAGAGTGCTTGTCTTGCATGCAGGAGGCCCTGGGTTCGATTCCTCAGCACCACATAAGCAAAAAGAAAAAAAGCCGGAAGTGGCGCTGTGGCTCAAGTGGTAGAGCGCTAGCCTTGAGCTGAAGAGCTGAGGGACAGCGCCCAGGCCCAGAGTTCAGGCTCCACGACCAGACCCCCCCCACCCAAAAAAAAAGAAAAAGAAAAAGGTAGAGGGCCTATATTCCTCTTTGTTTTTGCTTTTGTTTTTAATAAATTCCAGTCAGGCCAAGCAAATGTGCTCATATAATCCCTTATATATAAAAGAAACACAGAGGAGAGTCTCATGCATCTGGTGGAACTGACCTACAGACTCTACCATGTAAAATCGGAGTATATATTGTGGTGTTCCGTACCTAAGAGACAGAACAATAGAATAGAATCTCTACTCTTGAAAATCTTTTTAAAAACTTTTTTCAAATTTAAGATTATACCAATGAATACTAGTCTAATGGTTTAATGGTTGTTGATGTTAAAAATAGTTAGTACTGGGCTGGGAATGTGGCTTAGGTAGAGTGCTTGGCTAGCACGCACGAAGCCCTGGGTTTGATTCCTTAGCCAGAAGTGGCGCTGTGGCTCAACTGGTAGAGTGCTAGCCTTGAGCAAAAGAACCTCAGGGACAGTGTCCAGACCCTGAGTTCAAGCCCCAGGACTGGCAAAAAAAAAAAAAAAAAAAATAGATACTACCAAAGACCATCATCTTGTTTTCTGCAAGATACTGCTAATCCAAATTGTATCTGTATAGCAGCCCATGTTTTAGAGAGCACAGATACATGTTCTCTCAATTTGACCCTCACAGTCCCGAGAGGTGGGTAGAGACCAAAAATGACCTCATCCACATTGTATGCTGAAGAAGCAGAGTCCGTTCACATTATAATTGGATTCTAAGCCCAGTGGAATCCTCCTAAGCCATCCAAATATGATAGCACGTAAATGTTCCTTTGGCATGTCAAAAAGCAATATGAAAAGTACACTGAAATTTTGGTATATCAGTATCTTCTAAGCTCCAGTTTTATCATATCAAAGAATGATCTATTATTTTCAAAACAATGTAAGTATTTCTGTTTCACGGGACACAGGTTAAACTAAGATGGGTATGTATTTATTTTCAGCTATGAACACAAAGAAACTAATGAAGTAGGCTGAAATGCAGCAAATTTTTCTAATTTAAAGAGAGTCTCAAGAGTTTTATAAAGCTACTCCAAAGAGCAGCAGAGAAAAGTAAAAAGAATTGTTAAATATTTACTTGTTCAACTGGTGCACAGAAATGTATTTAGTGTAAGAGTAAGAGGAACTTTAATTACATCTAAGGATAGTACTGAGGGCCTCTTGTATGCCAGGTAAGCACTCTATCACTACAGCTATGTTCTAGCCCAGACTGACCTTGAACTAATTGTCCTAATGCTTTTAGCTTGGAGTAGCTTGAATTACAGATGCATACCACCACACCTGGCTTTAGAGTTAGCACATGCTTGCACATATATTTAATTTTTTAATTAAAATAGTAACATGGACTGTTAACCTAGGATAAATAAGCATCATGAAGTATAACTTATGTATATGTTATTCATTTGACTTAGTTTAAATCTTTCAAATTTCCTTAACATGGAATTCATTACTAGGACAAAAGCAAACTGAGTGGCATGAATTGTTCATTAACTTAAATATTTATTGAAAAACTTACTATGTGCTAAACCTTGCATTAGTTGTTTTGTTATTTCTAACAAATTGTTTTGAGCTTAACATTGTTTTGGATCTTTTTGTCTAATTACTAAATAAAACAATATTGCTGAAATCAAAGGACTTTACAAAACTCTTTTGATAACTAGATAGAACTATTATTTTCTCAATTGTCAATTTAGCAAATAGAACACTAAATGTTAGCATATGCCAATCATGACACAAATTAAACATATGGTATGAAACTGTCCAAACTTGTTCAAATTCATTTAAGTGAGCTGCAACTTAAAACTGCTGTTCTGCTATGCTCTGCAATATTTTCTTCAAAAAGAAAAACAAATTAACTTGGAGCACTAGTCTAGTAGGCCAAACTAAATACTGTTAGAGCAATGGACTAAGGATATTATGTAAATTTTGTGGGGCAAAATTAAGACACTGAAACTAACTGGAACATAGCATCCTATGTATGCAGCAACAATTAGTTTAACACAACAGATACCAATAAATATATAAAAATCTGGAAGCACAAAGTTAAGATTTTCATAGCAACGTTCACTTAGCTGTCAATACTTGGCCTGCTTGTACGCGAAACTACCGAACATTTTGGCAGTTGATAATGTAATGCAGATGGTGCTAGATGACAACATCTTTTAGCTCAAACTGGCACCTTTTATTTTAATTTCTTATTTTTGTTTGTGGATGTTTGTTTTGGTTCACTCATGCTGTTCTCAGGAGAGATTCTCTGACGAAAGCCTCATAAATTCTTTTTTTTTGTAGATAAGTGAATAGAGGAAGGATTACTAATAAGCTATGAAGAATTTATACTTCTCCTGTTTCAATGGTAACTCCAGTTCCAAGACTGAGGATAGTAGAAAAAAGAAAAAAAAACACTGGGCCAAATATTCAGATATATCTGACAAGGAATAATTCATACTAAGATATATGCACTTTGAAAGAAACATGATATTCAAATAAGTTAGGACTTTGACAAAAGTTGGGTAAAAGCTTATTTTCCAACATCTCGTTTCTTCATATCTTTAGTTTTAAAGGCTGAACAAGGAATGTACACATGAATTCAACATTGTCAAGAAATATACTACAGTAGTCCTAAAATGAATCTCTTAAATTCTCAATAAACTTAATCCCTTATATTTCATGATGCTATATGGTTTTCATATGGTTGTTTCCATTTGATCTTAACTGACAACTTTGTGAGGTAGGTAGAGTAGGTATGAATCTTCACTTTCAAACAAGGGAACCTAGACTCAGAGATGCTGACTTACTTATTAAAGGTTAAAAACTATCATATGGCAGAGCCAGGCATCTCTAGAATCTAGTATGTTCTTCTAAGTGTGGTTTTTGGATTATCTGCATAAGAATAACCTGTACTATTTTCATAAATACAGATTTTAGAATCCTACCACCTTGAATTTATTGAATAAAACTCTCTAGGAGTGGAGCCAAAATTCCTGCATTTTCTAACAGACAGTAACGTAGAAAACAATTGGATATTAGGTAAAGATGTAAAAGCATATCACTGATGCAACAGAGCTTCACATGATATCATGTGATGCCATCAGATGGTATTAGGGATAAAACAATAGGATGCAGGCAGGACTGCAAATTAGAATCACTTGGAAAGCTTTTCTTTTCCCTTATTTTTCTTTTGTTAAATAGCATTTCTCATCTGATAGGAAGGAGGATGCTGGGTATCACAACTTCCCCAAGTGATTCTTACCTGCACTCACGATGAGGATCACTTGTGTTTGCTATGTGACACATCAGCATTTTCCAGAAAATTTCTTTCTCTCCTGATCAATTTCATGCCTAATAAAATTCACAGTTCATACTGTAAATTACTTAAATGTAAAGATAAAATGTTAAATATTTTTGACTTTTTGATATTTTTAAGATTAAAACATATTCTCAGCAAGACTAATCATGCTCCATTTAGCTACAATGATCTCAAATACCCAATTTAATCACCACTTTGGACTTAAAAGTATATATAGTCAGCTGTCAACCACAATGATCCAGAAACTATGTTCAGAATAGGGTGAAAGCTGTATCTAACTGCAGCTAGCTGTAGCTACATGGCTCCTGGGCAATGGGAGTACACACAGTCAGCTCACCTGCATACCAAGGTCTGGTGGCTTTGGCAATGCCACATCTCACAACATGAATACGGAGAAAATAGTTCACCATTTTGTAACTGTGGTTACCACAAAAGACCTTACAATGTGTGATGCTTATCTTATTACATGCCTCCACGGAGCAGATCTGAAGAAGAAATTCTCTATGAATCAATACTGTTACTTGGGAAAAGATGGCTACCAATTAAGATTTTTCCATCATGCATATGGATAGTATAAAAACACAGCCAGTAAAAGTAATATTTACAAAAGTACTAAAAACAATACCAACTACAGGGGGAAAATGGCCATCTCTGCTTTTCTTTCATTGCTTAATCAAAATCCTGAATATCTCTGGCTGAGGACTATGTGGATAGAATTTTGAGAGATCCTCTCACAGACTAATCAGGCTCTTCAGTTGCATTTGTATCTTATTAGCTAAAATACCCTTGCTGATTTATCGAAGTCTCCTACAGTTGAAAAACAGTTCTTTTTCTCATGTAGTGGAAATAAAACTACAAAGTCTTACTATTCATCTGAGAAATAAGCCTTGCATAGAAAATTTCTTTAATTCTGAAACTTTGTTTTAGTAACAGAGCTACCAGAATGCTATCTCACAACTAGTTCATATTATTATATCAAAGTCACTACAAAGCAGTCACCACACATATAGGATTTTTCTAAATAGAAAATAAGTGGACTTATAAAAATGCTCACCAGACAAATAATTATCTCTTCACAACCTAGAAAGAATTATTTTTGAAATGCTATAACTCTTAGTGTTTTAGATGCCTTTGTGGGTGTTCCAAGTTGGACACAATACAAAAAGCAATAATCTACCTTCTCAATGGACTCCCTGCACTCAATTGAAAGCAGGATGAGTTACAGCAATCAGTCATGCGAAGGCAAAGAATAAACCTGCTTTTAACAGCACACGTTTCATCTTGGACGAGACAAATTAAGCACTAGTTCCATCCTCCTCGATGACACGATTCATGCTGGTGCCGTGGGTGATGTGGGTCATGGGATTGTTACTGAGATCTCTGGTGCTGCCATGTCGTGACTGCTCGTTGAGCCGGTGGGAGCTGCTGTGCCTGGAGTGGTCGGTCAGTCGTGACATGCTGCCATGAGGTAGTCTCTCTTCCATTCCTCGGTAACTGCAGGGCGTGTACCTGGTATAGGAGAGTGAATTTTGAAGGGGGTAACCAAACACACAGAAGTCTATCAATACCGATGCTGATGAAAGTATCTCAGTAAATAAAACGCTGAGGAAACCGCTCATCAGAGAGCAGTAACCCACCTTCTGATTGTTTATAGTACTTTCATTCAAGATGTAGAATTATCTGACCTGGCTAACCCACTCAGGCTCAGAATAAAGATCCCATTCACTGCAAAATGTTAAAAACTAAGATCCATTGGGCCGACTGATTTGGAGAGATACTTTTCTCACTGAAATAATTTCTGGGAAATAAAGTAGTTTAAGAGGAGGAGGAATAATAGAAAAAAATGGAGACATGAGATATGGCCTCAGGGAGGCTAGAAGTCTGGTTTTACTCACTAGCATGGCAAACTCAAATTTTACTAAGAAACCAATATTGGATGAGGAGAAGGTAAAAATCAATGGAGATGTTAGTGCAGCCTAACCCAAAAAAAATTAAAAGAAAAAGAAATAGTAAAGGAATGAATTGCTATGGGATGACCTCTGTGTCCATAGCTTCTTTTCCAATAGCCTCGTTAGCAGCTGAATTGACCATCCATAAATGACTTTAATTACTTTCCTTAGGGCTTCAGGTTGTGAAGACGCTAATTCAGACATAACATCTACTCAGAAGCTAATCCTATAGCAGCAAATTCTCTCTACTCTTAGCCCAAGACCAGCTTCCTGCACATTAGCTGGGCTACACAGCTTAGCGTGAAAGGCAGCAGTGGGGCTGTTCAATTTCTTTTGTTGCAATCCTGACTCACTGAGCTCCAACACAGGCAAGAATATTAAAAATTCCTGTCATAAGGAATGAGAAACTTAGCTCTAGGCCAGTCAAGGTCATGAAAACCAATTACATTTTTTAAAATTAGTTCTTTGCTTATAGAGCTAGTATGCTATTGATCAATCTTTCTGGCTTAACAGTGAGCTCTTTCAGGGAAAGGACCATATTTTATCTCTTAATTCCTAGTGCCTCAAGAAATGTCTAAAGTATCTTTTGTTCATACACGCAACAATACACTTTTTGGTAAAATATATTTAATTTAGGACAAAAACTGTTATAATGTATTAATGAATATATAGATTTTTTTGTTTTTTGCAATACTGGGGTAATGAGACCCTAAGCTATAATCCTTGCCCAAATATAATGTTTCATGTTATGTTTCTAAAAACAAACAGATCTAGTGTGACTTTAGAATCCCAGCCTTCTAAAAGCTGAGTTCAAGGCTAGCCTAAGCCGCACAGCAAGAACTTGTCTCAAAAAACTAAGAGCTAGGCTGTATGCAGCTAAGTGACAGATGAATGACCACTTGGGGAAAAAATGGTGGGGTGGCTAGGAATTGTAGCTTATTGGAATTTCCCTTGCCTAGCATGTGCAAGGCCCTGGGTTTGATCCTGGGTACAGCAAAAGGAAAGAAGGGGAGGAGGAACCCAGAATATAGCAGGCTTAAAAAACTGCTTTGTTTGGCTTAATTAAAATTAAGCACTTTTTGTTTTAAGTAAAATTAAATATTTTGTTTTTTCCCCTTTATGCAAACTGGAAACTTATGCATTAGGAATATTTTCAAAGGACTTCTCAAAAAATAAACAAGGCCTACATGCTGGTTTACGCTTATAATCCCATCTATTTAGGAAGCTAGGACAGAATCTCCATTTGAGATAAACCTAGGCCCTAGGCCAAAAGTTAGTGATGCCTAGCTACTAGTGTTGGGTGCTGCATAAACCAAGGAAGAATACACACACGAGTGTCATCTCCTCTCACTCACCAGAAGCTACAAATTTAACTGAGATAATAACAAAAAGAACAGGAAAAATAAAGGGTAGCATTCTGACCACTGAGAAAATTAGAATTATGCAGTCCTGAAAGGATAGGTCTGATTCTGACTGAGCACAACAGTAGAAGAGGCCATTCCTGGAAATCATGATACCCTCTGGCTACCATGACATGCATTAAGATCTTATTGCAATTTAAGTGATCTCACCATTTTAACTACCAACAGAAGATTATAAACTCCAATCCACTAGGATTACAATGAATGAAATCTATCTTTAGCTGCCCTTGGAAATTTTCTTCTCAATATTAACTTATCCCACGCCATCAAATCACCCTATTTATCTCCTCTTATATACACATTTATGTATCAGTCTAATCTAACCTTTCCTAAGGCCTTTAATCTATTATCCCTAATCTCCCTGTTTAAATTACATCCTGGCTTGAGCTTTTATGTAACTGGTTCATAAACACATCTTTTCCACAAGATTGTATATACTTAGAACATAGAAATTAGTTACCTTTTCACACAGAATTCCACAGGCATAAGAGTTGTACTCTAACAGTCATCCATTCATTATTGCAAAAGGTGAGGTCAGTAATAATGTCAATGCTGTTTATGGAGGGTGGTGAGAGATAAGTCTCTGATTCCCTCCCTCCTTATCGGCATCTTAAGTTAATACCCCTAAATTCATGGTCTTACTTTTCTTTCCTTCTTGCATATGCTAGTTGTCAAGTAATTCTCTTAAAATTCAAATTTGATTGTATAACTCCAGTGCTCAAAGTCTGTAAGAGTTTCCCACTGTCTTAGGGAAATATTCAAACTTTTCAGCATGGCTTCATCTCCTAAAATTGTCCAAACACACAAACTATGATCTAGTAAAACCTCAGTACCTAACTGCCTACATGTTTTGCACTCCTTGTTTCTGTGTTTGCTGTTTCCTGGCCTTTCTTTAATTCTCTCATGTCTTCCTTGAGTCCTATTTAAAGTTGAAGTGCCATCACTTGGGAAGCTGTCTCTGACTTTCCACGATAGGTAGCTGGTTTTCTTTGCTGGGATCCCAAAGCATCTGGCACCTATTTCTATTAAACATTTTAAAGAATTCTGAGAGATACTGTTCAGTGAGCTTTCAATTTTTGCATCCTTCGCGCTAAGAATACTTCTCCTACAAAACTGCTGAGGGGAAGGAAAGAAGCCAGCAAAGAGAAAAGATCTTTGGATGTGGTTAAAAAGATGTTAGAGTGCACAGCTCAAATAAGGAAGAGACAAAGACTAGATTTAAAAGGATGAAGGACAAGCCGGGCATTGGTGGCTCGCGCCTGTAATCCTAGCTACTCAGGAGGCTGAGATCTGAGGATCGCGGTTCAAAGCCAGCCCGGGCAGGAGAGACCGTGAGACTCCTATCTCCAATAAACCACCAGAAAACCGGAAGTGGCACTGTATCTCAAGTGGTAGAGTGCTCGCCTTGAGCTGAAGAGCTCAGGGACAGCGCCCAGGCCCAGAGTTCAAGCCCCATGGAAGGAAGAAGAAAGAAGGAAGAAAAAGGAGGAGGAGGAGGAGGAGGAAGAAGAAGAAGAGGAGGAAAAGGAAGAAGAGGAAGATATATTAAAGTCAAAGAAAGATTGGTGCTTTTTAAAATACAGGGTAGCAGATCAAGTTAGAAAGCAAAAAGAAGAGTGAGGGAAGGGGTGATACTGTCCAAAAAGACATGCATTCTTTTTTTTTTTTTTTGGGTCCGGTCCTGGGGCCTGAACTCTGGGCCTGGGCGCCGTCCCTCAGCTCTTCAGCTCAAGGCTAGCACTCTACCACTTGAGCCACAGCGCCACTTCTGGCTTTTTTCTATTTTCTTATGTGGTGCTGAGGAATCGAACCCAGGGCCTCAGGCATGCAAGGCAAGCGCTCTACCACTGAGCCACCTTCCCAGCCCCGACATGCATTCTTTATCTGACTTATGTAACTATAACCTCTCTGTATATCACCTTTATAATAATAAGTTTTTTTTAAAAAGGAAAGCAAAACAAGGGAGAAAGCCAAATCAAAAATTGATAGGAATGGCATTCTACACTAGGATACAGGGAAGAAAGAGAGAAGGCTCGACTGAGACCACCAGGATACAAAACTGCTTCAGAAGCAGATGGTCTAATGTGGGCAGAATGCTCCCAATTTTCCTTCTTTTAGTTTTCCAAACTAGAAATCTTAGAAAAGAACATCTCTGGGACATCCTTTCCCATAGTTACTAATAATAATCTATCACCAACTCCTATTATTGCTTTCTGCAGATCTTTCTGTTTGCTCTTTCTTCTCTTTTCACTGCCAAACTCTCCAATAAGCTCTGCAGGGAAGGTCTCCAAAGCTCCTAGGAAGTTTCTATTTTTAGTGTGGCAGACCTCAAATTTAACCAGAACAACATACAGCCAGACTTAGTCTCTCTGTGAAACATTTTCTCCCTCTCTTTCTTCCTCCCTCCCTTCCTTTCCTCTGCCCCCCCACCCCCTTTGTTTTGGCCTGTCCTAGGGATTAAACTCTGGGGTCTGGGCACTGTCCCTAAGCTTCTTTTGCTCAAAGCTAGTGCTCTACCACTTGAGCTGCAGCAATAGTTCTGGCTTTTTCTGAGTAGTGTACTGGAGATAAGAGTCTCATGCACTTTCCTGCCTGGGCTTGCTTGGAACCATGACCCTCAGGTCTCATCCTCTTGAGTAGCTAGGATTGCAGACATCAGCCACTTATGGCCGGCCCTTCCTTCCTTTTCTTTCTTTCCCTTCCATTCTTCCTCTCCTCTTTTTTTCTAGTACTGGGGATTGAATCAGGGTCTTGTGCTCACTAGGCAAGTGTTCTACCACTTGAGTCACACTCCTAATCCTTTTGCTTTAGTTTGATTTTCAGATAGGGTATAGTACTAACTTTACTAGACCACATCAGCCCTCAATCCTCCCACCTCTGGCTCTGAAGTAGCTATAATTACATGTATGCACCCATCTTGTTTTCAAGACAGCATCTCACTAACTTTTCTCCAGGCTGGCCTTGAACTGTGATCTTCCTGAGTAGCTGGGATTATAGTAGTGTGTACTACATACAGGAAGAAACATTTTATTAAATGTTCCACCTACCACCAGAATCAATCACTCCCTCCTCTGTGCTTCTACTATACCTAGAGAACAGGGCTGGCAAACAATGGCCTAATGGCCAACAATGGCCTGATGGACAGATCTGTGGCCTCTGGATTTTGTAAGCAAAGTTTGGATTCCTAAAACCCAGCTCAATGCCATCTTAATCTTACTAGGCCAACTCTTTTCATCCTGTCCCCCTACTCAGTATCTACAATGACTATTGCTTTTGCTTTTTAAAATTTTGTTTTATTTTACAATGAAGTATTTTAAATAAAAATCTCTACCTCTTATATAGCTTGGACCATGTGTCTTTGTTGGTTGAGATGAGGTCTTGCTAACTTTTTGCCTGGGCTGGCCTTGAACTGCAGTCCTCCTGATCTCTGCCTCCCTAGTAACTAGAATTGTACTGTGTGTTTAGCCCCTAAAAGTGATTTTAAGTTTCATTATCTGGAACAACTATCTAGCAAAGTTTGAAAGGCTTAATAGTGTTCAATTTATACTTCAGAATTGGCTCTTTTTCTCTCTTAAGCTGTATAATAATGTGACATATGAAATAAACTAAGCTAGGAACAGAACTTACCTGCCATCACGTGACCTGTGTAGGCTTCCATGGTAGCTGCTCACTTTGCTGTGGACACTCCCTGCTTTACTTCTTTGATCGTCCACCATAGCCAGCTGAGTTGAGGAAGCATGTGTGGAAGTTCCTTGAGTTGAAGTTCCCCTTGATTTTCTTATAATAGGTGTGTTTGGGTCCCTCAGGAGTGACTGCGCAAAGTCAGGTTCCTGTAGCACCTGTCGGCTCTCATTGACCATCCTACACAATGCAATCCAAGTTCAAGATATACATTAACATACTGATGACATAGTCAATAGTGCCTATATAGCACCATTGCTGTTCTTGAAGTCTAATGTTCTCTAGGTCATTAGGACTGATTTAAGGACACAGGAAAGAATATAACTAAAACACTCTGTCCCCTAACAGAAGCCTCTGTTATTATCAGGAAATCAGGATTGTGCTTCCAACTTTACCAATATATATTGAGGCCAATCATTATCCCTTCTTCCCATCATTTTCTTCATCTTTAAAATGAAATTATACAATTTCATCCCTTTTTTTGGAGATAATATCTTTCTGTATAGCCTAGGCTGGCATGCAATCATGATCTTCCTGCCTCAGCCTCCCAAGTTATCTGGAGTTATGGGTTTGTACCACTATGAGTGGCTAGTTTTGCAGTGTTTAACACTAAGACACACTATTGTACATTTGTCAAGGGCAGTTGACAGAATTTTTTATGTATGTGTTGAGGATCAAACCCATAATCCTTAGGTGCTAACTTTACACACATGACTACACCACCCAGCTTCTAAGTTTCAATCTTAGTACTACACAAAAGCCTTGCGCCAATGTGAGGTTTGTGAAAATTGTGAGACGTTATTAACTTACTCTTTTTTCCTACGGCCATGAAAAAAACTTGCCCATTCAAAGCAAGTCTTTTTGCTTCCAACCCAAAAAATAGAGGGGATGCCAACGATCAGAGCCATCAGGTATTTCATCAGAAAGAGAATCAGGTCCGGACGACTCATCTGAGTAACCTACAGGAAGTAAAGAAGACCAACTTCAATATAAAGAACTTTCAATTAAAGGTAATCATAAAACTCATAAACAAAATAAGCAGCAAGTAAAATAGTTCTACAAATGTGGTATTTTCATTTATAAGGTGTAGAGGTAATTTTCTTATTTTGTGGAAAAGTAACATTGCTGAAAGTTCGACAGTAACTTTACACTCTATGTACTGAGCCCTATGTTTCTCTTATTGGCTGATTTTCAATATCGAAGTTTGTTAACTTAGTAAATAAAGCATGACTAGGAACTGAGGGGCAAATACTGTTAGCTTCTTGGTCAATTTCACAATTAGCTGTTAACATTTCACTTCTCTTTTATTACTTATCATTTTCTACCTGGGGCTTATGAGTGGCACTCAGCACCATTCCAGCCCCTTCTTCTTATCATTTATGCCCTTCTGTCACCCTGCTTCATGTGCACACTGCAGGCTGTCTCAGCTCTCTCCTCGACAGCACATTTGCCTGTCACTAGTCAGGTGAGTTCTTTCTTTTATGGCGGCACCAGGCATTGAACTCAAAGCCTTACACACTTGCTAGGCAGGTGTTCTACTACTTGAGCTATGTCTTTAACCTCTTTTTGCATTGGTTATTTGCAAGGTGCAGTCTTACTTTATACTAGGCCAGCCTAAGCTATGATCCTTCTATTAGTGATTCCTCTTCTTGCTGGAGATAAACAGGTATGTGTCACTGTGCCCAACCACTAGAGAGTTCTTACAAACTTTTATTCTTGGGTTGCCCTTGAACCTTAATCCTCTGATCTCAAGGATTATAGGCTGGAGCCACAGAGCCCAGCCTAATCAGATGAGTTCTTTTAAAAGTTTGATTTTTTTCAAATGTATCGTGAACAGAGAGTACGGGATATTTTTAGCTACCTTACATTTTGGAGGCTTTAATTTTGAGATTTAAGATATAATTTTTATACGCATTTCTTCTGTGATCTAAAACAATACAAACACTATTGTGTCTATATGCTTTTGTAAGCTTTGGATTTTGAACCATTTGAATGCATTATGTATTTTGAAAGAAATGTGTAAGTGGCACTGGTATTTGAAATCAGAGTCTCATGTTTGCTCAGCTTCCTTGTTCAGCTGGCATTTTACCACTTGTGCCATATCTCCATTTCTGATATTCTGGAATTTTTAATAGTGTAGGTTATATATGCATAGTCAAACTGACAAAACCTTTACATGTATAACTAAAATACAAAAAGTTCCTAGATATAAACTTTATTATAGTAGATACTGACATATTTTCTATAAATTAATTGCTCTAAGACATTATCAACATGTAATCTGTAATGTAGTGAATACCATAAAGCTCTAGCAACAGATCAGTGATCAACTGGACAGAAAACATAATCATAAATTAACCAATACCTATAACTTATATTTTGTACTTTCACACATACACACACTTCCCTCCTTGCATTATCCAAAATGCACTGTCTGATATATATTTTTTGAGAGAGTCTTGCCCTGTAGCTGGGTTTACAAGCAAGTGCTACCATGCCTCGCTCAGCATACTTTTTTTTTTGTCCCAGACCAGGACTCAAACTCAGTATCTGATGCTTTAGCTAACTGGCAGGCACTTTACCACCTGAGCCACACCTCTAACCCCAGAATATTACTTCTTAAAGACAGATTAATATTAAGGTACACATTATATAGTATTAAAAAACAGGTTGCGCCAGGCACTGGTGGCCCATAATCCTAGCTACTCAGGAGGCTGAAATCTCAGGGTCATGATTCAAAGCCAGCTTGGGTAGAAAAGTCCTCATGAGACTCTTGCCTCAAATAAACCACTCAAAAACTGGAAGTGGTGCTGTGGCTCAAGTGGTAGAGTGCTAAGCCTTGAGCACAAAGAGGCTTAGGGATAGCACCCAAGCCCAAAGTTGAAGCTCCACAACTGACCAAAAAAAAAAATAAAAGGTTGAAACTAGGCACCACTGGCTCATGCCTGTATTACTATTTAGAAATCTGAGAAAAGATAATGGTGGTTCCAGGCAGCCTGGGTAGAAAAGTTTGCCAGACCCCTTCTGAACTCATAGCTGGTGGCACATAATTCATAGTATCATGTGCTTGTCCTCCTAAGCAACATATGTGGAGGCTTATTGGGAGGCCCATCTGGCCAGAAAAGTGTGTTAGGCTCCATCTCTGTGGAAAGAAGCTATGTATTGTGGCACACACCCATCATCTCAACTTCAGTGGAAAGCCTAACACAGGCAGATTGTGGTGTAGGTGAAACCACAGGCATTAAGTAAGAAGTTATCTCAAAACAAATGAGCTTGCTGGGCCCTGGTGGCTCACCGCCTGTAATCCTAGCTACTAAGGAGGCTGAGCTCTGAGGATCACGGTTCAAAGCCAGCCCAGGCAAGAAAGTCCATGAAACTCTTAGCTCCAATTAACCACCAGAAAACCAGAAGTGGCACTGTGACTCAAATGGTAGAGTGCTAACCTTGAGCTGAAGAGCTGAGGGACAGCATCTAGGCCAAGAGTTCAATCCCCACAACCAAAAAAACAAAAAAACCAATGAGCTAGAGGCTTATCACACAGTCATAGAGTGTCTGCCTAGCCAAGTGTGAGGCCTTTAGTTCACACCCTAGTACCACCCAGAAGAAAAGAACTTATGCTTAATACCTACTAACTGCTCAAAAATATGTTCCATAGAGCAGTACGGTCCTAGAAGATACTAACAGATAACCCACAATAAGTTATTCTGTGATGAAATTAATTAGGGATAATACAATCTTCCCATGAAGGGATTACACATTAGTATGCAGAAAATTCTGGAAAGTCCCCTGTTATCTCAGTTTTTTCCTAAGATGACAGTCACTAAGAAGCTGGAACAGTTTGTCCTGGTAGCCTACAAGCCTGCAAATCTGGGACAACTTTCTAGGGGAATGAGACACTAATTTTTAGGTCTAATTCTCCTATTTTCCCATTCCATGAGTAAAAAATATATATCACAATTACCATGATTATGTTTCTTAGCTCATGAGTCACACACACACACACACACACACACACACGAAGGTAGAGTGAGGCAAGAGGAAGAATGAGAGAAGTTTGGCTCCTATCACATACTTGCCTGCATTCAATAAACAGGCAAAAATGGACCAAGTGAAAAAGTATTTGTATATGTAAAGAGGAGACTTGCCTGAATAATAAGAGGAAGATAGCTAAGAACTTAGAGAAATAAACTAGTAAAACTGTAGATAAGGAGTGCAGAGGAATACTTCACAGATGATCACAAAACTGTAGGAACTGTGGCCGTGAACAGCACTGACCTGAGCAACGTGACCTGGTCAAAACACTTTTTGTAAAATAAGTGCCTTGAACTGACTACTCATGAACTCAGGATAAGACTTTCACCCAGATACAGACTCCAAGTTTAAGGAGGTGAACTGACTCACTCAAGGTCATACATCTAATAAATTCAGTCATTTACAGACAGAGTGCTAATCTCTCCAGGTACAGAGATGGAGCAGAAGATGAGTCAGAAAACTCCTTGTCCTTGTTGAACTTAGAGTGGTGGGAAAGGTGGAGTGCCATTACTATACTATAAAGAAATCTCAGCATTTCAGGTAGCAGTAAGAACTAAAGCATGATGTGTAACAGCATTTGGATAAAAATGGTGAGTAAAGGAGTAAAGATGTATCCACTAGGGCTGGGAAGATGGCTCAGTGGTAGAGCGTGTGCCTTGCATGCCTGAGGCCCTGGGTTCGATTCCTCAGCACCACATAAGAAAAAAGCCGGAAGTGGCGCTGTAGCTCAAGTGGTAGAGCGCTAGCCTTGAGCTGAAGAGCTGAGGGACAGCGCCCAGGCCCAGAGTTCAGGCCCCAGGACCGGACCCAAAAACAACAACAACAACAAAAAAAGATGTATCCACTGAAATGACATGTAAACAAGGGTTTAAAGTATATTTTGGAGTGCAGACAGTTGAAACAGAAACAACTACAATTCTGAGAAATTAAATCCTTTGTCTTTGTAGAGGTAACAAGATGGCCAGACTGTGGCTGGAACTAAGCACGAAGGGTGAGGTGTAAAGTCACCAAAGCAAGCAGAGGCTGGCCAAATGATACACAGCTCTACAGGTAATGGTAAGGACAGATTTTAGTATTCCTAACAGGAAGCCATGGGTGGGGGTTTGTCTGATTAAAGAGGCAGCAAGATGTCACTTGTTTTAAAAAGATCATTTTGACTACTATGGTTTGAAAGAAAGAGAAAGAGAGAGAGGAGGGAGGGAGGGAAGGCAGGAAGGAAAAAAGAAGGAAGGAAGGAAAACTGAAAAGAGTAAGATCAGGAGCAAGAAACTTACTGAGAGGACCACCGTGGAATTAGTGAGTGGCTTCACTTGGAAGTGGTGTGAAGCTGTGGCCTGCCTGTGAGGGCTGAAGGAAGGCTCCAGATTTGAATGTGAATACCTGGAGAATGCTAATACCATTTTTGGGGTCGGGAAGAACTGGGGATGGAAGACAGGAAACAGGATGAGGGAGTTTTATTTTATACAAGTTAAGCTTTAGATGCCTTGTAGACTATTATGGAATTTGAAAATGGGGCTAAGCTATACAGTCTAAACATGGGACTGGATATGATTATCCAGAAAGGAGAGAGAAAAACAGAGTTGGAGAGGAGAAATCCTATTTTCTAACTTCTATACTATCATGTTATAAACTGCATAAATTGTCTTTTGTAAATTAACATGGCTCACACTGGAGAAATGCTTAAATGAAGGAAATAAATTCTTTAATTAAAAACAAAATCAGTAATATCAAAACCAACAACCAATTGCATAAGGAAACTTATCAGACAGTTGGACAGCAGACATAACATGGAACATTTTGTACCATAAAGTTTAGTTAAAGCCAAAATTCCAAGGAAGACAAGTCAGTACTTGACAATGACACAGTGAGAAAGCAATTCAAATAATATGCTTTTGTGAACATGCCATAGGCAGGTGTTGGAGCCTAAGGGCAAAGATAGTGGGTTGAAAACATCTTAAGTTACCGCTATTTAAAAAGTTTCCCCTTATAAAGAAAAAATTATAAGAATATATTATCTTGCCAGGTGCCGGTGGCTCACGCCTGTAATCTTAGCTACTCAGGAGGCTGAGATCTGAGAATCGCGGTTCAAAGCCAGCCCGGGCAGGAAAGACCGTGAGACTCCTATCTCCAATAAACCACTAGAAAACCGGAAGTGGCGCTGTAGCTCAAGTGGTAGAGCGCTCGCCTTGAGCTGAAGAGCTGAGGGACAGTGCCCAGACCCAGAGTTCAAGCCCCATGACCGACAAAAAAAAAAAAAGAATATATTATCTTGTTATGAATCACACATTATCTTGTTATGAATCGGTAGGTACAACAGGATATAAACTAGCTAGAAGGGCAAAGCCTAAGAGAAATGCAACACGCTGCTCCTATTTTAAAATAGTCCTATAATGATCTGAATGATTAGATTATTTTAAGGAAAAAAACTTAACAAACAAATCAGTTCCTTGATTAAAAGGGACAAAAGAGAAACATTATTGTTTATAAATATCTTTGAAAACACTATATTCTTCCTGATGCTATAAAGTAAAACCTTAGCAGCTGAAAAAAAACATCATCTGATCCATTTCCTTGGCTCATCATCTGAGAAATAAGGAAACTCAAGAGGCAAGGAGAGAGAGACAGCATTTTTAAAGACTTATATTTTGATGACTGTCTTTTTCTACAACTGCATGGCTAAGTGTGAACAGCCTACATTCACTGCCTTCTGAACAACTGGTCTCCAGGAATACCATGCTAATTTTAATCAGGATCAGTGTGATGTGGCTTTATCCAACCATCATATGGAAAACCACCCATTTTGTTTTCCCTACCTAATTTCAATCTACAATCTACTGAAGCTGCTGGGGCTTAAATTCTTTTTAATTAAGTGGAAAAAATTACTCATGCTAAAGGGGGTGGCAGAAAATCCTTGAATAAAGAGAAAACCACCTAGGGCATATTTATGTTATTTGGTGGCTCAAATTCAATTCTTGTTTTTGAGATCTTGGCTTTTAATCAGGTTGGCAGAGTCCCGGCTCCTTTACTTATCAAGTGGAATCTATACTGATGGAAACATGTATTGCATTAGATTGTTTTTATTATTTTAAATATACTCAACTCTTCTATTAAGCCTGAGGTCATCAAAAGCCTGCATAAAAATCTGTTCATCAGGATCAGGCAGAATATGCATACGATTGATAAGAGACAAGTTTTGTTTGTTTCCGTAGTGCTGAGATGGAACCCAACTGCCTTGTCCCTGCTAGGCAAGTGTTCTACCGCCGAGCCAAACCACTGCTATCAATAGTTCTTCAACAGCGGCTTCATTCCAATTTTTGCACACAATTACATTGTTTACTGGTTTATCAGCTTTTGCTTTTATTATGTTCTAAAAAAAAGTCACCTACTTTCTGGGCACTTGTGGTTCACACCTGTAATCCTGGTTACTCCGGAGGCTGAGACCTGATGATCAGTGTTGAACCAGCCTGGACAGGAAAGTCTCTTATCTCCAATTAATTACAGAAAAAGCCAGAAGTTGTGCTGTGGCTTAAGTGGTAGAGTGCTAGCCTTGAGCAAAAGGAGCTGAATGACAGCGCCCAAGCCCAGAGTTCAAGCCGCAGGACCCGCAAAAAAAAAAAAAAAAAAAAAAAAAAAAAAAATATATATATATATATACACACACACATATATATATCACCTACTTGCCCAATCAGATATAAAGACTTATAATACAGTAATTAAAACAATATAGTATAGCAGTAAAGGAAGAGAATGAGGAACAGAATAGGAAAACAAGTTGCACATATGAAAATATTGTATATAATGAAAGGTCATTACAGATCATCTTAAAAGTTGGACTAGTCAGTAATTCAGTATCTATATATTTTGAAAATGGTTATCTCCTCTCATATCAAACAAAAATAAATTCTAAGCTGATTTTATGGTACACACCTGTAATCTTAACATTTGGGAGTCTGAGGCAGGAGCATTATGAGTTCAAGGTCAGCTTGGGATACAAAGAAAGTTCCAGACCAGACTGGAACACATAATAAGATTGCCAAAACAAAACAAGAAACTGAAAAAAAGACGAATAGATAACAAATATATATATTCTAAAAACTTATTGTATCAAAGGACACTATTTAAAAATACAGAATTATAATAAACTTATTATATATTTGTGTTAATAAACAATTTTTGTTTTTCTTGAGACAGTCTTACACTGTAGTCCAAGCTGGCCTTGAACTCTGATCCTCCTGTGTGTATCACCAACCAGGGCAAAAGCAACTATCGGAATAGCTAATAAATATAAGAAAAAAAATGACTTTCATGAGTAATTAGGGAAATAAAAATTTAAATAGAAAGGAGGATAGCAAATGAGACTGGCAAAATTAAAATACTAAGCAACAGTAAAGATGTGGAACAGTACAAATTACTTGTACTTTCATATGGATTCAAAACTGGCACAACCACTTTGCAAAGCAACTGATAACATCTAATAAAGTTGACCATCCTGTGAATTCCATATTTAGTTATAAATTCACACGCATGCACAAAAATATTCATTGGGGCTGGGAAGGTAGCTCAGTGGTAGAACGCTTGCCTTGCATGCATGAGGCCCTGGGTTCGATTCCTTAGCACAACATAAGCAAAAAGAAAAAAGCTGGAAGTGGTGCTGTGGCTCAAGTGGTAGAGCGCTAGCCTTGAGCTGAAGAGCTGAGGGACAGCGCCCAGGCCCAGAGTTCAGGCCCCATGACCGGACCACCCCAAAATATTCATAAAAAGCATTGTTTGTCAATGGAGGAGGTAACAATACTCAATAGGAAGCGTACACATTGCCTTGCTCATGTAACTGTAACCCTCTGTATAGTATCTTTACAATAAAAAAATTGAAAAAAAAACATTGTTTGTAATAAAAACAAATGAACCTATGTATATATATTACCATATAAAAATCTCATAAACATAATGAATGACGAAAACAAGCTGTAGAAAAGTTTTTGATGCTAAAAAGTTTTTTTTTTTAAATGTTAAGGCTGTAGTTGTGTAGGAATACATCTGTGAGTAAACTCTGGATAATGACAACTTGGAAGGGAGATGTGAAGGAAGAATTAGGATAAGGCTGAGCTGCAACTCCTAGTTTACCTTCAATTGCTGGAAGGAAACTACAAACTCCATTTTTCAAATATTTTACAAGTATTTTTTCCATAAACATAGACATCACTGTCTTAAAAGAATTATTTCTTATAAGAGTGGCTAACAACAATGAAGAATGAAGAAATTAAAGAACAAAAGGACTGTGAGATAGGGAAAGGAGAGAGGGGGCATTTTGTCAGGAGTTCTAGACAACTGATTTCTGATGCAATCTTAGCATCAAATAAATTCTGATCTAGATGTACATTTCCTTTTTTTTTTTTAAAGTTCCACTGGATCTGGAGTATATTCTATTTTTTTTTTTTTAAGTTGGTTGTGGGGCCTGAACTCTGGGCCTGGGAGCTGTCTCTGAGCTCTTTAGCTCAAGGCTATCGCTCTACTACTTGAGCCACAGTGCCACTTTCGGCTTTTTCTGTTTATGTGGTACTGAGGAATGGAACCCAGGGCCTCATGCATGCAAAACAAGCACTCTACCACTGAGCCACCTTCCCAGTCCTGGAGTATATTCTAAACTCACAAAGTTAGTTATTCATATTTTATAGAATCAATCCTTGATTAGCTTCACATATAATCAATCCTTGATTAGCTTTACATAATCCTTGATTAGCTTTACATACATATTTACATATATATGTAAATATCATCCCTCCACCATTCCTTCTGGGGTCTCATATACTCCTCTGAAATTATCTTCATTCTTGAAGTGTACTTCCGGTTTTATGGTTGTTAAATGGAGATAAGAATCTCAGGGACTTTCCTGCCTGGGCTGGCTTTGAACTGCAATCCTCAGATCTCAGCCTCTTGAGTAGCTAGGATAACAGGTATGAGCCACTGGCACCCAGCTTAGTACAAGTTTCTTGATGGTGAACTCTTAGCTTTTGTTCACAGGCAGATCAATTTACTTCATCCTGTTCAAAAGTGTGTGACTGGGATTGAATTCAGGACAGTGTGAATACCAGGCAGGTATCTCTACTGCTTGAGCTAGCCTTTTCTGTTCTTTTTTGTTTTTGTTGGTTGTGGGGCTTGAACTCTGGGCCTGGGCACTGTCCCTGCACACTTCAGCTCAAGGCTAGCACTTTACCACTTGAGCCACAGAGCCATTTCCAGTTTTCTGGTGGCTAATGATAAGAGTTTCGTGGACTTTCCTGTCTGGGCTGGCTTTGAGCCATGATCCTCAGATCTCAGCCTTCTCAGTAGCTAGGATTACAGGCCTGAATCACTGGCACCTGGCTTTGCTCTGGTTATTGTTGAGACAGGGTTTTGCTTTTTGTTCAGGCCAGCCTGGACTGGGATCCTATTTATATTTTCTGCTCTAGCTGAGATGGCAGGCAGCAACAGGCACATGCTGCCTTTTCTGTTCAGATGGGGTCTGCTCTGCTCTCTTGCTAGACTGGCGTAAAACCTTGCTTCTGAACCCTCTCTGTCTCACTGGAATGCCAGGTGCTTGCCACTGTGCCTAGCTCTTGGTTGAAATGAGTATCCTGTGAACTTCTGCTCAGGCTGGCCTCACACCTCGATCCTCCAATCTTAGGCTCCTGAGTAGCTAGAATTATAGGTGTGAGCTACCATCATCCAGCTCATCTTGGTTCTTGAGAATAAGGTTAAGTTCTCCAGGAGCCACAGGGGTGAAGTGTTGGTGGGAGGTATTTGTTAGAGAACATCTGAGAAGAAACAGGAAGCAGGACTGGACAGAGGAGAAAGTTAAACTGTTATGTATGAACAAAATTTACTCCACTAAATTGGTAAAAAGCTCTGGAGCAAGTAACCTTCAAAATGACCCATGTTAGGCCCGAACAGCCAGGCCTTTTTAGTCTTAGTAATTATTGGATGTGAGCTGCCCATGATGGCCATAATTACTGTTTCTATTCTGCTATTCTCATAAACTATTGAAATTATTCTTTAAATTCATATGGTGATACCTCCAAAGATTTACTGTTTTATTAACATGCTTTATAATCATGTGTTTAAAGTCATTATTTAGTATAGTGATTTTTATGCCCAATGTGCAGTAAATCAATGAGCTTCAAAAGTAGTAAAAAACGTTGACTATGATTATTTATGAGACAAAAAAAAGCCACAGGTTACCAACCACTATTATCAAAAGTGGTAGAAAATAATGGTTGATATTGATCAAGAACTGACAAATTATAGCCTGGAGGCCAAATATATCCAATGACTGTTTTCGGTTTCTTTTTTTTTTGGTCATGGGGCTTGAACTCTGGGCCTGGGCACTGTCCCTCAGCTCTTTAGCTCAAGGCAAGCGCTCTACCACTTGAGCTACAGTTCCACTTCCAGTTTTCTAGTGGTTTATTGGAGATAAGAGTCTCACAGAGTTTTCTGCCCAGGCTGGCTTTGAACCGTGATCCTCAGATCTCAGCCTCCTGAGTAGCTAGGATTGCAGGCATGAGCCACCAGCACCCAGCTGGGTTTTTTTGTTTGGTGGTACTATGGTTTGAACTCAGAGTCCTGAACTTGATAGGCAAGCACCATACTACTTGAACCATATTCTAAGCTTCCAAAGATTATTCTGTAAATGAAACCTTATTGGAATACTTCTTCCCATGTGCTTATTGTTTATGGCTGCTTTTGCCACATAAGAGCAACTGATCCCTTGCAACTGAACCACACAGCTCACAAAGCCTAAAACATTTTACTGTTTTTTCTTTTTTTTAGCTGGTCCTGGGCTTGAACTCAGTGCCTGGGCACTGATCCTAAGCTTTTTCATCTTGAGGCTAGTGCTCTACCACTTGAGCTACAGCTCCACTTCCAGCTTTTTTGGTGATTAATTGGAGGTAAGAGCTCTCAGACTTTCCTGCCCAGTCTGGCTTGAACTACAACCCTCAGATTTCAGCCTCCTGAGTAGCTAGGATTACAAGTATGAGCCACTGGTGCCCAACCTTAACTGCCATTTTTTTTGGGGGGGGAGGGAGAGGTCGGTCGTGGGGCTTGAACTCTGGGCCTGAGCGCTCTCCTTCAGCTCTTTGAGCTACAGCACCACTTCTGGTTTTTCTGGTGGTTTATTGGAGATAAGAGTCTCACAGAGTTTCCTGCCTGGGCTGGCGTTGAACCATGATCCTCAGATCTCAGCCTCCTGAGTAGCTAGGATTACAGGCGTGAGCCACCAGCGCCCGGCTTATCTGCCATTTTTGTAGGAAGTTGCTGTGACCTGTGGTAAATCATGACAAGTATACTTAATTATTTTTTAATGAGTGAACCATTTGTACAACAGGTATTTATGCAATTAATGCATAAATTAGATTCATAGCTTAAGCTATTGTTTTAGAGGACACAAACTGCAATGTTTATGTTTCAATTCATGTATCCAAAATTGCCAAGACAGTATTTTACAGACAATACTGTTTTAATAAATGTCTATAATATCCTACATTTCTATAATAATCTATTATTTTTTTCCTACAAGCGATTTAGAATAATTTTTCAGGAAATTCCAATAACAGAAACTAAACAATTCTGAGGAGAAATTACTTTGGTCTTAGAAAGCTATAGGCAAGATATCCACAACTTTATAACATTAGTAGCAAACACTAATCTTACAAATTATGCACTGTCTGTAATGATGGAAACATAGTGATCTTTTCATAATCTGATTCTTTAGAATTGAGATCCTATCAAAAAATGAAGCTAAAATAATAGAAAATCAGCTTTCACATTATTTTGCTATTTTTGTATTCTTCTAAATCAAGACTGGATAAACAGATGGGTTGTCTTGTGTGGCTGGAAGAATGTTTCTTTTTCTTTCTTTTTTTTTTAGAATTTTGCAAATGTTTCTAATGTCAATTTGACAGAGTTAAGCTGCTAGTGCTATGGTAACATATTTCTATTGCCGAAACAAAAGTTCTACTGTCAATATTCTTGGGACATATTGCACTGGATTAGATAGAAGACACATGATAAAATGAGGCAATTTATGAAAGAAAACATGTGCTTTTAAAAATCAGTATTTAGAAAAACTGAAGATACTAATTCAGACTATAACAGAGCAATAGCAATCTTACTCATTTGTCAGAATTAACTATTCTCTTGTGTTTTTCATTTTGTTATTTTTTATTTTTTGGTTGGTCATGGGGCCTGAACTCTGGGTCTGGGCGCTGTCCCTTTCCTCTTCAAGGACAGTGCTCTAACACTCGAGCCACAGCGCCACTTCTGGCTTTTTCTGCATATGAGGTGCTGAGTAATAGAATCCAGGGCCTCATGCATGCAAGGTAAGCACTCTACCACTGAGCCACCTTCCCAGCCCTCATTTTATTTTATTTTTGTCGGTTGTGGGGTTTGAACTCTGGGCCTGGGCGCTGTCCCTCAGCTCTTCAGCTCAAGGAGAGTGCTCTATCACTTGCACCACTTCCGGTTTTCTGGTGGTTTATTGGAGATAGGAGTCTCACGGTCTCTCCTGCCCGGGCTGTCTTTGAACTGCAATCCTCAGATCTCAGCCTCCTGAGTAGCTAGGATTACAGGTGTGAGCCACTGGCGCCCAGCTTTGTTTTGTTATTTTTTGAGACAAGGTTTCCCTAAATTGCCCAGGTTTCAATTGCTAGGATTACAGGTATGTGCCATCTTGTTTGCTCCATTTACTTTGGAGGCAGCTATGTAATCTAGTAAACACTTTTTTCTTTTCTTTTCTTTTGAGCTCTGGGCTGGGTGATGTTTTGGGGTTCCTTCTAGGACTCTACTCTCAAGTGTGCAAGCCACTGCACCACTTCCGGCTTTTTCTGTGATTAATTGGAGACAAGAGTCTCACAGACTTTCCTGAACCATGATCCTCAGAACTTGGCCTCCTGAGTAGCTAGGAATACAGGCATGAGCCACCAGCACCTGAATTAAATGCATTAAACAAATTAGGAAATATTGACAGCATATGAGTTTAACTTTCAAGTCAAACATTTAGAAAAATAGACAAGTAACATTAGGTGCAAAAAAAAAAAAAAGGGAGGGGATAGTTAAGTACCAGTGGCTTGCACCTATAATCCTAGCTACTCAGGAGGCTGAGATCTGAGGATCATGGCTCAAAGCCAGCCCAGTCAGGAAAGTCCCTGTGAGACTATTATCTGCAATTAACCCCTCAAAAATCAGAAGTAGAATTGTGGCTCAAATGGTAGAGCACTAGCCTTGAGCAAAAGAGCTCAGGGACAGAGCCCAGGCCCTGAGTTCAAGTCCCTGACTAACATCAACAACAAAATTGTATGTACATGTATATATAAATGTATGTGTATATAAAATAATATACATACTGAAATGAACTCCAAAGATATGGGGAAAGGACTTTTGTCATAATTTGACTCTATATTCTTTACCTTATATGTAGTGCATTCAGGTGCACATCTGCAGGAGGGCACAGAATCAGAGGAAAATGGAGATGAAGTACAGCAGTAAAGCACATTGGCTGCACTAGTCATTCATGAAAGTGAACTATGCAATTTGTGGGTGGAGAAAGGAAGGAGGGAATGGGAGAGAATGAAGGAACAGATGACACTATGCAAAAGGAAATGTACTTATGTAAAGCTAATCCTGCTGTATATCAACTCTAAAAAAAAACAATAATTTTTAAATAATTTTAAATAATAATTTTTAAAGTGCCTTAAGAATGAAACCCTGAACAAAGCAAATTAAAGAAATTGAAACTTGTTTTAGAAAACCAACTTGCCGCTGGGAAGGTGGCTCAGTGGTACAGCGCTTGCCTTGCATGCATGAGGCCCTGGGTTCGATTCCTCAGCACCACATAAGCAAAAAGAAAAAAGCCAAAACTGGCGCTGAGGCTCAAATGGTAGAGTGCTAGCCTTGAGCTGAAGAGCTGAGGGACAGCGCCCAGGCCCAGAGTTCAGGCTCCATGACAGGACCCCCAAAAAAGAAAACCAACTTGCCTTTAAAAATTTACCTCTTCTTATTTTGAAGATAGTAGGATAGAATTTTAAAGTAGATGTTCAACCCTTTTCAACTATTATGATACAAAGTTAGAAGCCAGCAAGGGACAAATCTGTTCTAATTTGCAGACAAGATTCTACAAAGAGTAAGACAATCATTAGAACAAAGAATCAGCAGAATGTCTAATACAAGATCATTGTTTAAATCCTTCAGTGGAATTTCTTTTTTACATCATCCAGTTTAATACCAACTGAGGTAAGATATCACTCACAATCGTTAAAAAACAAAAAATCATTTTTTTGTTCCTAGGTACAAATAAAAACAAAGATATCAAGGTTCAGTACTGCAAGAGGGGGCAATTTTCCTTAGGCTCATTTAGAAATAAAAACCAATTTCAATTTAAAATCTTATCAGTCTTTTCCATAAAAAAATTGATCTTAAAATTTACATAAAAGGTCAAAGTGTCACCGGACAAACACAGTAGAGGAAATGTGGAACTGACACATGGCCAAACAATTGGTCCAATGGAACAAAAGACCCTAAAATGAAACTTATCTCTGACACAGATATGTTATATTTCAGATAGGCTATCTGACAAATAGTGGTTTGTTGATATAGAAAATGAATGTCAAGGATATGCATCAAAAAGAAAATTGCAAAACCTGCAGAAAAATCTGGCAGACCACTTTTAGGACTGTAGAGACACGAAAAGTTCTATGAAACATGTAAGACAACAAAGTACAAATAAAGTTAAAATACATGCTACAGAGAAGATATCTACAATGAAAATAACTAAGAAAGACTACTGAGTTTGTTTATTAAGCAACAAAAAGCAAATAACCTAGAGCAATGGACAAAGGTAAAAATAAGCAAAAGAGGGGTTGGGAATGTGGCTTAGTGATAGAATGCTTGCCTGTCATGCATGAAGTCCTGGGTTCAATTCCTCAGTACTACATAAACAAAAGGCCAGAGGTGGCTCAAGTGGTAGTGCTAGCCTTGAGCAAAAGAAGATTGGGACAGAACTCAGGTCCAGAGTTCAAGCCCCAGGAGTAGCAAAAAAAAAAAAAAAAAGGCAGAGCAGTCAACAGATGTATGTAAATATTCTCAATCTTATTATTAACAAGGGAAACACAAGTCACTGAAGAACTGATACACTATTTCAAAGCTGGGCAAAAAAATGCCTAAGAGCATCACAATGGGGAGAAGAGGGAGGAACATATTCTAGTGTGAATGTAAATGAAACCAACCACTTGACATCTGTTTCCTACATGCAGTAATTTCATGTTTTGATGACCAATCTACAAAAATTCTTATTCAGATAGAAGGATGATATGAATATAAAAAAGCTAGAGCCTAAGAACACAGTTCTTAGTGGCAGAGTGCTTACCTGAGAGTTTCAAGTTCAATTTCCAGTACTGCAATCAATCAATAAATGAATCCATCAAGTGTAAAAAGTGAATTACAGAATGAAATTTTCCCACTTGTTTAATTTTTTATCCTATATTGTTTAAGCTTGAAAAATACCAATTTTATAGCTAAATACTCCTAACAGTGTAAAACACTAAGAGAATGGTAAATATCATTTGATAATGATGAACAGAAGAAACCAACTTAGATTGCTTAAAAAAAAAAAAAACTTGAAAACTTGTTTGAAAATGAAGGGAGGCGGGCGCTGGTGGCTCACGCCTGTAATCCTAGCTACTCAGGAGGCTGAGATCTGAGGATCGCAGTTCAAAGCCAGCCCGGGCAGGAAAGACCGTGAGACTCCTATCTCCAATAAACCACCAGAAAACCAGAAGTGGCGCTGTAGCTCAAATGGTAGAGCGCTCGCCTTGAGCTGAGGGACAGCGCCCAGGCCCGGAGTTCAAGCCCCACGGCCGACAAAAAAAAAAAAAAAAAGAAAATGAAGAAGGGAGGCTAACGGCTAGAGGCATAGGTTCTAGAGAAGGGTTAAGATGAGCGAGATAAATATGTGACACAAACACCTCCGAAAAATTTCCTTGACTACACTGCTCTTCTAAGACTGAACCCAGCTGGTTATTTACTCAGCATGAACAAGTCACTCAATATTCCTAAGCTTTGAATGAGATTTTTAAGAACTTGAGACTCTCTTTCAAATAAATTCTTAATCCAACCATCAGTAAAATTTCCACAAAAAACAGTGCCTTGCTTAAAATCAGAGTTGATGCAGTGTTTCCCCCTACAAACCTCAACATTTGAACAATCGATAAACTTTGCTTAGTGCTAATAGAAATAAATTGCTTGGAAGTCCATAGCTTTGCTTTATGACTTACAAATCATCATTTAAAATATCTGTACAAACAAATGTATACTTAAAGTGTATTTGTCAATTATCTTCAGTTGAAAATTTTAATGTGTAAGTTAAAAGCTCAAAAGCAGTTAACATTACCCTTTACAGTAACATGCCTTCTTTTCAGTATGCCACATTCTGAAATTGATAAGGAGGTTTCCCTTACCTGATATGGACATGGAATGTGATATTCTCTGCAGCGTTCTTGTATCCAAGTTGTTTCCCAGATGCCACGGTAAGCTTGCTCATAAAAGTAGCATCCAATTACAACCAAGAGTGGCACGAGATAAAGAATGCTGAAAACACCAATCCGGATCATAAACTTCACTAATTTATCTTGGTTCTCCTTTTCTAAGGGAATCTCAATCCGCACCCTGTTTAGGGAAATAATGCCGGCTAAGAGGAGAGAAACCCCAACTACCACATACAGGCAGAGGGGAGCAAGAACAAAGTATCTTAATGCATCAACATCGTAGAGGCCAACAAAACACACGCCACTAATATTGTCACCTTCAATTTTATTCATCGCTAAAAGGATGATAGTCAGTGTTCCAGGAATGCCCCATGCACTGGCGTGAAACAGCAATGCTTTCTTCTCAATTGCTTCACTACCCCACTTTGGCACAGCTGCTAAAAACCATGTGATGGTAAGAATTACCCACCATACACTGCCAGCCATAGTGAAAAAATAGAGTACCATGAAAAGCATGGTACAGGCTTTATTATGAGATCCTTGTGTCACTGTGGAAGCCTTATACTGGGCAGGGATAGATGCATTGCAGGCTACTCGATCCTCAAGCAAAAACCCAATGAAGAAAATTAATGATACCATCATATAGCAGACGGCATAAAATATAATAGGCCTTTCAGGATAACGGAATCTTGTGACGTCAATCAAAAATGTTAAAAAAGTAAACAAGGTGGCAGAGAGGCAAATGATTGAAATCAATCCTATGAAGTAGCGTGCAAACGACAGTTCTTCTCTCCTGAAGTACATATTTGGACAAGGTGGTGAACAATCCCGCACGTGCAAAAAAGAATAACCAAGATCAGGGTCGATTTTCAACTCTCGGGGACACCAAAAACCATAGTCCCTCTGCACTGCTACTGGGGCTCCTTCAGTGGGATCTCCAACTAAATTCAGATCCACAAGTCGAGGATATGGCTCGTCACAATCTGGAAACCTAAAAAGACACAGATGAAAACCATTTTTACGTACAGGACAATCTACTGCTATCTCACACTTGGTACTCCCCAATTCAGCGCCTATGGCCTTGTCTAGTCCTACATCCTGGCAACTGGGTAAGTGGGAAGAAACAGTGATGTCTTCTATATAAGCTACCTAAACAGATGACAGAACAACAACAAAACAGTTTTTTTGATTGTTTTTTGTTTGTCATGGGGCGTGAACACTGGGCTTGGGTACTGTCCCTCAGCTCTTCAGCTCAAAGTGAGTGCTCTACCACTTGAGCCACAGTATCACTTCCAGTTTTCTAGTGGTTTATTGGAGATAAGAGTCTCACGGACTTTCCTGCCCTGCCCGAACAGGCTTTGAACTGTGATCCTCAGATTTCAGCCTCCTGAATAGCTAGGATTACAGGCGTGAGTCACCGGCACCCGGCAACAAAACAGTTTTAAACTTAATTTTGTTCTACCATTATAATCAGTAAGTACTCTTAATTCAAATGTACTCAAAAGCAGTCATCAATTACAAATAGCATATATAGGGTATTTATTTAAAGCACATGATTTAAGAATATGATTTCAAAATACAGCCAGGCGCCAGTGGTTCACATCTGTAATTCTAGCTGCTCAGGAGGCTGAGATCTGAGGATCGTGGTTCAAAGCCAGTGGGGTAGGAAAGTCCGTGAGACTCTTATCTCCAATTAACCACCAGAAAAAAAAGGAAGTGGCACTGTGGCTCAAGTAGTAGAGTGTTTGCCTTGAGCTGAAGAGCTCAGGGACAGCGCCCAGGCCCAGAGTTCAAGCCCCACAACCCCCCACTCCCCCACCCACACTTAAAAAAAAAAGTGTGTGTGTATGTGTGTATAGAGCTATAACAAAAATCTGAAACCTAGAGTTAAAAGTCTTTCCTAGGAAAAAGGGAGGGAGAATGAAGGGGGTGAATGAGAACAAATATGGTCCATACAGTTTCTTTGCATAAATGAAAATGAAACAGTGGCACCTGTTGAAAGTGCTTTAAGAAGGAGGAGTGAGAGGAAGAGAGTGACAGCGAAGGACAGGGATGACTAGGATACACGTATACGTGTGTGGAGACATCATAAAGGTAATGTGTGCTAATTAAAAAAAAATAAGAAGGGGCTGGGAAGGTGGCTCAGTGGTACAGCACTTGCCTGAGGCCCTGGGTTCAATTCCTCAGCACCACATATAGCAAAAAAAAAAAAAAAAGCCGGGAGTGGTGCTGTGGCTCAAGTGGTAGAGAGAGCTAGCCTTGAGCTGAAGAGCTGAGGGACATCGTCCAGGCCCAGAGTTCAGGCCCCACGACCGGACCCAAAAAAAAAAAAAAGAAAGAAATCTTTCCTAAATGCATGGTCCAAGGTGCTATGAATTACTATCTTTTAAATATCTTTACAAGTAGCTCTGTTTTTAGGTCATCTCTTTCCATTTCACATTTATTCTAAATTATTATTTTTTTGCAATGCTGGGAATCAAATTCACAGCATTGTACTCTTTACTACTAGGCTAGACTTTCAGTCCTTCCTCTGCTTATTTCATTGGCTACAACTCTTTAATATCACCTTGCGCTTCCATTCCTGATTTCTCCCTAATTTCTGTATTTATCTCTAATACAGTCATTTTCAAACTTTGATGTATATAAAATGTGGGGATATTTTAAAAGTGTAAATTTTTACATGCCTGTTAACCCAGCCCTTGAGAAGTAGTAGGTAGTAGGAGTGTGATTTGAGGCCAGTTTGAACTACCTATCAAGTTTCAGGTCAGCCTACATTACATAGTAAGACCCACAACAAATCATATTTCAGAAAGTTGATGTTAAAGCTTAGAATTGTGCATTTCAACAAGTTTTCCAAAGGAAATGATCCAAAGACTTGAGAAAGCCTCAGGACAAGGTTAACAAAGTTATGCTGCAGACATACTTGCATGACTAAGAATTCTCTTTTTTTTTTTTTTTTGTCGGTCGTGGGGCTTGAACTCTGGGCCTGGGCGCTGTCCCTCAGCTCTTCAGCTCAAGGCGAGCGCTCTACCACTTGAGCTACAGCACCGCTTCCGGTTTTCTGATGGTTTATTGGAGATAGGAGTCTCACAGTCTCTCTTGCCCGGGCTGGCTTTGAACTGCGATCCTCAGATCTCAGCCTCCTGAGTAGCTAGGATTACAGGCATGAGCCACCAGCGCCCGGCTAGAATTCTCAAGAATTCTATTCTCAAGAATTCCCTTCATGTTCACTTGTCTTGCCAATATCAAATTATAAGTCTTCCAACTTCCAGCAACCAGCCCTTTACTCTTACTGGCATCAGTTTCAAAGAAACTATAAATGATGTTAAGTTACCATATACATGAATAACCATAGTTGATAAATATCTTCAAACTTTTTGTTTGCTAATATAAACCATTTTCTTCACAGGACTTGAAAAAAAACTACAGAAGTTTATTGTATTTAATTATTATTGGAATCCTGGAATATGCCAGGGGGTGAAAAGACACATCCCTGTCTCCTCCCAATCCCCCCCCCAAAAAAACTCCAACACATCTATCTTTGAGTAGAGGAGCAGTCACAAACTTGTAAACATAATACTCACAAGGGAATTAAAGTCTATTATATACCCCTCCACTGCATTTTTTTTTATTTGGTCAGTTGTGGGGCCTGAACTCTGTGCCTGGGTGTTGTCCCTCAGTTCTTCAGCTCAACACTAGTACTCTGCCACTTGAGCCACAGCACCACTTCCGGCTTTTTCTGTTTATGTGGTGCTGAGGAATCGAACCCAGGGCCTCATGCATGTGAGGCAAGCACTCTACCATTGAGCCACCTTCCCTCCACTGCATTCTACTTTACCATAGCCATGAAGCACAGAGCCAGCTGGCCTTGAGGTGTAACCTCTGAAACTAGGAACAATTAAATCATCCCTTATACCTTGTTTTCTCAGGTATTTTTTATAGTGATTAATACTAACAGTGACATTATCTACCTGTTTGTTATCTTCCTCCCTTTATAACCATTACTAGGATCCTAGCTTCTTAAGAACAGAGACTCTATTTTGCTCACTGCATATTTCAGCATGTAAAAGTGTCTAACACCACAGCCATTCAACTAACATTTGTTGCACTAATGAACTTGAAATGAATATATTCATATACTTTAACCTAGACAATCAAAAAAAGAAATATGAGCAATGCAGAAGACAGATCTGAGCTGGGGAAAATGGGGGCAAGGGATAAGTTGGAACATAATAAAATTTAAAAACAAATACTTATAAAAAAGGCAGATATGAAAGTTGTTGGATAAAAGCAACAGAACAGCACTGACTGAACGCAGGGATTGAGGTCAAGGAAGAATAGAATACGACTGCCAAGGAATAAAGAAAAACAAAGGAATCCATTTCAGAGGTGTTGAAACTAATGTGCTGGCAACAAATTCAGGCCTGGATTTCCAATGGCTAATGACTATATAAGTTTGGAGTTTAAGATGGAGACAAGGCTACAGATTTGGGTTGAGAGTCATCAGTACATAAATAATAGTTAAAATCAGTGAGATGAGACTCTAGGGATCACAGAACTCTCAACTCTGGGAAGCATCATTACACAAGGGTCAGAGAATGGGAAGATCCAAGAAGGAAACCAAGAAAGACTGGCCAGAACTACAGCAGATCATAGAAGCACCTGTATGAGGGTTTTTACCCATAAGGACAGCAGGCTAGGATGTTAAGTGTAAAGTCAATAGTGTAGATTTTGCAACAGTGCTGAGAAACAAACAGAAATTTCTCTCACCAAGACAAGTAGTTACAAATAACAAAGGATCATTATTGTTTGATAATCATTAATATACAGCATAATTAATTTGAAGAAGTTGGTTAGATCAGTACATTTAAAATCTGAACACATTCAGTGAAAGGAATGAGTTGGGGCTGAGCATGTGGCTTAATGATAAGAGTGCTTGCCTATCATGCATGAAGCCCTGGGTTCAATTCCTCAGTACCACAGAAACAGAAGAAGCCAGAAGTGGCACTGTGGCTCAAGTAGTAGAGCACTAGCCTTGAGCAAAAGAAGCTCAGAGACAGTGCCCAGCCCCTGAGTTCAAGTCTCAGGACTGGAAAAAAAAAAAAAAAAGAGTAAGTTGAACTTGCTAATCTTTTTTTTTTTTTCCACATGACAACGAAGCTGACATTACATAAAGAAATAAATGTGATCAGGGAAGAGGCTATTGAGGTAAAAAAAAGATCAAAAAGCCCAGAGTCGGTGGATTACGCCTATAATCCTAGCTACTCAGGAGGCTGAGATCTGAGGATTGAGGTTCAAAGCCAGCCCAGGTAAGAAAGTCTGTGAGACTCATCTCCAATTAACCACCAGAAAACCATAAATGGCACTGTGGCTCAAAGTGGTAGAGTGCTAGCCTTTAGCAAAAGAGCTCAGAAAAAAAAAAAAAAGAGCTCAGGAACAACACCCAGGATGTGAGTTCAAGACTACAATTGACCCCCCCTACCCCATCCCCCAAAAAAGAGGAAAAAAGATCAAAAGTCTGAGATGGTCCATAAAGTTGAAGAGTGGGTGCTATGGTCTGAATATCCCCACAAAATCATGTGTTGAAAGTTAATCCCAATGTGTTAATATGAAGCAGATATGCAGGGAAGTGAATAAGCTTTAAAGGCACATCCTTTACATATAGCATCCTGATAAAAAAGGCTTCAAAGATAGAATACACACCTCTCTACTCTCAGGCCTTTCAGCCATGTGAGAACACAACATTCTTCAACCAGATACTGTCAGCAAAATTACTTTTTAAGATGAAGAAAAAATGGACCAGCCACTAACATCTATAATCCTAACTATTTTGGAGGCTAAAATATGGAGGATTGAGGTTCAAGACCAGTTAGGGAAGAAAAATTTAAAGACCCCTTTTCAGTACATAGTTAAGTAGTGGTTGAGACTGTCGTTCCAAAACTACATGGGAGGCTGATGTTAAATCTGCGATTCCAGACCAGCCTGGGCAGAAAAGTCTGTAAGAGAGAAGCTGTAAGCAGTAGAATGAGCCTTACCATTAACAATGGTAAATCTAAATTAGGTGGATCATAGTCTGGACATGCACCTAGGAGGGAAGCAAGATGCTATCCCAAAACAACCAGTGAAAAACAGGGCTACAGTGGAGCACCAGTGGCTCATTCTTGCAGGAATGAAGATGGGGGGAGAGGAGGGAGAGGAGGGAGAGGAGAGAGAAGAGGGAGAGGAGGGAGAGGAGAGAAGAGGAGGGGAGGAGAGGAGAGGGGAGGGGAGGGGAGGGGAGGAGAGGAGAGGAGAGGAGAGGAGAGGAGAGGAGAGGAGAGGAGAGGAGAGGAGAGGAGAGGAGAGGAGAGGAGAGGAGAGGAGAGGAGAGGAGAGGAGAGGGAGAGGAGAGGAGAGGAGAGGAGAGGAGAGGAGGAGAGGAGAGGGACAGGAGAGGAGAGGGACAGGAGAGAGGGGAGAGGGGAGAGAAAGGAGAGACAGGAGAGATGGGGAGGAAGCAAGGGAGGGAGGGAGAGGGAGAAAAGGAAAAAGAAGAGGGAGAGAGGGAGAGAGAAGGGGAGAGAGGGAGAGAGAGAGGGGGAGAGAGAGGAGCACAGAACTTCATGTATAGATATAGCATAGAAACGAAGAATGACACCACAACTTCAGTCATTTGCACATGTAATCAATGATTACCTCAACAATTATTTTCTTCTTTGTATTTCTAATTTTTCATTAATAGTATTACTCCTATAACCTACTTTAAAGGGACAAAAACAATGGAATGTTTTGGTTACATAATTCTTAATTTTTAAAGTATCTTCATGAAAAAAAATCTACCTTTTTCAATTCTTCCAAAATATAATTCTGAGAATATGAAAATGCTATTAAAAGTTAATGACTAATACATACAAAATTAGTCTCAAGACAGCTTTTTAAAGTGGATGAGGAAGACAAGAATTTTCAAATACACTGTGGCATATGAAATGACCTATGAAAGTCTGATTTTCCTACCTACTGCATTCCATATCTTCAGGCCAAGGAACACCAAACATCTCCATGAGCTTTGAGCACTCGCTGTAGGCCCGTTGACACAGCCTGCGGCAGGGAAGTGTGACGCGTCCATATTCCATACAAATAGGAGCATAGAGTGCACAAAGAAATGGCCGGAAATCCCGGGAGCAATCCAGATTCACCATGGGATGGAATGGCTAGGAAAAAGTTAAAATTGAGAAATTAGATAAAGATCTGTATACCAGTACTCATACTATTTAACATTTCCATTTTCTTTTTTGTAGTGCTAGGGATAATCAAGCACTTCAACTGTCTTTTTTTTTTCCATGTAGCAAACCTGAGGCCTTAAGTTCAAACCCTAGAACTTATACAATAAATAAAAATAAAAAGGAAAACTGAGGGGGGGGCAGATGGGAAGGGATGGGAAGGGGAAACAAAGGAGGAGGCAGGGGCTGGGAAGGTGGCTCAGTGGTAGAGCGCTTGTCTTGCATGCCTGAGGCCCTGGGTTCGATTCCTCAGCACCACATAAGCAAAAAGAAAAAAAAACTGAAAGTGGCGCTGTGGCACAAGCGCTAGAGCGCTAGCCTTGAGGGACAGCGCCCAGGCCCAGAGTTCAGGCCCCACGACTGGACCCAAAACAAACAAAAAAAAAAAAAAAGAAAGAAAAAAAAAGAAAAAAACCAAAGGAGGAGGCAACAGTGCTTGATAAGAAATGTACTCATTATCTTGGCCATGTAATTGTAACCTCTCTGTATGGTATTTTCACAATTAAAAAAAAGGAAAACCACCTCTGCAGGTTATTAAAAATTCCTTTTTCTTTTTTGTCGATCGTACTAGGGCTTGAAGTTGGCCTTGCACTTGCTAGGCAGGTGTTCCACCAAGTATGTCATGCCCCTGGTAGGTCATGTCCTTTTAATAGTTATTTTTTAGATAAGGTCTCATGTTTTCATTCACAGCTGCCCATAGACCATGCTTCCAATCTATAGTCTGCCACATAGCTGTGATTACAGGCATGTACCACCATGCCCGACTCGTTGAGATGAAATCTCAATTTTTCTCCAGGCTGGCCTCAAGTTGCAATCTCTACTTTCCAAATAGGTTAGTAAAAATTTCCAAAGAGGAGCTTTTTAAAAAAAAAAAAACAAAAAAACAAAAAAACATCCTCTCAGCTATAGCCCTGACTCAGATTCTGACTTGGTTAAGTATAAGGTATATCTCAGAGTCTCTCTGCATACTTTAAGTATTTCAGGTGATATTAATAGTCTGAGAACCACTAATAATAACATAGAATAATAATGTAACCCATTTTACGTAGAGAAAAAGCCACAATCCATAGGCACTAAAGCTCAAAAGGGTAATTTATTCATTGTTTTACTCATTGATGGTGGATCAAAAGGGTTTGATTTTCTTTATGTCCATTCCCACATTTTCTTCAATTCATGTACATCAAAAAGAGAGGACTAGCAGTGAAGGAGGGCAGGAGAGGGAGAAGGTAAGTAGTTACAGGTAACAGTTGTTCAGAGGGTTGGGTGAGAGAAAAGCCCTCACCTTTGGCTAAGTTTCTCGTTCTCTTTCACATTAAACAAACAAACAAACAAACTTGTAAACAGTGTTCTGAACTGAAATCAAATTACTAAGCACTGGTGGCTCACACCTGTAATCTTAGCTGCTCAGGAGGCTGAGATCTGAGAATCACATTTAAAAGTCAGAGTTCAAGACCCACTACTGGCCAAAAAAAATCTGAAACCAAATGCTATAAATACAACTTATACTGTAACTTAATATTAAGGCAATGAAAAAAGTAATCCTGAACATAAAACCGTGCTTAAATAACCATTATAATCACAGGAGTAGATCGAATATCCCAGAAATATGCATTTTTTGACTACTGAGTATTTTTCCCTTGCATTTGTATAGTAAGACTGCTGATTTTAAACTGGTTATAGATATTCTCACCACCTAGCCTTTCTGTGGATTAAGACTTAATTAACTTGTTTCTACACTGATGTATAATGAAATTCCTCCGCACAAGGACCAGGCAAGCAAGCTAATGGGAAGTCCGTATTCAGGCTTCAAACCCCACTATCGATCGGCAAAAACTATCTACAAAGGCTCATAGCAGCTTTATTTGTAAAAACAAAGAGCTAGAAACCACACAGATGTCCTTCTAGGGGAGAAAAGACTAAACAAATTATGGGTCATCTATAAAATGTTGCTCAGCAATAGAAATAAGTAACAACTTGGACAGAAAAAAGGCACATCTTAAAAGATTCCATACTGAATGAATACATGTTGGTATGGTGTGAATGTATTCTCCAAAATTCCTCTGTTGGAAATTTAATTGTCATTGTTACAGTATTAAGAAGTAGGAGCCCGCTAGTAGCTCAGGCCTGTAATCCCAGCTAGTTAGAAGGCTGAGATCTGAGGAGAGAGATTTGAAGCCAGCTGGGGCAGGAAAGTCCATGAGACTCTTATCTCCAATAAAGCACTCAAATAAGCCAGAAGTGGCACTATGGCTCAAGTGGTAGCATTAGCCTTGAACAAAAGCAGCTCAGAGTCATTGCCTAGGCCCAGAGTTTAAGTCCCAGGACTGCCCACTGCTTTTTTCCCCCATCCCCCCAAAAAAAGGAATAGTCAGGCACTGGTGGCTTACTTGTACAATCCTAGCTACTCAAGAGACTAAGATCTGTGGATCATAGCTGGAAGCCAGCCCAGGCAGGAAAGTCTATGAAACTCTTTATGTCCAAATCCAGAAGTAATTCCATGACTCAAGTGGTAGATGGCTTTGAGTAAAAGAAGGTCAGGGACAGTACTCAGGTCTTGAGATCAAGCTCCAGGTCTGGCCTGCATGTGTGCATGTGCACACACACCCACACACCACACACAAAGTAGGTCCTTTAAGAAGTAATTAAGCTCTGAGGTATCTGCCCTCCTGAATAAATACTGTTATTATACGAGAGAATTCGTATTGTGGAGTGGGTTCCTTATAAAAGGCCAAGTTTGGCTCCCTTTTCATGAGTGTGCGGGGTACATGATCTCTTTCTTATTATTCTTTGTTCTGAAGAAAGCAAGCCCTCACCAGATGCTAGTACCTTAATCTCAGACTTACTTCCATGGTCCTTCCAGGACCATGAAAAAATAAATCTGTCTTTAATACTCAGTCTGTGATAGCCTGTTATAGCAGCACAAGATGGCTTAAGACATTTGTACATAACATTCTTGAAATTACAAAATTATAAAGATGGAGAAAAGATTAGTACTTGTTTGCAGTTAGGATGGGAAAGACTAGTGAGAAAGCATATGAGAATTCCTTGGTCATAACAGAGTTTTTTTTTATCTTTACTATAGCAGTGGCCACAGAAATTTACACAAGTAATAAAATGATAACAGCAAGGCCTGTACACACACTCTCACACACATAACTACATACAGACAAATGAGTGCATATAAAATCTGGTGAAATATGGCAAGGTCTATAGACTGAATCAATGTTTACTATATTCTACAGTCATATAAAGTAGTAAGATTGGGGCAGGAAAGATTGAACACAGAACCTACATAAACTATTTTTGAAACTTTCTGTGAGCCCAAACTTACTTTAAAATTAAAAGTAGAATATGTACTAAATTCACATGCTGATATACGTACATCTATCATGTACACACATATATAACAAGTCTCAAACATGTTTGGTATTAAACAATAGGCAAAATACCAATCAGATAGCATTAATATGTTAGCCAAATCTCCAACTGGAAGCCCCATCATGAATTATAAAATTGATTTGAGTGCTGTGTACACTGAACCTAAAGATACAGAATAATACCTCTCTACTCACTAGCTCTAAGAAGCCTGGGCTACACTATACATGATCTCATTTCAGTCAAACAGCAATTCCATAATGTTACCAATTCCATTTTAATATACATGTGAAGAAAAATCAGACATAGAAAGCAAGCTAACTTGTTTGAAATAACATAGCTTCAAACTCCAGTAGGGCAAGGTGAAGAGGGACCCCTAGAAAATGTGACCCATAACAAGAGAAAGCAGGTGAGAGGCTGTGGGAGCAGGAGCAGAGAGGAAGATGGGCTGCAGAAGGGGGTGATGCAAGTGTTCTGGTGCCATAGAGCACAAAACCCATCAAAAGGAGCACTCTAAATGAGTGCAGCCTATAGTACAAACCTTACACCTCAACAAATATAGAAGCAAATGTTAACATTTTTCATAGTAAGCAAATATAGAAACAAACGCTAATACTTTTTGAAGTACACAGTTGCCTTGATTTAACATTAATAATTTTTTTTTTTTTTTTTTTTGTCGGTCGTGGGGCTTGAACTCTGGGCCTGGGCGTTGTCCCTCAGCTCTTCAGCTCAAGGCGAGCACTCTACCACTTAAGCTACAGCACCACTTCCGGTTTTCTGGTGGTTTATTGGAGATAGGAGTCTCACGGTCTCTCTTGCCCGGGCTGGCTTTGAACTGCGATCCTCAGATCTCAGCCTCCTGAGTAGCTAGGATTACAGGTGTGAGCCACCAGCGCCCGGCTAACATTAATAATTTTAACAAGAAAAATCAAAATTAAATGAGACAACGTGAATATTTAAAAAGTTGAGAGCAAATAACAACAGCTAGTTGGCAGTGACTCGCACCTGTAATCCAAGCTACTCAGGAGGCTGAGATCTGAGGATTGCAGTTTGAAGCCAGCCCAGCAGGAAAAGTCCTTTAGACTCTTACCTCCAATTAACCATCAGAAAACGGAAGTGGTGCTGTGGCTCAAAGTGGTACAGCACTAGCCTTCAGCACAAAGAGGCTCAGGGACAGCACCCAGGCCCTGAATTCAAGCCCCATGTCTGACAAAAAGAGAGAGAGAGAGAGAGAGAGAGAGAGAGAGAGTGTGTGAGAGAGAGAATATTAAAGTTCTGTGCAGCAGAAAGAGGGAAAGTCTTACTGATTGTTTCCATGAACAGAAATACTTTCATTCACTAAATCAAGACCTGAATATGGGAAGTTTGCAAACTGGAGTGTAACTTTTGAAAATTAAATTTCTAGTTTCTACAACAAAGATACACTACATGGAACCCTAGAGTCTTTGTCTAAATTCAAATCAACCAAGCTTTTGTGTTTCCATTCTTCTTTTGGATTTCCATTCCTGTTACCATAGGAACCTGCTAGCTGACAAGCCTTCAAGCAGAGCAACAGCCTGCGCTTAGCAAGGGCTGTGAAAAGGGGACAGAGTCAAAGGCCAATATTTGACTCATGAGAATCAGAATTCCAACCTCTGTCACTCTACAAAGGGTCTGGTAACCATAGAAACTGTACCCTCCTGGGTTTGGGAATATCCTGACTAAATTCACTAAATGGGTAATCAGATGCTGAATAAATGGCCTTGAAAACTCAAAAATGGTATCCATAGCTATTTCAGATCTAAATTTAAATAAGAAATTATTCCAAGATGCTCTAGAATAATTTTGAGTAAAAATAAGAGGTTTTTAAAAACTTTCTGTAACAAAGTTTCTAATAAGAAAAAACTGAAACTTTAAGAATTATTTTGTATCTAAAAAAGAACCTCTCTAGATTTGTAAAAACAGTTTTAATCCTATGGATTTCTTTCCTTTTTCATATCTGAATTTTTAACACATCATGATCCCATGTTAAGTACTTTGCAGTAGTCTTTCAGGAAACTGATTTGCACAGATAATCACCATTATTAAAGGAAACTATTCACCTTTGTATGTGGAGTGCCCGGGCAGTCCCTAAGTCTGACTTTGCTTTAGTAGTAAGTAAACTTTTAATATTCTCAATAGCCTGTCTCAAAAACACCACTTTAAGCTGGGTGCCCATGGCTCACACCTGTAATCCCAGCTACTCAGGAGGCTGAGATCTGAGGAGCGCGGTTCAAAGCCAGCCCGGGCAGGAAAGTATGTGAGACTATTACCTCCAATAAAACCACCAGAAAACTGGAAGTGGCGCTGCAGCAAGTGGTAGAGCACTCGCCTTGAGCTGAAAAGCTGAAGGATAGCGCCCAAGCCCAGAGTTCAAGCCCCAAGACCAACAAAACAAAACTCATGTTTCATGATTAATGATATTCCTCTGAAGTAATTTATCACATGAGAAAATCAACTCAAAATTTTTTAAATCACTGCTTCCCCTCCTCCCAAAAAATCACAAGTGACTAATTGCAATTAATTCTTCACTACTTGTATATGCAATTTTCCATTTAGGAAATTCTTATTTCAGGTTGGTTTACTTTGGTCACAAAACAGGCTGCTAATGCCATTTTAGAGTTGGTCCATAGCCACAGTGGTAAGCACTCACAAGAGCACATGAGAACCTGGGCCAATGCCCAGCATCACAAACCATCATCCCCAACACCACCAGCACCACCATCATCATGCAGAAAATAAAGCAAAATATAGCTGCTTTACATGGTTTGTTTAGAGGAAATAACCTTATAAACATTAAACGAAAGGTCAGAGGGAAAGTGAATCTGCTGAATGATGCATGTATTTTAAACTCATGAACTGTAAGAATAAAACAAATTTAATTTTCTAAAAAATTTATAAAATTGAATAATTCCTATTATATGATACTCAAGCCACTCTTATTTTTTAATTTATTAATTTTTGGCCGTACTGACATCTGAACTTGGTGTCTCACTTGATAAGCAAGAGCTCTACCACTCAAGCCACACTCCCAACTTTTTTTTTTCCTGTTATTTTTGCTTAGGACTGGCTGGCCAAAGGCCTCAATCCACCAACCTACGCCTCCCAATGGCTGAGGTTACAAAGGCATGCACTGGCTTATTTGTTGAGGGGGAGGAAAGGAAAGTGGGGGAAGAGTCTCACCAACTTATAGTTTGAATTGTCCTAAAATGCAGTCCTCATGATCTCTACCCCCACATAGCTGGGATTACAGGTCTATCACCACCTCTGCCAGCCCATTACCTCTTAAAAAAAAAACAAACAAAAAACCGTGTCTGACATTTGAGGGTTTTTTTGAAAGTCCTTCTGTAACTTGAAGACTTTCCTGTTCCCTCCTAATACAGACATTTCCTTTTTTGTGTGACACAGGGTCTGGCTTTGGGAGCGTAGATTTGGCCTCAAACTCACCATCCTACTGCCCCATCTATAAGTGCTGGGATTATAGGCACGTATTACCATGTCCGGCTTGAGGTTTTTCTTTGTGAAAGCATCTTATGCCCTACTGATGACATTTGCCGAGTTGTTCCTTATAAATTCAATTAAAATATTAATAAATACTAAATTTTAGGCTTTGCACTTGCAAATAGACAAAAAAGGAAAGCTTTTAAACTAAGAATTCTTTACTAATTTTAGGGTTTTTTTTTGTTTGTTTGCCAGTCATGGGCTTGAACTCAGGACATGGGTGCTGTCCCTGACTCTTTTGCTCAAGGCTACCATTCTACCATTTTGAGCCATACCTCCACTTCTGTTTTTCTGGTGGTTAATTGGCAGTAAGAGTCTCACAGACTTTCTGCTTAGCTGGCTTCGAACTGTGATCCTCAGATCTCAGCCTCCTGAGTAGCTAGTATTACAGGCATGAGCCACTGTCACCTGCCTAATTTTAGTATTTTTAAGCACAATGAATGGGCTGGGACTGTTGCTCAATGGCAGAGCACCTGCTCAGCACATATGAACCCTAGGTTCAGGAAAAAAACAAAGTACAATATGTTTCTTTACAGAACAATTAGAAATACACATTAAGCCTTATGGACTGAGGCTAGAGCTCAGTGAAAGAGCACTTCCCTTGCACAGGGAGTCCCTGGGCTCAATCCTTAATACTTCAAATAAAAAGAAAATTACAAACACTAAATGAAGAAAGTAGCAAAAGAAAGCCAATTCAGGAATAACCACTCTGGCCTTAGAGAAACCCTATCAGATCACTTCTCACTGCTTGGCTTTATTACATCACTAGTAAATGCAAGCATGCAATGTAATGTCCCAAATCACTTTGAAAGAAAGCAACCTACAAGTGCTCACAGGTGTGTGGTAACCTTGGACCTGTGATACTACCACCATTTACTCCAAACTATTCATTACATCCCCAGGAGATTAAGAGCTTAGGTATAACACCAGAAACATAATCATCAACATTGCCATCTCTAAGGGATTTACAGTGTACTTAATTCAAACATTTATTTAGCATTTACTGTATGTGAGGCTCTGTTAAGTACTGGGCATACAAAGATGAATTAAGGATAAGCTGGGACCAGTGGCTCATGCTAGTAATCCTAAGGAGGCTGAGATCTGAGGATTGAGGTTCAAAGCTAGCCCAGGCAAGAAAGTCCATGAGACCCTCCAATTAACTACCAAAAGGCTGGAAGTGGAGCTGTGGCTCAAGTGTTAGAGTGCCAGTCTTGAACAAAAAAAGCTCAGGACAGAACCTAGGCCCCAAGTTCAAGCTCCAGAACCAGCTCCAAAAATAAACACTAAAACAGAGGTACATAGAAAAAACAATAGTAAGTATGACAGTCACTAACTGAGAATCCCAGGTTTCACAAGGAAGTAATATCTAAGCCAGACCTGTACACTAAGTAAGATATCACCAAAAAGGGATATTGGAAGACTCTCAAAGACAGAATTTGCACAGACTTAGCGGATTTAAGGAATGCTAAGAAGTTCAGTGCAATTGAGATGAACTGAGGAATAATAAGGCAAGGAGAAAAAGAACCAATTTCTGAATGTCTATCATGCTTTGCATTCAAATACCATGGACAAAGATTGGCACTAATATTTAAAAATTTTTCACATATCTTATTTGATCCTCATACCAATTCTTTTCTAATGACAACACAAGGAGACTAACTTTGTCACTATCACATAATTGAAAATTTCATACTTTTTTTTTTGGTTAGTCATGAGGCTTGAGCTCTGGGCCTGAGCACTGTCCCTCAGTTCTTCAACTCAAGGCTAGCACTTTACTACTTGAGCCACAGCACCACTTCCAGTTTTCTGGAGATAAAGAGTCTCACAGGCTTTCCTGCCCGGGGTTGGCTTTGAACCGTGATCCTCAGATCTCAGCCTCCTGAGTAGCTAGGATTACATTTGTAAGCCACTAATGCCCAGAGAAAATTTCATACTCTGAACAACAGTATAATGAATCCTTGTGTATCAATAATCATGAAAGATGCCGGGCATGGTAGCCTACATCTGTCATCCTAGCTACAGTGGGAAGCCTAAAATAGGAGGATGGCAGTCCAGGCATGTTCCTGGGCAGGAAATGAGACCCTATCTCAAAAATAGCCAATGAAAAAAAGTGCTGGAGGCATGGTTCAGTGGTAGAGCAAGCAAGTGCCAAGCCTGAGTTCAAACACCAGTATGACCAAAAAAAAAAGTTATCCCTCATATCAAAACGAAACATATATGCCATCTTTGTATTTAGCTTAATCATGTGGGGAAGAAATAGTTAAGTGACTTTAAAACAATAATTTTGCTAAGTGTGGTGACACATGCCTTTAATCCCAGCTTCATGGAGGTTTATATAAAATGTGAGAACACCCAACTTGTGATTTGAAATAACCCAGTTTCTGGACTTTTCTGTCATCCTGTCCCTAGCTTGTTTTTGTTTGGCTCATTTTTTTAAGACAAGATCTTATTATGTAGCTCAAGCTGGCTCAAGCTCTCCTGCCTCCCCTCCCAAGTGCTGGAATTACCTATATACACCACCAGGCAGCACCCTGCTTTATTGTTCATATACCATCCTGGTTCAAGCACTTGTTTTGAATCACAGGGAATCTCAGGCAAGCTTAAAGCCTGGGCCTGCTAGTACTACACAAAGCTAACACTCATGCAGCTCATCCAGGTTTACAGTGAACACTCAGGAGTGTGCTAGGGTTATCTGCTCCAATTACTCTTTGAGGAGCTGGTAGATTCATTTACAAAGTTCTTAAATGAGTAGAGGGAGAGAAGCAAAGCTTTATTAATAACTATCGGCATGTTGTTGTCTGAATTTTCTCATCCTTTAGTATGATAAAAAAATTTACATTCAAAAACTCTGTCCATCAGTAAGTACCATCAATGTCCAGATCATGCAACAAGCATATATCTCCAACTTTACTTCAAGTCACTGGGGCCTTCATCTAGAAATTATTTCCTCTTTAGAAGCTCTCCCAAGAATCACTAAAATTCACACAATGGCAAGCTCATTGCCAAAACAATATCTAGAGTAAGAAGGCAGAGAAAGCCTGCCATGCCCTCATTACAAATAACCCATGAACCTAAAACTAAGGATACAAGTTCATTTGAGGCAAATACATCATTTTTCTAGATAATGTAGAATAGAGTTAACATTTACAGATATCTTTGTACCATGCATTGTGCTAGCTACCTTTCCAGATATTTTTATTCATATTACTTTTTGACAAATTAAGAAAAACAAGTTCAAAAATGTTAAGTAACTTGTCCAAAATCTTAAATCTGCTCCTTGGCTAAGTCAAAAGTCGCAAACATACATAATTTAAAGAAAATTGTCGTCAGGCACCGGTAGCTCATGTCTGTGATCCTAGCTACTCAGGAGACAGATCTGACAATTGCGGTTCAAAGGCAGCCTGGGCAGGAAAGTCTGTGAGACTCTTATTTCCAAGTAACCACAGAAAAAGCCAGAAGTGGTGCTGTGGTTTACATGGTAGAGTGCTAGCCTTGAGTAACAGAAGCCTAAGCCCTGAGTTCAACCTATGACAAAAGGGAAGAAAGGAAGGAAGGAAGGAAGAAAGAAACAAAGAAAGAAAGAAAGAAATTGTCCACACAGAAATGGAGAGACAAGGGAAATGTAGCAGTGGTATTTATTTACCAGCCATTACTTTGAAAATGAACTATACTACTTGTAGGTAGGAATGGAGAGAGGGAGCTTGGGAGAGTGAGGGGAGGGGTGATACTGTCCAAAAAGAAATGTACTAGTTACCTACTTGTGTAACTGTAACCCCTCTGTACATCACCTTTATAATAACAAAAGAATTTTTTAAATAAAAGCATTGTCCTTTATTATTCCAGAAAAGATGAGTTTTATAATCCTTTTCTTCAATAACATTTTATCAGATCAAAGTAGAAAAGAAATTATGAAATCATGAAGCACATAAATAAAAATTGGAGCCAGGCACTAGTGGCTTGCCCCTGTAATCTTAGCTACCCAGTAGGCTGAAATCCAAATGATCATGATTTTTTTTTTTTGGGGGGGGGGGGGGAGGGTCGGTTGTGGGGCCTGAACACTGGGCCTAGACGCTGTCCCTCAGCTCTTCAGCTCAAGGCAAGAACTCTACCACTGAGCCACCTTCCCAGCCCCAGATGATCATGATTTAAAGCCATCCTGGGCAGAAAAGTCTGCTCATCTCCAAATTCCTTTGTGAGCAAACAAGCTAAGGAAGTGTGGCCCCGAGTTCAAACCTCTGTAGAAAAGTTGAACTCAAGACATCTTTATGATTTGTTTCTTACTATGATCATAATCTTTCCACAAATTTTCCCAGATAGAACATTAACCTACCTCCAAATAATAAAGTTGTGGGTGGGCAAGTGGCTCAGGTCTGTAATTCGAGCTACTCTGGGGGATGAGATCTAAGGATCTCAGTTCAAAACTAGCCTGGGCAAAAGAGTCCACGAGATTCTTATCTCCAATTATCTTATCTCTTATCTGAATTATTCTTATCTCCACAAAAAGCCAGAAGGGGAGCTGTGGTTCTAGTGGTACAACATTAGTCTTGAGCAAAAAAGTTCAGGGACAGCGTCCAGCCTTGAGTTCAAACCCCATGACTGACACAAAATATAAATAAAAATTCAAGTTTTACTATAAAATAAAAAATTTCCAAAACATGTAGGCTTCCATTTGCTAAAAGCACTGTACAAATGAATCAAACACCATAGGATAAAACATTATCTTTATAAATGGTAAAAATGAAACAAAAAAAAACCCTATCATAGATTAAATATATGCCAAGTATTTTATGAGTATATTTTTGGTTTGAATTACAAAAGCCTGTATGGTCATTATTAGATTTATTTTATAAACAAAGAAACCATGATGGGAAAGTTGAAACTTGGGCAATTTAACATTGCTAGAAAGTGTTCTCAATTCTAAAATCATTACACAAGTATACATGTATTTAAACCTACTATTGACTACATCCATTAATGTGCATCATTTCTGAAGTAGAATCATTAAGGAGTCCCTGAAGAATTATTAGAAAAATTCAAATAAGGCAACAATTTTCATAAAACTCTGAGAGGCCAAGAACAAGTAATATAATTATTTTATTGTTTGAGTCATCACTTTTCTTTTCCTTTTTTTATTGTTATTAGAAAAGTGATATATATAGATATAGATATATGCTACATATAATATTACATACACACAGAGGGTTACAGTTACAAAAGGGAATTACTCGTAACTGGATGTGAACACTATAACTAGGAAATTATCTTGAGTACTTAAGATAATTGAAATACTATAAGCCTAAGGGTTGACTAACGGACTCATTTTCTTAAAAAAAAATCACATTATATTCAACATTTAATGACTGAGCTGCACTTCTTAGTCTGTTCTTTTTCCAAAGGTTCAGCCAAACAACAGAGCTGTAATCACATCACAACTTGCACAATTTTAAACTTCTGAATGGCTATTATCTCTTGGTCTCCAGTGTTTCAAATTCCTCTGTAAAAACACAATGTCTAAAACAATAGATCAAGGGTAGCAGTTACCAAACATGAATTTTTCGCTCTATTACAGTATGAACCAAATACATGAATTTTCAAATGTATAAGATTCCATTTAAAATAGCGTATTTTCCTGTTGTTTATGGAACGCATCAAATTATAAGCAATTATAAGCTATGTCAAAAGGCAAATCAGGTCTTACCTCCATTGCTAAAGCTGCTGTCTGTTGGTCGTAATGATTTAGAAGATTAGGCATGAAGGTAGTATTATAAGGCAAATCTTGACACATCCTCAAGGTAATAGGTTCACACGAAAACAAACTGTGCCCACCTATATGCCCCACAAACATGGTCAAGAGCCAAAGATAGAAGATGATCCAACTCATAGCCATTCTTCCTGGATCAGAATGAGATTTGGATGACCAGGCCTACTCAATACATATTTTAGAATAATATACACCTTCAGGTCTCAGTATGAAAGCACTTCTTCGGTATCTTACTGTTAAGTTCTTCAAACATTTAAACGCTCTTTGCTCTGTCAGAGGTTTGTTAGCTTGGTCTCACAAAAGGCATTTGTTTTTGGTTTCACAATATGGGAAAATGACATCATCTTGTCTCTTCTTTTCATTTTATTATATAGGGCACATTTGGCCAACATATCAAGTTGATCAACCACATTCCCAAATCACAGATTCCATCTTAGGAGAAGAGCTATTTCTTCCTTGATTGAAATATCTGAAAAGCATTATTAAGAAAATGAGAGAAATTAGTCATTTCCTCTTATAGACTTGACATTAAAATCTTTGATGAGACATCAAACTGACCTAGTATAAAAAATACATGCATACTTCACAGAGATAGTTTTCATATATATAATATGTACATATATGATATGTAATAGATATGCCAATTGGTCCTTAAATAACATTCAAAAGACATTCAATTTTCTTTCCTTAGCTATATGTGTGTGCATATATACACACACATATATATTCGATACCTCATGTTTTTTTTTTAACTTCTGATCTTGCAACTATTAAACAAAGGGAACATTATTCCCCATATAGCATCTATATGACAACACCAAGAATTTTTTTTAAAAAATCACTTAGCTTAATCTCTCAAGTGCTTATGTGTTTCATATTTATGGTTCAAAGAAGTCTACTATATAAAACTTAAAAAAAAAATACCTCATTTGAGTGTTTAAAATGATGTGAAATGCCCCCTTATCCTTCTGCTTGCCTGATCTATCATATCTGATTTTTTTATTTGCTAAAGACACAGTTGATTCATTTTGAAAAATTCTTACACTTTTGTCCTAAACTATATTTAAATATTTGTTGTACCAAGTGCCAGTGGATCACACCCATAAGTCTAGTCACTCGGAAGGATGAGATCTAAGGATCTCAGTTAGAAGCCAGTTCAGCTAGACAAATCTGAAAGACTCATCTCCAATTAACTACCAAAATGCCAGTTGTGGTATGGCTTAAGTGGTAGAGTGCCAACCTTGAGTAAAAAAACCTAAGGAAAGCTGGGCGCCCGTGGCTTACACCTATAATCCTAGCTCCTCAGGAGGCTGAGCTCTAAGGATCTTGGTTCAAAGCCAGCCTGGGCAGGAAACTCCGTGAAACTCTTATCTCCAATAAACCACCAGAAAACTGGAAGTGGCACTGTAGCTCAAGTGGTAGAGCGCTAGCCTTGAGCTGAAGAGCTGAGGGACAGTGCTCAGGCCCATAGTTCAAGGCCCACAACTGACAAAAAAAAAAAAAAAAAAAACAACTAAGGAAGAACATGAAGTCTTGAGTTCAAGTCCAATAAATATAAAAATATTTTTGTAAACTAAATTATTGGATTTTAAATTTCCTATGTGTGCCTTAGTCTTTTAATACTACGCTAATTGATTTAACAGGAAACAACTGCAAAGGTCTGAAAAGTAAACCAAAAGATAGCTTTAAGCCTCTTTCTAGGTTTGTGAATATAAATAAATCACTAAAAAAAAAAAGATAATATATATCACTTAACTTCTTTGAACCCACAATTTTTCTTCATGAAAAATGATTCCATCACCATCTCTCATAGGATGACATATACATGCATTATGAGATAATACATGCAAAAGTACTTTATAAATGGTAAAGGAGGGGCTGGGAAGGTGGCTCAGTGGTACAGCGCTTGCCTTGCATGCCTGAGGCCCTGGGTTCGATTCCTCAGCACCACATAAAAAAAAAAAGCCGGAAGTGGTGCTGTGGCTCAAGGGGTAGAGCGCTAGCCTTGAGCTGAAGAGCTGAGGGACAGCGCCCAGGCCCAGAGTTCAGGCCCCACGACCGGACCCCCCCCCCCAAAAAAAAATGGTAAAAGAGTATTAAACAGATCTTTGTTACTGAATTACAGTTGATAGCACTGTCTCTATCAATCAATACTAAACTGACAGAGGGTCTAAAACTATTATCCCAGTATTGCAACTTCTCAGATAGCACAAAAATAAATTAATACAGTAGAAGTAGCCCTTGAATTACAAATATTTAACCAACAAATGGTCATGAAGCACAATCTGACTGCAGAAAATAGAAATCATTCCTAAAAGCATACAACAGGAATAGGAATGGTTGTTACTATTTCCACTGAGAACCTGACTTGTCCCTATTTTCCAAGAAGCAAAAAGTGTGATTCTCAATTTGGGCTGGAAGCTGATGGGTAGAATGGAAGGCAGGTCTGATATTCTAAGCATATTCTGCATATTCTAAGCTATCTTACTCTGATCTGGTTTACTAACAAACATTACTTTTGCTTCTACTAAATTTTGTTTCTTATTTATACTCCTATTTCAGGATTTGTTGTAGATGACCTAGGTTGAGAAAAACATATTAGAAATTTAGGTTCAGAAATTCTCAGAGATCCAGGTTAGTAGAACAACTCAAATGTTAGCAGCCTTGGTGGCTCACACCTTGAGACCTGGAACTTAGTTGGCTGAAAAGCAAGGAAAATTTCTATCCAGAGCTTAACTACCAGTGACTGAGACCTCTGTTTCCCCAGCTTTCATTACTAAGCAGAAAAGTAGTTAAAGAGAACAGAAACAATGGCTATACCTTCCCAATTTCTAGTAGATGGCCTTGATTGGTGGAAAGGAAAAGAACTCTGTGGCATTCCCTGTTTCAAGAGTCTCAATCTCACTACACCAGATTTGTGCGACAGCTTGTCGGCTGTATTTTTTCCCCCTCCTTCAGGTAGTCTCAGAAATGTTGAGATCTGGCTATAAAAAGCTGACATTACATACGGTTAAAACATATTTAATTGTAATTACCTTGTAGCATGGTAACAATTATACATGTGACTAAATATTTGTCAAGTAACTGTTGAAAGCTTTGATTACAGTATTAAAACATCCAAGTCAGTTCAGTCTTTGTAGTCTACAGCTTATGACGCATGTTTACTCACTTGCAACTAAAAAACAATCGAAGGGAACATTATTCCCCATAAAGTATCTATACAACACCACCAAGAATTAAAAAAAAAAAACTCACTTAGCCTAATCTCTTGAGTGCTTATAGGTTTCATATTTATGCTCCAAAGAAGAATACTATATAAAACTTAATAAACAGGGGCTGGGAAGGTGGCTCAGTGGTAGACTGTTTGCCTTGCATGCGCAAGGCCCTGGGTTCCATTCCTCAGCACCACACAAGCAGAAAAAGCTGGAAGTGGTGCCATGGCTCAAGTGGTAGAGTGCTAGCCTAGAGCTCAAGAGCTGAGGGACAGCGCCCAGGCCCAGAGTTCAGGCCCTATGACAAAAACAAACAAACAAACAAAAAACCACAACTTAAGAAACAATACCTCATTGAGTGTTTTAAATGATCTGAAATGCCCCCTTATACTTCTGCTTGCTTCATCTATGATACCCAATTTCCTCTCACTTACTCCTTTTGGCTCCCTTGCAAGTGAAGCTTCCCACTTTCTTTTTTTTTTTTTGCCAGTCATGGGGCCTGAACTCTGGGCCTGGGTGCTGTCCCTCAGCTCTTCAGCTCAAGGGGAGCGCTCTACCACTGGAGCCACAGCACCACTTCCAGCTTTTTCTGATTATGTGGTGCTGAGGAATCAAACCCAGGGCCTCATGCATGTAAGGCAAGCACTCTACCACTGAGCCACCTTCCCAGCCCCAGCTTCCCACTTTCTTATAGCTGTTTCCTTATATATTACTGCAACATCCAAATTACCTGTATCAAAGTGCTTTTATAAAATCTACGTTGCACAAAGACAATAATGAAAATGGCAAAACTGTCGTTTGTAAAAGGGGGAAACAACAATAGAATGCAGTGAGAAAAAAATAAACGAAACAGGCAGATTAAATATCGCAGCTAAGGAATTTTCATTCCCCCCACAACACTGGTTCTTTAATTTAAAAGTACAACTGATTCAGGCCTAAGAAATAAGAATCCTGGAAGATAATATATATTCTATTCATCTTCCCAGGTTACAAGTGCTGCCTAAGTTGGGTTTTAAGAAGTGCTATCCTAAATCTGAATAATTAAAAGTATATAATAGTAATACGTATAACATGAACTTTAAAAATAAAGACATATAGTAGATGAAGGTATGGCTCAAATGGTTGAGTGCCAAACTCAAGCAAAAAAGCCAAGAGAGCATGAAACCTTGAGTTCAAGCCCCAGTATCAGTATTAAAAAAAAAAAAAATCAAGGGAAGGGGAAACAAAGGAGGACGCTACAATGCTTGATAAGAAATGTACTCATTATCTTGCCCATATAATTGTAACCCCTCTGTACAGTATTTTCGCAATTTAAAAAAAAAAAACCTGCCAGGAACCAGTGGCTCAAAAAAAAATCAAATAGAATAATAGAATAACCCAACAACAACAAAAAAGCATATATTGCAGGGCATCAGTGGCTCATGCCTGCAATCCTGCCTACTCAAGTGGTTGAGATCTGGGGAAGGAAAAGTCCAAGAGACTCTTATTTCCAATTAACCACTAAAAAGCCAGAAATAAAACTGTGGCTCAAGTGGTAGAGTAGTATCCTTGAGCACAAAAGCTCAAGGATAGCACCCAAGCCCTATGTTCAAGCCCCAGGACCAACACAACAAAACATGTAAACTGGGTATTGGTGGCTCCTTTGTTATTGGGAGGTTAAGAATGGGAGGATCTTGGCTTAAGGCCAATCTAGGCAGAAAAGTTTAAAAGATCCCACAATAGTGTGGATCCTAAGCTGCAAGGGAGGCAGAGAGACTGGAAGGATTGCCATACCAGGCCAGTACAGGCAGAAAAGTCATCAAGTCTCCATCTCCACTGGAGGGAAGCCAGCCCTGGGCCTACACATGTGAACTTATTTGGTTAACATCTCATTAGAAAAAAAGTGGGACTAATGCTGGAGATGTAGCTCAAGCTAAAATACTTCCTAGCTTGGGTGAAGCCTTAGGTTTGATACACAGAGCTGGAGAGAGGAATAGGGGAACTAGATATTTTAAGCTTCTGTGATATTTTTACAAATGTACAATGTCAAGAATCTGATATTCCCCTATTATTGTCAGTTTTCTTCTTCTGTTGAAAGAGTTCAAGGGCAGTGCTTAGGCACTGAGTTCAAGCCCCCCAACTGACAAAAGAAATGAGTAAAAGATCAGTGTTTGTCCTGAGGGACAACCATAAAACAATATAAAGGGACAGGAAGCACCTCTGGAAGATTTTTCCCACACTATAAAGTCAGACACAAAGAATTCAGGTGGAAAAAAGTGTGACTCCCAGAAGAACAAATAAATTTTCAAAATATTGCCTAGCTGGACACTGGTACCTGTACCGTAAATCCTAGCTACTCAAGAGGCTGAGTTATGAGGATTGTAGTTGGAAGATAGCTCAGGTAGAAAAAAAGTCCATGAGACTCTTATCTCCAATTAACCACCAAAATAGCTGGATGGGGTGCAGTGACTCTAAGTGGTAGAGTACTAGCCTTGAGCAAAAATGCTAAGAAGCAGTGTACAGTCCTTGAGTTCAAGCCCCATGATTGACACCAAAAAAACGCCTCCCGGCTGTTTTTTGCTTTTTGGCAGTCAGTCGTGGGGCTTGAACTCAGGGTCTGGGCATTGTCTCTGAGCTATTTCACTCAAGGCTAGCACTCTCTCATTTTGAGCTGAGCTACAACTCCACTTCTGGTTTTCTGGTGGTTAACTGGAGATATGAGTCTCATGAACTTTCTTGCCACAGGGCTGGCTTTGAACTGCGCTCCTCAGATCTCAAGCCTCCTGAGTAGCTTTCAGTCATGAGCTACCAGCATCCAGCTCCTGGATGCTATGTTTTTAGTGTTTATATTGGCTTCTTACTTAATATCTCTTTCTGATCTTTCCTACTTTGATTTTTAAAGTCCACCTTGTCATCTACACATTACAACAAATAATCAAAGCTTTCAGTGAGTTGAGTGATAATGGCTTAAGAAAATAAACACGGGAAAAATAAATACTTGTTGGTTCATGATTAAAATTAACAGTAGGCATCAAAATTCAGTCTGGGATTCAATATTAAGAGTCCAAAACTCTATGATCTTTTTAAATTAACCTAGAAATAAAACTGAAGGGAAAAGATGGATCTGGAATTTTAAAACAAAACAAATTCAAGCACAAATTCCAGCCAAGCTTCCTTTTCCAACTAAGATCTGTTCATCAGAAAATTCTCCAGATTTTCATCAGAAAATATCAAGACCTTGCCCTCTCCCTTAACAAAATTGAATGTCTCATATGTTGTAACTATAGAATTGTTTCAGTGAGACAAAACGTGGGGACTAGAATTTGTTCTTACTAACACACATTTGTATATTCATCAGAAACTTCATTTGCAATGCATTCCTTGGATTCAAACTATCAATAGTTCTCAGCATGATGAACTGGAAAGCCAAGAGGGAATTCATTTTTGGCACCATAGTTAAAACGCTTTCCTAGCTAGTCAGGAACTGTGATCTTCAAGTGTCTATTCCTAGCCTACAGAAACACTGCTACTGAAAACCTAATTTTCTTTATTCAGCATCCTGACACAGATCTTTCTTAGTACGTATTTTTAGTATGTATTTACTTTGGGTTTTTTTTTTCAGCGTTGGGGTTTGAACTCAGGGCCTTGCACTTGATAGGCAGACATGGTACTGAGCCATACCTCCCGTCTTGTTTTTTGCTCGTCGTTTTTAAGATAGGGTCTTACTTCCTGCCTTGATATGCTAAACTAGACTTGGTTCTCTTCCCACCCACAATTCTCTCTCTTTTGTGGGGTGATGGTATGGGGTTTGAACACAGGACATGGATCTCTCTAGGCTTACTTGCTTTCTTGGTGGTACTCTACCTCTTAAGATATTCCTCCAGCCCTGTTTTTGGTCAGTTATTTTGTAGATGGAAGCTAGCAAACCTTTATATCTGAGCTGGTGGCACATTTCAATCCTCAGTTTCAAGCTTCAATCCTTCAAGCTTCCTGAGTAGCAAAGATTAAAGGCACAAACCACCTCACCTGGCTCTCAAGTTCTAGAGTATGGAGGGATTAAAACCTGCAGCTAATACTATTCTTTTAAGAACTGTTTCCCATCACTCGTCTCCTAAAGAAAACAAAGTCAACAGTATCCTAACATAAACTAATAAGTTTCAAAGTTTGGAGTATAACTTAGGAGTTTTACTAACAAACTAATATAAAATGTTAAGTTGCAATGGTATTTTTCCCCAGAGGTCAAGTGGAAAAAATATATTGAGGGTTAAAAAAAAAAAACCTCCTCTCTCTCCTAATAAAGCTTTCACATTGTACCACACAAAGAAAGAATGTGCCCTTTGCTACTGAATTCCTTGCAACCCACTATACTTCAAATATCTCAGATATGTAACTCCCAAGAAAAATCACAGAACAAAATAAAGCTGAAAGACATACAGTCGTTGAAATGAAGAAACGATCTTATAGTCCTTTCTCCTTTAATGAGACACGGTTAGATTTGAGAGAGAGATGGAGATAGAGAAGATTAGTAGTGGGTAAGGGGAAAAGAAAAAGAGGAGGAAACACAATGGAAAGACAGACTTTAGCCAAAATTCACTTATTTTCTTAACAGTTTCAAAGCATCTGGGGATGAGAGAGCCCCATGCCGTGTTTGCTACAGATAGGGCAACAAGGTAAAGGGGAAAATTGCATCTCACATTTTATCTATAGTTCTAGCCTTCCAAGCCCACCCAAACATTTATGTCTTTCCTCTGCTCCCTAACTGAATCTTTTCGATAATGCAAGCACATGTTTTTGTTTGTTTTCCGAAGGAAAAAAAAATATTGATTTAATTCAAAGCAAGAATGGGAAGCCTTATCTGCTGGAGTAGCTGCTTAATAACAGAACTCAAGTTTTTTGTTGTTTTTTTTTTTTTTTATTTTCCTATTCCTTCTTTTTTTTTTTGCCTGTGATGCCACCAGCACACTGTTCAGGGCTCAAGAAGGCTGAGGGAGGAGGCAACATCGTCAATGTCGGTCAGGTCTTTGTTTGCTGGCTCCTTAGGTGTGGGCTTCGCAAAGTAACCCAGATCCTATTAATAACACATCCTGGGTGTAAGAGCGACTTTTCGAACCGCAGGCTTTCGCGGGAATACCTGTCTGTGGCACCGTCTCGGAGGCGGCTGGTCGGTGCTGAGCTGCAGCTACCGGATAGTTACACGAGATGCAACATTCCGGGTGTTATTTCACAACAAAAACCCCGGGCCTCCGGTGTGTTTCTTCAACTTTGTCTCCGCCCGTGGCTAAATTAATGGCATGTGCTTTTTGTTCCATACCCCCCCCCCATTTTAAATAAAGAAAACCCCTTTTTCCCTCCGTGGAGGATTGGGGCTCGGGAGAAGCGCGGGGACGCGGAGTGCAGCCCCAGCCGGGTTAAACGCGGCTCGGCTCCAGACCGGGGGGCCTCGGCCACCCCGAGGCCGGCACCCCGGGGGCGGCGCTGGACCCGGCCAAGGGCCCGGCGGGAAGGGACAACTTTGTTTTAGGCTCAGGGCCGCAAAGGTCGGCCCGGGGCTGGGGGGGGGGGGGGTAGGGAGGTGGGGAGGGGGACCCGGGGCGCGGGGCGGCGCGGGAGCGGGGCGCATTGTCCTCCACCCCCGGCCCCGCGCGCCCTCCCCGCCTCCACCCCCGGCTCGGCGCCCTCCCGCCCTCCCTCCCGACGCAGGTGGGCGCGAGGACCCGGCCCGCCGCGGCCACACTCGCACAGGTTGCCCGGCGCCGGGGGGCGGACGCGGCGACCGCCTCCCCCCGGGCATCTCCCCGGGGCAGCCCGCGGCCCCGGACTCGCCGCCGCCGACCCCCCCGGCCCCCCCAGAGCTCCGGGCCCCGCTCGCTCCCGAGGAGCCGCCCCGACCCCGCGCCACAGCCCGGCGCCCACGGCTTTTGTGTTGGCCGCGACGCGGAGAACGATCCCTGAGGAGGCGGCGGCTCGGCACCGGGCGAGGCGGATCCCCGCCGCCGCGGCGTCCCCGGCCCTCCAACGCTCGCCGCTCCTCTTCCCGCCCGCCCGACTCCGAGAAACCGCTCGCCCCGGGGTGGGGGGGGGCGCTCACCTCACAGCCGGGAGCCGGGCTCCCCGGGGCTGCAGCGCTGGCCGCTGGTCGCCGCCGCTGCCGGCCGCGCAGGTCCTCGGGTCCCGGGAGCCGCCGAGCAGCGCCGGCGCGCGCGACTGAGCGACCGCGAGCTTCTCCGTGCGCGCTGGCGCGCGCGCCCGGACGACGGGGGGGGGGGGGGTAGGTAGGTGCGCGCGCAGGGACTGCGCATGCGCCTGGCGCACGCTCGGCCGGGGCGGGGAAACCCGAGCCGCGACGTGCGGGCCAGAGCTTCGTTGTTCTCAGCCTGGCGGCTGGGTGACGCTGGGAGCTGCCCCCGCACGGCGTCGTGGTTCTGAGTTCTAGAAACGTCTATCGTGCAAAGCCTTTCTCTCGCAAAGCATTACGGCACAGCGGGCACTCGCAGGCTCCCCAAGCCGGGAGGCTGCCCTGGCGCGCCGGCCAGCCGCCGCCGGGGGAGCCGGGGTGCGGGTCCCCGGGGAGCCGAGGGGCACCCGCGCCGGTGACTGGGGTGCAGGCGTGCGTTGGGGTACACCCGGCCGCCCGGAACCGGGTTCGCGCCCGGGGAGTAGTGCATGTCCTCTTTGCCAAGAGCCTGTGGGGCAGGTGAGGCCCGCGGGTGCCGGCGGCCAGCTCCGTCTTCCCCGGAGCAGACGCGATTGGAGAGCCGATGATTTACACGCGCGCGCGCGCACACTACCCAGAAAGGTCAGAGGTCAAGTCAGTGTGTCGCGACGGGGCAGGCAGGTGGCAGGTGGGAGAAGTCTCTGTGTGCCTTGATGTTTTCCAGGCCCCTCGTGGCTCCGAGATCCGGCGATGTGCGGCTGGATGCGTTTATTTATTTGCTCGGTTAATTAATTTACAACACACCGGCCTGTGAGGACTTGTCAGGCTCGGCGCACGTCCGGAGAGGAAAAGATGCAGCCATGGCCCTGGGTGGTGGACGTGGCTCAATCCGTGGCACACACTAGTAAGTGGCAAAGCAAGTTACAAGATACTAGCAGCAATACACATTGTGTGTGAGGACTGACATGTGTCTATAATAAAACAACAACTTTTCTTTCTTTTCTTGGCCAGTCCCAGGGCCTGGGCGCTGTCCCGGAGCCTCTCTGTGCTCAGGGCTGGCGCTCTACCACTTGAGCCACAGCACCACTTCTGGCTTTTTCAGTGTATGTAGGTACTGAGGAATCGAACCCAGGGCTTCATGCCTGCTAAGCAAGCAGCGTACCCCTAAGCCACATTCCCAGCCCCATAAACACATTTTTTTTTTATTTATTTTATTTTATTTTATTTTTGTTGGTCATGGGGCCTGAACTCTTGGCCTGGGTGCTGTCCTTCAGCTCAAGGTTAGTGCTCTACCACTTGAGCCATAGTGCCACTTCCAGTTTTTTCTGCTTATGTGGTGCTGAAGAATTGAACCCAAGGCCTCATGCATGCAAAGCAAACACTCTACCACTGAGCCACCTTCCAGCCCTGCATAAACACATTTTTAAAAAAGACAAGAAGGCTCACACCAATTTCCTAACAATGCCTGTTTCTAGGCAGACAGGGAGGAGAACAAGACCTGGAACATATGAAGAAGGAACTTCTATCATTCCTGGTCAACACGCACACGAGTATTTAAACAAAATAAGCATCTTGATTGGAACTTTAAGGTATTTCTTTATGTCTAAACTTCTCTTTATGTTTGAGTTGTTCCGGGTAAAAAGAAACATAGAAGTGTCACAGCCGCTGGGTTAGGTGTGTGGGCTCACTATGAATGGGTGAAAATGGTGTGACTCACTGGGAACTCGGGCGTGCTGGGGTGTACTGTCTTTGGGGAGCAGTATCAGACATATAAGCTGTAGGACAGGAGGTGCAGAAGGCACTGCTGAAAATGGAGACAAAAGAGGCCTTTTATCAGGGATGAGAATATCCAAATCCCACGGGGATAAAGTGAGATACATGTCCTCCTCTCAGTCCCATCTCACTTTCCTTCTGTGGTGTAACCACCATTACAAAGTCTTTAACAAGCGCCAACTTCACAGCTGTGGCCCCCGCTCTCTCCACATTGTTAAAACTGGTCTCCTGGATAAACCCGTTTTGAACTCGTAAAGGTTAACTGGTGTTGCATGGTAATTTAGTATTACATCTACAAGGCTCCCCCAGACCGCCCCCTCATCTCCCTAAAGGCTTTGTTTATTCATTTACATACAGCCTGGTCACACGGAAAAAACCTCTAGGCTGGAATTCAGACAGGCCTGGGTTCTCATTTCAGTCAGGCCACTGGCTGATCCTTTGTTAATTTAGGGAAAGCATCAGCCTCCACAGGCTCCACTTTCCTTTTTCTATTTTATTTGGGGATGTACAAATAGGGCTTATTTTTAAATTACGAAGCATAATACACAGGATTATGTGCATTTGCTTAAGTAGGAGGAGAGGGCGTTGTTTTAGGGGGAAAATTGGTGGGGAAAACTATTGGTTCTTTTTGGTTCTCTCAGGATTGTGTATGTGCGTGTTAGCTGCTTCTCATTAAAAAAAAAAACAAAACACTAGCTGAAGCAGCTCAGGTCTGGAATTCTTAACTTCGTGGGATTCTCAAGCACTTGCTTATAATTCTGTTGCAGTTGTATGATCCTGAGCCTTCCATTAGTTATTTATGCATTGCGTTTTCCAGTTTACCTTGCTACATATTTTGCAAAAACTCCTTGTATTCTTTCTCTTATCCTTTCTACAGGGTGGGTGCTCCACAAATTTAATTAGTGAAATTAGCTAGAATTTTGTGAGACACAAATTTATTCTTATTAGGGCATGCCATCTGCCGGTTCCCTGGTGTATCTGTCACTCAGCCTCAATTCCATAATATAATCAAATAAAATTTGTGTTGAAGCGTTTATATGTTTGTGTATTGGGTAATTCCCTCTCGTCCTTCCATTTCCTGCTGCAGGTGCTATTCTTCCATTGAGCCAGTCACAAATTCTTTTTCCTCCAACCGTCTTTTACCTATTGGCCACTGATAAAACATGGCAAAGTGGAGTTTGCATTTCGGAACTCAGGAGTGACCTGAGCAGAATGATCTAACTGGACATGCTCAGTAGGAGAGAGCTGTATTGGAATACAACTGCAGCACATCTTGAAAGAAGATGTGCAAGGCTGCTTGTCTGGGGATTTAATGGGTCTCCATCCTTGCTTATACTGGGATGTTGCAGCCCCTCCCATCCAACTGTTTCCCACACTTTTTAATTTCAGCTCTGTGCCCAATTTTGGAACCAGCCTTCTTGGTTGTCTCGGCCAATCAAGAGACCACACATTGTTGCCTAAGAGACCCCGGATGCCAGGGATAAGATTTATAGATGGTGATTGGACTGCTGGAAGCTGGGAGGGGTGGAGACTGGAAGGAGTCAAAGAAAAAACTGACCCTGTGCAGCTATGGCAACCCCAGCGCTGTAGACTTGAGAGAGACAAACTGAAGCAGGTGAGAGCGAGGGCAGTGCATGAAATAGATGGAGACTATTTGGGACAACTCTGGGGTCTTCTACCAGCCTTGTCACTGCTCTTGGGGATGACATTTTTTCTCTCCTCTTCTAGCTGTCAGTTCAAGTACAAGGAGATTCATATTTGTGAAATTAGCAACTAGCAAATAATGAAGATCAAGCGTTATCTCTTTGTGCTTCATTATCATTTTTCTTTGTTTTTAACTAGTTGAGTATAAGATGGCTTCAAATTCAAATTCAAACCTATACTGTTTCCTGATAAACTTCCTGATTATGTTTGAGATTGCCTGTCTAAAGACACCATAGCGTAGGGTGAATGAATTGTGTGTCAGCAGAGAAACTCAATCCTGTTCTGCTTTGTAAGCTCTAAAGAAAAATCCAGTAAGCCTGAGTATTGCTCCAGTGCCCATTTCATAATGTTTTGAGTTTCACTGTACATTTCCATTACTTTTAATCCCCCTCCTCTATTGTGTTTATTTCTTACATTGATTCAACAAATATTTGCTGAGCATCTATTATGTAGTGTGTTATTAGGACTCAGATGATCAGAATCAGAAAAAACAGAAGCATCAGATTCTGGTGCCACGTTTTCATGGTGGTCAGGCAGTCTCTGTGTCTGGGCAGAATGCCTGGAAGAGGAGGATGAGGCTGAAAAGGAACATGGAGGCACACTCACAGTGGACTCTGAATTTCATGCCGAGTAGTCTGAATTCTGGAGTCATTAGCAAGCCTAGGAAGGTTTTTGAGTTGAAAAGTGACAGGATTAATTGGTGTGTGTGTGGGCACGCACGCGTGCGCATGTGTGCATGAGTGCTGGGAGTGCTAGTATTCGGGCTTGGACTCAGGGCCTGGATATATGGGTTTCATGGACTTTATTGCCCAGGTTGGCTTTGAACCATTTTTCTTAGACCTCAGCCTCTAGAGTAACTAGGATTATAGGTATGAGCTACTGGCCTGACTTTTTGTTTTGTTTTGAAATACTTCTCTCGTGGTAGTCTGTGGACTCTATTACATTAGAAATGACTAGCCTTGTATTCCTAACTAGTTGTTCATCATTCTTAATAAAGCTGTTAATGGTGATGGTGGAGGAAATGGCATAGATCATGTTGGAAGTGCATGTACTAAGGACCTGTCACCTTGCAAGGAAGGAAGAAAGAAAAAAGAAAGAAAAGAGAGAGAGAGAGTAAAGAAGGGAGGAAGGAAGGAAGGAAAAGGAATGAAGGAGGAAGGAAGGGAGGGAGAAAAGATGCTGAGAGATGAAGAGGATGGAAATACTTTGCATATTTATGAGTAAGTATGGCACTATGAAATCCCCTTGAAGCCAGAGGCTCATGCTTATAGTCCTAGCTACTCAAGTGGCTGAGATCTGGAGAATCTTGGTTCAAGTTCAGCCTAGGCAGAAAAGCTTGCTAGACTCCATCTCCAAAATAACCAGCAAAAAAAAGCATGGCTGCAGACATGACTTAAATGGTAGAGTGCCAGCCTAGGAAATGTGAGGACTTGAGTTTAAGCTCTAATACCACCAAAGACAAAATCCTTATATTGTTAATATATGCTAGCCAAAGAATGAAACGAAATTAAAAAAGAAAAGAATGTAAATCAATAGCAAAGAACAATAGATAATTTTGACTGTGCAGATCTAGACTATCCAGTTAAAATTATGATGTTTTGTATATTTTTTTGTCAGTTGTGGGGCTTGAACTCAGGATCTGAGTGCTGTCCTTGCACTTTTGTACTCAAAGCTAGTGCTCTACCACTTTGAGCCACAGATTCACTTCTTGTTTTAATTGGAGATGAGAGTCTCATTAACTTTCTTGCCTGGGCTGGCTTTGAACTGGGATCCTTAGATCTCAGCCTCCTGAGTCACTAGAATTATGATCATGAGCCACCAGTGCTTGGAGATGCTTCATATCTTACTTTGCCTGCTCAGGTGAACTTTTATAGCTGGTTGCCAATTAATAATACTGCAATGAAACAATTTCTTATGCCTAAAACTTGAATAAATAAATGCTCTTCCAATTTATCCCTTCTCCCCACATATCAAAAAAACATCATGGCATTAGTATTTGTAGTATTCTAAAAATGTATGATTCATTTCTTCAAATAGGTGTAGCTGTCTGATGATAGAATACCATGATATTTTGTGATGGCATTTGCACCCCCCAGAAGCACAGATGGACCCAAAATGCAGACAAAGATGAGCACCTGGACACCTCTAAATCACCAGCTTTTGAATAACCAGGTAAGTGGCCAGACTTCTATCCTTTGGATACTTGCCTTAAAAGGGAAAGATAGTAGCAAAAGTTGGATGATCAAAATATGACAACAATTGTTTAGGATTCTTTGATGGATGAAAAAACATAATAAAGGACTTGTTTTAAAACAAGTTATTGAGCTTTTGCTATGTGGGCAAGGTTGACAACAGACTCAGAGTTCTCATCAAATGGGGTTTCTGGCTAGCGCTGGTGAAATGCATCAAATAAATACAGTGAGAACATTTCAGCCAATTATAGTTCTATATCAACTTCTCCTAATTTTATTTTCCTGTTGCATTCTGGCAGACACTAGTAGAATACGCCAAACAAAGGAACACATTGGGTTTATGAGGCATGAGAGTTGTCAGCCACCAGGTTGAAGCAGGGAAATCCTGCTTCAGTAAGGGGTAGAAATGACCAGCAGGTGTGTGAACTCCGGTAATCAGTACTTGTACAGCAGTACCACATTTCGTTGGTAGTAAAATCCAATTCACATGTGTAAAACTGACCTCATCATCTTTGTCCTCTGCACCAGTTCCTCCTCCTGGTGAAAAGCTCTATTTTACACCATTCCCCAGATCAGAAATCTTCCTTCTCGCAATCGGGCCTGAGAACTGATCTTTCCTCACTTTATGAGCTAATAAATTAATGAGTTAGTTGCCTTATGGAATAGAACATTATCCTATTTAACAGTAAAACGATACAAGAGTCTTGGGTCAGAAAAGAAATTCATGAGCCAGGCACTGGTGGTCACACCTGTGATCCTAGCTACTGAAGAGGCTGAGATCTGAAGATCACAGTTCAAGCCAGCCTGGGAAGACACATTTGAAAGATTCATCTCCAGTTAACTGCCCCCAAAAAGCCAGAAATGGAGCTGTGCTCAAGTGGTAAAGTGTTAGCCTTGAGCAAAAAATTCTCAAGGACAGTGCTCCCAGCCTTGAGTTCAAGCCTCAGGACCAGCGCACACATGCGCGTGCAAACACACACACACACACACACACACACACACACACACACACAGAACTTCACTCACTACAGGATGAGCTTTCTGTTTGCATTGGCTTTCCTGGTTAGCCTTCCTCTACAGGACAATGAAGAGGCCTAGATACATGCCCAGCACACAGTAGGTTTTACATGGTAACTCAAGACCAGTGAGCCTAGAGGACCCGCTGCCTTGACATAATTAGTGACCAGTCCTGCTCCTGGTTGTAAAGGAAGACATAGCTTCTCCCTCCAGGTTGCCTTCCTTCAATGCAACTTACATTCTTGATATATGTAGACATCTGGAGAGAGGAGAGGCCATCTGCTCTCAGCCCCCACAAGTCTTCCTCTCAGACATCTCTCAGTCCTTTTCCCCATCCATCCTCCAGCTCCACATTCTCCGTTCATTCTCCCCTCATCCCTTGCCAGGCACATGATTGCATTTACCCCCTAAGTGGTTTTGCTGCCTCTCTCCTTATGTCTGTTTTGGTTCCAGAATGAGCTTTCTAAAATGCCAATCCTATTATGTGAAACTGAAAATAGGCTCCATTACAAAAAGTAAACGCCAGTTCCCTAAGCATATCCTGGAGGCCCCTTTGAGCCCTGGCTCTCCCTCAGCCAGCCTCTCAGCTTGCCTTCTCTGGCACCTGATGCCCACCCACCACATGAGTGTTCCAAGTGAGCTCCAACTCTCCCCTCCCACTGAGAGTTCACTCTGCCTCCTGCCTCCTTCTCTTTGGTCCCAACACTTTTTTCTGCCTTTCCCAATCAACTCTAATGTAGTAAGGCTGAGTCTCCCTCTCACTCTTTGAATCTCCAGTGCCTGAAACAGCTCCTAGAACATAAGAGGTGAGCATGAGTCCAGTACTCCCTGATACCAATTCTTTTCTTTTTTTGGTGGTATTGGCTATTGAACTTGGGACCTTCTGTTTTAGGAAAGCACCGTAGTAAGTAGAGCCATCCTCCCTGTCTTTCCCTTCTGATATTTTTTTTCCACCACAGCTGGTGCTCTATCACTTGAGCCACACACCTCAAGTTCTAGCTTTTTGCTGGTTAATTAGGGCTAAAAAATAGTTTCTCAGATTTGACTGCCCTGGCTGGCTCAGCCCTCAGATCTGTCTCCTAAGTGGCTAAGATTGTTGGCATTAAGCCACTAGCTCTCAGCTTTAAGTTTATTTTTGAGATAGAATCTCACCAACTTTTGCCTAAAGTGGCAGCTGACCTCAATCCTCCTGTCTCCACCTTTGGAGTAACTTGGATTATGATTTCTTTCCTTTTTTGTTCTTTCTTCCTTCCTTTCTTTCATTTTTTCTTTCTTCTTTCTTTCCATCTTTCTATCTTTCTTTATGTATGCATGTATTTATTTTCCCTGGACTTACAGGTATGAACCACTATGTCCTGACCTGGGCATCTTTCATTGACTGTCATCTTCATTGGCCTGTAGTGTGTCCTTTGCTTCTCTAACCCTAACAGAGGCGTAAATCCTTCTAGCAAGGACTTGTTTCTTTTCCTTCCTTCCTTCCTTCCTTCCTTCCTTCCTTGCCAGGCCTGAGTCTTGTCCCTTAGCTTTTTCACTCAAGGTTAGCTCTCTATCCTTGAGCCATAGCTCCACTTTCCAGCTTTTGGGTACCTAATCAGAGATAAGAGTCTTACAAACTTTCCTGCCCTGGTTGACTTCCAACCATAATCCTCAGATCTCTGCCACCTGACTTGCCAGGACTACAGGCATAAGCCACCAAAGCCTGGCCAAAGACAGTCTTTGATCTGGTCCTCTTTCAGGACTTTCCCTTCCTACTCTAATATGAAATAGGAACAATTTTTTTAGAGAGAGGCAGAGGAGCTGAAGAAGGTTTGGAATAAAAAAAACTTAAAAAGAAAAATAGGTAAGGAAATAAGAGAGGAGGGATATAAAAGGGAGCCAGGAAGCCAGGTACTCAGTGGCTCATGCCTGCAATCCTAGCTACTCAAGAGGCTGCCATCTGAGGTTTACAGTTCAAAGACATCCTGGGCAGAAAAGTCCTCAGGAGACTCTTATTTCCAATTAACCATTCAAAAATCAGAAGTGGAGCTGTGGCTCAAAGTGGTTGAGCAAAAGAACTCAGGGACAGTGCCCAGGCCCCAAGTTCAAGCCCCACAACCGACCCTACCCCTACCCCCCTCCTCCAAAAAAAGGAGCTAGGAGAGTAGAGAGAAAGGCCTCCACTGATACCTGTGCTCACCAAACAAATCTTATCAAACTTATTTCCATCAGCACAGTTATTTATTGAGCACCTGTTTGCAATTCCCCTCACTCTCCACAGTTTATATAACAGCTTATTCCCCTAACTTGAATGTTTAATTTTTAAATCTGTTTTTCCATAGAACTGTGAAAGTTTTACACATGTGTGAGAAAGTGACTTGAATTCAAATACAAAGTTGTTAGATTTGTGGGTTTCAGAAATTTTCTTTGGAAAATTAAGTCTTGATCAATTCAGCCACTGTGGAGGGGGGGAAAATGCCTTAATAGCCTAAAAGTATCTGAGTACCTGATGCAAGTTGAGTGACCGCAGATTCCTTTACTATTTGTACTGCTGAGGCTTGAACCCAGGGCCTTACCACTTGCTAGGTAAGGGCTCTACCATCGTGTTATGATCTAGCCCCAAGAAACAGGTTCGGAGTTGAACAGGTAATGGACTCCTCTTGGGGACAGAGGAATAAGGTGGGCTGAAATGTAATCTCCACTACTGACACCATTGCTGATCTGAGCTGAAGCTGGCATGATCTCACAGAGAGGCCTTGTAGATTGTGAAGAGGATCTGGCCTTTCTGTTTCACACTGACTGATCAGTGGATTTTAGGGGTAATGCCTAGAGAAAATAATTATTTCATTGCTCAGGTCTTGCATATTCCAAAAATCTTTTGTTTAGTTAGGCTCTATTTGAAGTAAAATTATTATTGTCATTTTGTGTGCTAGTGCTAGGATTTCAACTCAGCACTTGGGCACTGTCCATGAGCTTTTTTGCTCAGGGTGCTCTACCAGTCTAACACTTGACCCCACAGCTCCATTTCTGGCTTTTGGGGGGTTAATTGGAGAAAAGATTTTCCTGCCGGGCTGGCTTTGAACTTTGATCCTCAGCTCTCAGCCTCTTGAATAGCTAGGAATCACTGATGTCTGGCTTGGAGTGAAATTATTTTTTAAAAATCTTTATCTGGGCGCTGGTGGCTCACGCCTGTAATCCTAGCTACTCAGGAGGCTGAGATCTGAGGATCACGGTTCAAAGCCAGCCCGGGCAGGAAATAATGTGAGACTCTTATCTCCAATAAACCACTCGAAAACCAGAGGTGGTGCTGTGGCTTAAGTGGTAGAGAGCTCTCCTTGAGCTGAAGAACAAAGGGACAGTGCCAAAGCCCAGAGTTCAAGCCCCATGACTGACAAAAAAAAAAATCTTTGCATGTGTATACACATACCTGAATGTGTCCAGATGAACATAATGCAAAGTATTAATATATGGTTATATTGAACTTTTTTTAGTCAGTCCTGGGGCTTGAACTCAGAGCCTAGGCACTGTCCTTGAGCCTCTCTGTGCTCAAGGCTAGCACTCTACCACTTGAGTCACAGCGCCACTTCCGGCTTTCTCTGTTTATGTGGAGAAATGGAACCCAGGCTTCATGTATGCTGGGCAAGTGCTCTTCCACTAAACCACATTCCCAGCCCTATACTGAACTATTAATATTGAGGTTTTAAAAATTGTGGAGTCTTAGTGGCTGGGGGTGCTGTCTATTAGAAGAGATAGCTTCCTATTGTTTGCTGTTGTTTTGATTTTATATGGTATGCTAATGCTTCAAAATTTAAAGCAATTCAATTGTAGTCATGGTCCTCAGTAGACATTATGTGGAAAATAAACTATGCAATAAACTGTGAGCAGGGATGGAAGAGGGGAAATGGGTGTAAAAGAAGGAAGGGGTGCAGGGCGCCGGTGGCTCACACCTGTAATCCTAGCTACTCAGGAGGCTGAGATCTGAGGATCACGGTTCAAAGCCAGCCTGGGCAGAAAAGTCCGTGAGACTCTTATCTCCAATAAACCACTAGAAAACCAGAAGTGGCTCTGTGGCTCAAGTGGTAGAGCACTCGCCTTGAGCTGAAGAGCGCAGGGACAATGTCCAAGCCCAGAGTTCAAGCCCCACGACCCACAAAAAAAAAAAAAGGAGGGGGTACCAATGTTCAAAAAGAAATAGACCCATTACCTGACTTATGAAACAGTAACCCTTCTGTACAAAACCTAAATAATAACAATAAGCCAGGTGCTGGTAGCTCACACCTGTAATCCTGAGATTTGTGGACTGTGATTCAAAGCCAGCCTGGGCAGGAAAATCTGTCAGACTTTTTATTTTATTTTTGCTAGTTATAGGACTTGAACTCAGGGCCTGGGCACTGTCCCTAAGCCTTTCCACTCGAGGAAAGTGCATTACCACTTTCAGTCACAGATCTACTTCTGGTTTTTTGGTTAATTGGAGATAAGAGTCTCACGGACTTTCTTGCCCAGGCTGGTTTTGAACCACAATCTTCAGCCTCCTGAGTAACTAGAAGTACAGGCATGAGCCTCCAGCACCCGGCCATAAGACTCTTATCTCCAAAAAACTACTGAAAAAGCTGGAAGTGGCACTGTGGCTCAAGTGATAGAGTGCTAACCTTGAGCCAAAGAAGCTCAGGGACAACGCGTAGGCCGAGTGCAAGCCTCACGACTGGGAAGAAAAAATTACAATAAGAATAACAAAATTATATTTTAAAAAATTAAAGCAGTTTAAAAGTAAATGCAAAGCTGGGTACTGTGGCTTACACCTGTAATTCTAGTTACTCCAGTGGCTGAGCTCTGAGAATCATGATTCAAAATCAGCTTAGCAGAAAAGCTTGTGAGAGCCTTAGTTCCAATTAACCACCAAAGAGCCAGACATGGAGCTGTGGCTTAAGTGATAGAGTGCTAGCTTTGAGCACAAAAGCTCCAGGACAGCATCCAGGCCCTGAGTTCAAGTCCAGGACCGGCAGCTCTCTCTCTCTCTCTCTCTCTCTCTCTCTCTCTCTCTCTCTCTCTCTCTCTCTCTCTCTCTCTCTCTCTCTCACACACACACACACACACACACATATCACATGCAAATAAAAGCAAATGAAGAAAAACACCCTGGGGAATGGAAAACTTGGTTCCAGGTCTCCCATTCTAATAATTTCCTCCATGCCTTGAGTAGGCTTCTAACCTTCTCTGGGCTTTGTCATCCTTTGTTAAATGGAATGGCTTGGATCAGAAGACCTCTAGGTTCCCTCCAGATCTTTTATTCTGACAGAGTGAAAGGTATTAAAAACACTGGCCATGTGACCAGAGGTAACCATCTAGTAATCTCAAATGTTTTTCTACATTTCAAGACCAGGGCAGTGTCACCAATGATCAATGCAATTGTAAGATCCCATTTTGCTTTTAATCTTGTCTTTCTTCTATCCTATAGTCAGGTGTGAACTACGTAACTGCCTTGGACTTAAAAAACAGTCACAGGATTTTAACTTCACAGCAGTTTTTACACAGGGATTGAATCCAAATTAAGGTACCTTAAAAAGTATCATCAAGATAGAAAATGTAACAGGTTACAAAGCAATTCAAGCATTGAGAATTTTTAGTGAAAAAAATGTTCCAGAAATACATGGGGATCTCGCCCAATGGTAGAGTGCTTGTCTCACCTGCACAAAACCCTAGGTTCAATCCTGAGCACACGTGCATGTGCAGATACACACACACACACACACACACACACACACACACACAAACACACTCACACAGGTGTGTATATTGTTCCCACCCAGTGTTGTAATTAGAAGTGGTCCTAGGAGGACACTTGGTGGCTCATGTCTGTAATCTGAGCTATTAGGAGGCTGAGATCTAAGGATCACAGTTTGAAACTAGCCCAGGCAGAAAAGCTTGTGAGACTCATGTCCAGTTAGCACCAAAAAGCAAGAGGTAGAGGTATGACTCAAGTGCTAGAGAACCAGCCTTGAGCAAAAAAGCCAAATGAAAGGAAAAGGCTCCAAGTTCATCCCCAGTTCGGACACCAAACAAAAAAACAAAAACAAAAAACAAAAGCAAAGTGAAGTTGTCCTCACTACCTCACTCGAAGCCGACTGTGGGTGGTAAGGAGCAGGGTAATTTGCTTGAAGCTAGCCATCATTTCGCTCTGTATATGTATATCAAAGCACCATGTTGTACATCTTCAATACATACAATTTTTTTAAAGCAGGCAATTCACACTTCTTTGAGAGCATGATTCACACACGTATTAGAGTGCATGTTGAGAGTGTTCCCAACAAAACCACTTTGTTGCCACCAATCAGTCATAATTGAGGAGCCTCTAAGTATCTCCTTTCTATACCATGATGGTGTCACGTGGGGAAATATGTAATTGCAGTGTCAACAGACTGAAATAACCACCATAGGATTTTGACTTAACAGCAGGCTGTGGATAAACTGTGATGTAAACAAACTGCAGCATTCTGCAAAAGAAGATCCATTTTAATATTTCAATTTCAAATAGGTACTTATTTTTCAGCTCTTTTTTTGGTTGTGCCTCTGGGCCTTTTATGTACTGATTTTTTTTTAGTTAGCAGCGTATACTGGGACCTGGAGCCTCTCATTCTACACTTTCTGCTGTAGCTGGGGTAACAGGTGTGCACCACCACAACCAACTTCTGTTGAGACTTTTCTGCCCAGGCCACCTTGGTCTTCCTGCTTATAACCTCCTATGTAGCTAGGATTACAGGTATGAGCCACATACCAAGCTCTTTTCCAGGTCTTTAAAATGAAGAACCTGGTTGCAAATCTATGGACTAAAGATTCACTCCAAAACAGGGGATGTAAAACTAAGGACCTCACAGTGAAATGATTTGCTCAGAATTATATTTCTAATCAAAGGTAGTCTTAATGAACACACACACACACACACACACACACACACACACACACACACACACACACACACACACACACACACACACGACAGAGGAAAGCACTATCAGGAAGCATAATACCAGCTCTCTACAACAAGTCAAGAAATAGGCCTGTGCCGCTTCTCCAAGCAGTAAGATTCTTCTGGTTCAGTGGTGGAGAGCCTCCTAATGCCAAGAGGAAGGAGAAAGCATCAATCCCAATCCTGAAAGCTGACAGAGGGTGTGTTGTTGGAGCGGGAGAGACAGACACATATGTTTATGACTCTCTCCTCTCTTCATAATTCCTCCTCCGGCAGATATACCCATGTTAGTGTTTCCTTCCTCACTCATTCAGATTCGCATATGTTCAGGAAAACATCAACATGTTCATATGCTAGACCTCATATAGACATTGGTTCCATAATCTTGGATGCTTGTGATAGGCACAGCATGGAATCAGCAGAAATAAGACATGGTTTTTGTCCAAAATATAGTGCATAAGAATAGCCTGAGGGCAGGGATGAGTCTGCTCAGGATACTCAGAGTCCTAGAAGGACATGCCAAAACGAAGCCCTTTTGTACTATTAATTGATGCTAGTAAAAATGTGGAAAAATAACTGATCAACAGAAAGTGTAGTTAGAAGGTGAATGAGTCTATGCAAATAATACTCAGTTACAAGCCCTGAAACACACTTTTACAAGATAATCTTTCACACGCAGAGGCACATGACCTTTCATTCACAAGTGTACATGCTGAAATATAAAAACCAGAGCTGCTTCTTTATACATTTTATAAATTTTCTTGCCATTTCTATGAAAACATTTGGCATGGGGATCTCCATTTTTCTATTTTTTTGTAATTGTTTTTCATCTCCTTTCAAGACCTAAAATTGATTTCTCTTTACAATTGAATTTTCCCCTTATTTCTTTTCTTTTAAAAACAACAACTTAGCCAAGTATAATCTCAATGTTTAGGGAACTAAGGGGAGCAGATCAAGAATTCAAGGCCAGCCAGGTACCGGTGGGCTCAAGCCTGTAATCCTAGCTACTCAGGAAGCTGAGATCCCAGGATCAAGGTTCAAAGTCCAGGAGACTCTTACTGCCAATTAACCACCAGAAAACCACCAGAAGTGGCGCTGTAGCTCAAGTGGTAGAGCACTAGCCTTGATCTGAAGAGCTGAGGGACAGTGCCCAGGCCCAGAGTTTAAGCCCCACAACCAGCAAAAAACAAAAGAAAAAAGAAAAAATTCAAGACCAACCTGGGCCACACAACCTTGTTTTCAATTAAGTTAGACCGGGCCTAGTGGCTTAAGCCTCTGATCCTAGCTATTGGGATCTGAAGCAGAGATCAATGGAATCAGTTTGCGATCAGCAGGGGCAAAAAGTTTTCACAAATCCATTTTGTCCAGTGGCATACACCTGTCCCAGCTACAGGGCTACAATGGTACAGTGGCATAGTGATATATACATGTTACCTCTGGCAACATGGAGAAGAACAAGTAGGAGGATCACAGTCCACTCTGGCTTGGGCATAAAGTGAGACCCTCTCTCAAAGATAACCAAAAGGACTGAAGGAGTGGCTCCATTGGTAGACTGCCTGCTTAGAAACTGAGCTCATTTCCCAGTACGGCCAATTTTTTTTTCTAATTAACATTTCAATTTAAGAAAGAGAAAAGTAGAGTGAAAGAAGGACAGTTACTTCTTTCATTTGAATTAGTCAACATAAATGAAAGAGAGAGGCCTTGTTTAGGTTATAAGTAAGTGTTCTCTCAGGGTTCTGTTGGTTCAGTGGTCAAGCACCTGTCTAGTGAGCACAACACCCTGATTTCAGATCCTAGTACTGTCAAAAATGAATAAATAACAACAACAAAAATCCCAATCCTCAGGAATAAAGCCTTTAAACTTACTTGATATAATTCATACTTATTTACCGATCCATTAATGATGCTGGTCTTGCAAAAGTTATTTTGAACCATGACATATAAAATCACTCTCATCTTTTATTTATTGCAGGTCTTTGAAGAAAGACAAGCTCTGCTGGGAAAATGGGTAAGCATTTAAATGAACGCTGTTATATTATGTTTTGATCTGATCAGGATCCTGAATTGACTCTAAAATAAAACAAAACAAAACTCTGCACTTGAGTTTCTCTAAGTTGACATGGGTGACAGTCTTTCAGTGTCTCCTCTTGAAACGGACAGGCCCCTTCCTTGGAAAAGCCCCTTTGCCCACAGGTAGACAGAGGCTGTCTCCTGCCAGCCACTGGTGCTTATTTCACTAAAGACCAACAGAGACTTCTTGTTTGCCCTACTGTTTGCCAAATCTTATCTTTGTTGTTCTGTAAGCCCTGGCGTAGGATATTATTAAGCTAAGAGGCGAAAGCAAAAAAGGTATTCCCAGTGCTGGGAAGGTGGCTCCATGGTACAGTGCTTGCCTTACATGCATGAGGCCCTAGGTTCGGTTCCTCAGCATCACATAAGCAGAAAAAGCCAGAAGTGGTGCTGTGGCTCAAGTGGTAGAGCGCTAGCCTTGAGCTGAGGGGCAGCGCCCAGGCCCAGAGTTTGGGCCCCACAACCACCACCACCACCAACAACAAAAAGATAAATCCATCCTTTTCCACACTTAGAATTCTCCTCCCTGAGTCCAGTATTACTTCATTGCCAGTACGTTCTTCCAGGAAGTCTATGTGATTTCGCCTCCATCCCCTCATCCCCACCCCCAACCCCCAAAAAAACCCAAAAAACAAAACCACCACCAGAAACCAAAAAACAGTTCTCATCATTCAGAGTAAGATGAGTGGCACCTGGCGGCACAAACAACTCTTGTCCCTCCTGAAACTCCAGCTGGGATCCTTGTACCACCTTCTCTAATGATAATGTGCTGCTGCGATCTGGATTCAGGGGCACCCTATACAAGGCATCCCGCAGGAAGGCAGTGTGCATCCTGTGGGCATGTGAACTGCAGTCAGAACTGCCCCTCAGCCTCACACATTGGGACCTTGGCTTTTTTTTTTTTTTTTAACTGGAGAGGTATAGAAGAAATGTGGGAAATGACCAAATTCCTGCACGGTTAGCTTGGCCATGGATTACATACTTTCAGGATTATTCCCAGCACCTTCTAAATTCCAAAGGGATTTTCCTTACTGCTCTGCATTCTGAGTCATCTAACTACCAAGAATTGGTAGCAGTTCAAGGAATGCAAATTCATTTTCTATTAGCTTAAACAAACACAATTAGAAAGGAGAATCCCTTGAGGCAAAGAACACCTACGCAGCCGTATATAAATTACCTTTGGCCATTGGAATCAGGGAAATAAGGAACCAATGTGATTATCTTTTAATCTCTAGAGAAAAATCTTACAATGTTCCCTTTAATAGATACCTTCAAAGTGGTTCTGGGGCTTGAACTTGGAGCCTCAAGGGCTTTCGCTTTTTGCTTTTTCTGCTCAAAGCTGACACTATTACTTGAGCCATAACACTACTTCCAGCTTTTTGGTGGTTAATTGGAAATAAGAGTCTGGATTATCTGCTCTGGCTTTTAATTGATCTCAGCCTCCTGAGAAACTAGAATTGTATGTGTGAGCCACCGGTGCCAGCTACTGGTGCACAATTTAATCCATATTTATTTATTTATTTATAACATTCATCCTCTGATCTGTGTCCATTCTCTTGTGTGGGCATCAAAGAAAGTCAGCTAACCTCTGTAATTCTAATATATTTTCCATCCTTTTCAGTATACAATCCCTTGTTTCTTTTTGTTTAAATTTTTTGCATATATTTTGTTTTAAACTTTATTTAATCCACGTATCATTTTAATATTACTATAACATTTTGTAATAATAGTTGTCATTTCTACAATGAGTCATGCATTGTTAGGAAATTATATATAAACATATATACATATATTACATACACATATTTAGCCATTAATCCTCACAACAGCCTGATGATGTTGTCATAATTATCCTTAATGTGTAAGTGATGAAAATTAGGCTGGAATATTTCTGAGTATTAGAAATAATAGAAAATTGAGAGTGCAACACCATGCAGTATTTCCTCCCATCAATCTATACAAATGCAAAAGAAACCTATAATTTTATTTTAGGCCTTAGAAATTATCATTCAATAGTTTTGAATTAGTGTTCTGAAGGAGTCGCTTATCCTAAGACTCATTCTTACATTATTACAAGATACTGAACACTGTTTAGAAGGGAACTCCTACACAAGCCAAAAAGAATACAGAACTAGAATAGCCCAACTCCAGGGCAACATTTCCCAACTTGTGTTTTATGCCCCAATAAACAAATTCACACACCACACACACACAAAACACAAACACAATGCACACGCACATCAGGGGCTACTACTGGACAGGGATGTATGATGGCTTAATGCTCAGACCAAGTGAGGATATCTGTAAGCAGGAGGCTGATAAGCCCTCATGTAGCTTGATTCTCTGGACACAAGTTTGGGCAGTTAAAGGGTAGAGGTGGCCAAAGTTCACATTTCTAGGTAGTGGCTTGGAAGAGAAGTTTTGTCCCCACCCTAGCTTCTTTAGACACCATTCTGTGTTGCTTTTCATCCCGACGTTGTTTCTTCTTTTCCATTCCCAAGTCCCCATCACTAATATCAAGCCCACTGTAATGCCATACTTTTCCTGTCATGTTGATATATTACAGTTTGTTTAGCTGATCCCCTACTGCCTGGCATTTTGAGTTATGTCTGATTTCTTGCAGTGATAATAAATTTTCTCATGTAGCATTTTGTTTTGTAACCCTAGCCATCCTGGGTCCCCACATAACTCAAATCTCTATGCAATCACATAGAGTTAAAACAAACAAACAAACAACAGATTCTTTCTTTCTTCACCTCTCAAGGAAAATTATAGGAAGTCCATTTCAACACTGAGACCTATATACTCCTCTAATCTCCTTTGTCATTCTCTGATGCTCTCCCACTTACTATAAAAGCAATCAAAGCCGGGTGCCAGTAGCTCACACCTATAATCCTAGCTATATAATGCTGAGATCTGAGGGTTACAGTTCAAAGCCAGCCTAGGCAGGAAACATTCCAGAGAGATTCTTATCTCCAATTAACTACAAAACAAAAAACAAACAAGCAAAAAAACCACTCATAGTTCAAGTAGTAGAAAACTAGCTTTGAGCAAGAGCTCGGGGATAGTGCCCAAGCCCTGAGTTCAAGCCTCAAAGCAGATGTGACTCCATCAAAATCCAGCCTCTTAGCTCTGCTTCTGTCTCCTTCTACCCCTTGGGCTTGATTCTTCCCAGCTCCAGATGTTCCAGTCTGGTCTTTCCCTCTTCCCCTAAAAGTCCATCCCAGGAGAACTGGCAAAGTAGTGTCCTTTTGTGGGAGCTGGAGATGCAGAGATGACAGAAACCAGGCACACGTGCATTTAAATCTTTTTTTTTTTTTTGGGTCCGGTTGTGGAGCCTGAACTCTTGGCCTGGGCGCTGTCCCTCAGCTCTTCAGCTCAAGGCTCTACCATTTGTGCGACAGTGCCACTTCCGGCTTTTTTCGTTTTGCTTATGTGGTGCTGAGGAATCGAACCCAGGGCCTCTGGCATGCAAGGCAAGCGCTCTACCACTGAGCCACCTTCCAGCCCAAATCTTTTTTTATTTTTATTTTTATTTTTTTGTCCGGTTGTGGGGCCTGAACTCTGGGCCTGGGCGCTGTTCCTCAGCTCTTCAGCTCAAGGCGAGCGCTCTACCACTTGAGCCACAGCGCCACTTCCGGCTTTTTTTCTTTTTGCTGAGGAATCAAACCCAGGACCTCATGCATGCAAGGGAAGCGCTCTACCACTGAGCCACCTTCCCAGTCCCCATAAATCATTTTTATTCTTATGGTGCTTTCTTTTTTTCTTTCTTTCTTGTTTTCATTTTATTCAAAGTCTTCTTCCTACCCTTGAATCATGGTCTCTGAAGTAACATTCATTCCAATGATTAGATCCATGATACTGAGTAATTTTAATCAAGATATATAGTATTGTTACTAATTACAAAAAGAGAGCATATGGCTATAATAAAATTGATTATCATAAGGCTTACTTTCTATGCCCTTTTAGAAAGGCAGTGTAGTTCATGATCACATGTTAAATGCAGTATAAATTTCTGGCTACTCTGTAATAAACTGTACTAAATACACACACACACACACACACACACACACACACACACACACAATGTAATGATAGACAAAATGCAATTAGCTCCATCTTCCCCAGTTTATCTCCCAGGGCCTGTCATGGGAGATAGGACCTCTGGCAAAATGGCTTACTCAGGTGATAGAGTCTCTTCCTTTTTTTTTTTTTTTTTGGTCGGTTGTGGGGGCTGAACTCTGGTCCTGGATGATGTCCCTCAGCTCTTCAGCTCAAGGTTAGCGCTCTACCACTTGAGCCACAGTGCCACTTCTGGCTTTTTCTGCTTATGTGGTGCTGAGGAATCGAACTCAGAGCCTCATGCATGCAAGGCAAGCACTCTACCACTGAGCCACCTTCCCAGCCCCTAGAGTCTCTACACGTTGGCAATACATTGCTTAGCTGGTTTTCTTTGTCATTCCCGTCTCTTCTTCAGAGTGAATCTCTGCTCAGACTAACCCTGGAGCTTTTTTGTCTCTTCCTTGCTGTCTTTCCAGTTTGACAAATGGACAGACTCTCAAAGGAGAAGAATCCTCGCTGGCCTGCTGGCACGCTGTTCCCTGTCACAGCAAAAGTTCTGCTGTCGAAAGCTGCAGGAGAAAATTCCAGCAGAAGCCCTGGATTTCACTACCACGCTCCCACGCGTGTTATCTGTCTACATCTTTTCCTTTCTGGACCCCCGGAGCCTTTGTCGTTGTGCCCAGGTAAAGGCAACGGAGTGGTGTGTGGCATATTGTAAAGACAACTTAGGAGCTTCCAAGACTTGAATGGAGAGTAAACTCCCCATGCTGAGTCTGTGCAGTTTGAAAGAGCATCAGCCTCTTTTGTGTCTAACTCTGTATTTAGCACTCAATCCTCATGATGAGTGTCCTCAGAAAATTATTTGTTAGCTGAGGAGACAGGCATCCGGTGAGAAATCGTTCTTTAATAAGACAGTCCTATTGCATAGCATACAACTGCAATAAAACCTAAGTTGTGTAGTGCAGGCTAACAAGTGCTCATGAGAAGTACAAAGAGCGTGAAAGACACCCGAATGTTCACAGAAAGAGACCCAGTATGTTCACAAAGGCTTGAGAAAAGGAACTAGCCACTTATTTTTTCTTTTGGGGGGGGGGGGGCCCGGTCATGGGCCTGAACTCTGGGCCTGGGCGCTGGGCGCTGTCCCTCAGCTCTTCAGCTCAAGGCTAGTGCTCTACCACTTGAGCCATAGCGCCACTTCTGGCTTTTTTTTTCTGCTTATGTGATGCTGAGGAATCGAACCCAGGGCCTCAGGCATACAAGCAAGTGCTCTACCACTGAGCCACCTTCCCAGCCCCCAACAATAATTCTGGTACTTCAGCTATTGCTAGAAAGATGGTTAACAGGTGCCTAGTTGCTAGCTGACTCTGGCTGACTCATGCTAAGTCTGAATTGAGATCTTTTTGCCTACATAGAAGTACTCTAGGCAGAGACAACTACTTAGGCTGGGATTTGGAGGAAAATAACACAAGATACTTTAGGTACAGAATCACAGCTCAAAACCTGGGGAAAATGGGCAGAGGAACTGGGAGAGCTGTATTTTTTTGTTTTTGCCAGTCCTGAGTCTTGAACTCAGAGCCTGAGCACTGTCCCTGAGCTTCTTTGCTCAAGCCTAGCACTCTACCACTTGAGCCACAGAACCACTTCTGGCTTTTTCTGTTCATGTAGTACTGAGGAATGGAATCCAGGGCTTCATGTGTGCTAGGCAAGCACTCTACCACTAAACCACATTCCCAATCCTGTTTTGTTTTTTTTTTTAATTGTGAAAATACTTATACAGAGGGGTTACAATTACATGGCTGGTTTTGTTTTTAACTGTGATTGTTTTTCAGGTGAGCTGGCACTGGAAGAACTTAGCGGAGTTGGACCAGCTGTGGATGCTCAAATGCTTAAGGTTTAACTGGTGCATCGGTTTCTCCCCGACTCCCTTTGAGCAAGGGGTGTGGAAGAAGCACTATATTCACATGGTGAGAGAACTTCATGTCACCAAGCCCAAGGTAAACTCCACAGAAGAGAAGCATACCCAAGCTGAGTGCCAGAAACTTAAGCCTATAATCCTAGCTAGTCAGGAGGCTGAGATCTGAACAACATGGCTCAAAGCCAGCCTAGGCAAGAAAGTCCATGAGCCTCTTATCTCCAGTTAACCAGCAAAAAGCCACAAATGGAGCTGTGACTAAAGTGGTAGAGCACTAACCTTGAGCACAAAAGCTCAGGGACAGTAGTGCCAGGCCCTGAGTTCAAGCCCCAGTACTGGCACTAAGAAGAAAAGGCATGATATTTATGTCAACTACAGTAAATGGTCAAACTTGAAGTTTGGAAAGAGAAACACTTGAAAGGAAATGCACTATAATTCCAAAATGCTTCTTTTCTGAGACTCATAGTCCATGTTAGTTAATAGACTTTCCCTGACACCCTCCAAGAGGTCAGGGTCAGGGGAGGGCTTCCCACTCTACCCTTACCCCCATCTCTGTGTCTCTAACTTGGATACTTGTGACAGAAACTCTGGGTAATGGGCAGTGTTTGTGACCATACTAAATCAAATTTGCTCTGGTTCCACAAGGTGAGCTGAAGTTTATTGGTCACTTTACTCTGTTGGACATTAAACCCAGGCCTCCCACACGCTTGGCCAGCCCCTATCATAGAGTTGCTTCCCCAGCCCTGAAGCTAATTTTTCCATCATTTCTATGAGAAAGTTCTCCACTCAAGTGCTCATGAGGGGAGAGTAGAATGACACATTTAGTGTTCCTTTCCAAACCACAGACTGTAGGTAATCATCAAGCATAAATAATGCAAGAAGAGTTTTTCTTGTGGCTTTCAATGCATTGCAATGCTTTATATTCATTCCTGTCGTCAAAGCTGGTTATATAATGTATGAAGATTTTTATGTGCCTTTGTTTATGATGCTGCCTATATGCATGCCCTGCTGTACATTATTTTGTATAATAGATGAGCTGCTGAAAAATTATGTGTCAATTAATGTTTAAATGATTTTAAAAACCACAAACTATCATAATCTGCAAAAACACTACAGTGAATCTTTTTTAAAATTTGAAGGATCTTTCTGAAATATGAATAGGCAACTCTTAACTAAACTCCATTTAGCTTCAGGTTTTATTGTGTTTTCTTAATTGTGTTTTTTAAAAAGTAGATTTCATCTACAGTTATGTAGTAATGAATTATGCATAATTAATACTGCTACAATTAAAATGATAAAACTAATCATCTTAATTTTGGTAGTTGGGGTGCCTCATAAAGATTTCTTTTTAAAAGACAGCTTTGTCATCTTAAGTTAATTAATTAATTTTTTTATAATGAGGTCTATAGCACTGACTTACCTTGAACTCAGAGTCCTCTGTCCTACACTTTTGAGTAGCTGGTGTTACAGACATATCCCACCAAGCACCTAGCTAAAACTCATAAATTTAATGACTATAGTGATGTGCACCTAGAATCCTGGCAACTTGGGAGATAGAGAGTGGGAGGATCAAGGTTCAGAGTCAACAGGGCAAAAAAATTAGTGAAATTCCTGTTTTAACTAATAGGCCAAGTGTGGTAAGACATACCTGTAACCCAAGATACATGGGAGTTATAGGTAGGAAGATCACTGTCCAAGGCCAGCTAAGAAAAAAATCTTGACATCTTACCTGTGAAAAGGAAAACAAACCTGAATAATAGCACAAAAGAAGGGGTTGGGGACATGGCCCCAGTGTGAGGCCCTGAGTTCAAACCCCAATAGTTGAAGCATTTAGTAGGTATCAAGCATAAGTTCTTTTTTTTTTTCTTGGTGGTACTAGGGTGGGAACAAAGAGCCTCGCACTTGGCTAGGCAGGCACGCTACTACTGTGTGGTAAGCCTCCAGCTCATTGGTTTTTGTCTTAAGTTGCCAGGTGCCAGTGGTTCATGCCTCAAATCCTAACTATTCAGGAGGCTGAGATCTGAGAATCACGGTTCTAAGCCAGCCTAGGGTAGGAAAACCATGAGACTCTCATCTCCAATGAACCACCAAAAAGCTGGAAGTTCAAGTGCAACTGTGACACAAGTCAAGAGCACTAGCTTTAGTGGGTGAAAAAGCTCAGGGACAGCACCTGGGCCCTGAGTTCAAGCCAGGACAGGCACACACATAAAAAAAGGAGAGTTTGCACACAGAAAATTGCCATCTCTTTGTTTAGTACATCCATTCTAAATGGAACTTGCATGAAATATTTAATTATACAAACATGAAATGTCTTCTTAACTTGCTACTAATAATTTTAAATGAGTCAATATTTATTAAAAACTGCTTATTAAAGATCCTAATGCTGCTGAGAGCGGTGGCTCATGCCTGTAATCCTAGCTACTCAGGAGGCTGAGATCTGAGGAACATGTTTCTAAGCCAACCCAAGCAAAAAAGTCTTTGTGAGACTCTTGTCTCCAATTAACCACTCAAAAAACCAGAAGCAACACTGTGGCTCAAAGTGATAGAGCACTAGCCTTGAACAAAAGAGCTCAGGGACAATACTGAGGCCCTGAGTTCAAGTCCCATATCTATCCAAAGAAAAGAAAAGAAAATATCCTAATGCTGTTTTCACAGAGCCGCATCTAGTAGCCCAGGGCAAACATAAACCAATATTGTGATTATAATCATGAATATTGTGTTGCCCTATGACAGGAATAAACTACACCCCCAACTCCAACTGGGAAATAATTTCTACAAACAACTGAAGCAAACAATTTTCTGAGCAAACCTTTCTTAATCTCTTAATGAAAAAAAATTAAGCTCTTAATAGCTTCCCAACATACCGGTACCACTCCCCTCAGGCTACAACCTCATGAATTGCACACAAAAGACATTCTTTCAATTTTGGAAATCAAGCCAAAGTAATTTTGGGGAGTGGTTAAGGTTTGGATAATGGATCAAATCTATAGTACCCCTGTGCAACTTGAAATTGTCTCTGGGCTTACAGTTTAGGACTGTAATACCTTTTTTTGTAAAGTATATATGTATACACACACACACACACACACACACACATCTCTCCAAGTTTCCTTCCTCTGCTGGCTTTGAACTGTGATCCTTGGATCTCAGCCTCCTGAATAGCTGGCATTACAGGTGTGAGCCAGGACACCCAGCTATAAAGTGTATTTTATTAATAAATCAGTATGCAGTAGTAACAGTAGACAATGATGTATAGAGAAGCTTGGAACAGATGACTAGGAAGTTTGGTGCATGGGTTTGAAGGAAAATACTCCTCAGTTTGCCAGGTGTGGATGTATCACACCTCTAGTCCTAGCCACTTGGGAAGTAGCCATTGGAGATTCAAGGTTTAAGGACATCATGAGCATAAAAGTTGGTGACCATTGACTGGCACATTGGTGCTTGCCTGTCATCTCTAATGATACAAAGAAGCATAGATAGAAGGATGGCATCCTGGCCTGCGCATGCACAAAACAAAGCAAGATCCTACTTTGAATATAACCAACACAAAAAGGGGTTGGAGGAGAAGCCTAGCAAACCTGCCTAGCAAACTCAAAGGCCCTGAGTTCAATCTCCAGTACCTCAAAACAAGAAAATCTGGGTTTGAAATCTACATGCAAATTCTCCTGATGTTCTGGTGATAAATTAACTGCTTTCTCCTGTCTTGGTCTTCCTCCTTTGTCAAACAGGAGCAATAATCATTACTTTATAAAGTTACTATCAAGGTTAAGTAACACAGTTCATGAAAACTGCCTGAGAAAGGGCCTGGAACATGGCAAGAACTTTTAAGGTGGGGGCTGTTCATCACCATTGTTGTTACCATGGTGACGATGATGCTGGGGTGGAAATGATGATCATGATATTCTTTGTTTCACTGTTGTCATTATTATCCCAGGACTTTGAGAGCAGACATGATAAATTGTCTTCTTCTAGACTCCTCCCAAAGATGGATTTATTGTTGCTGATGTGCGGCCTGTGACGAGCAATTCTTTAGAAGGAAAGCACTCTCCCTCATCAGCCTTCTGGTCCTCCTCCTCTTTAAAAAAGAAGACTAGCCTAGGAGAGAAGGCACTCCCACCTTGGCGATCCTCTGATAGACATCCAACGGATATCATTCGCTTTAATTATCTAGACAATTGTGATCCTGAGCCTGTCTGGCAAAGGTCAGAAGCTCCAAATCCTTCTAACTTCTTTGTTTATCAGAATAATTTAGGAGACTAATCTACCCTTAACCAGAACTCTAGCCTAACTTCCTGTTCTCTAACAGTCAAAGTCACAGCAAATGACACCATGAGGAAATGAGGAGAGGAAACAAGAAGGTGGTACACTCCATAGGAGTTTTGGATCGGGCCTCAAAAAATCTGTACCATGGGAGTTTAAAGAAAGAGAGAGAGGTGGAAGAAAGTTCTAGTCTTAAGAGACATGATGAGGTCATAATTTAAAAAAATAAACAGAAAAGGTGTTCAGCACTAGCTGCTTAGGAGGCTGAGATCTGAGGGTCACAGTTCAAAACCAGCCTGGGCAGAAAAGTCTATGACTTTTATCTCCAATTGAGCTGTGGCTCCAATGGTAGAGTGCTAGCCTTGAGGAAAAAAAAAAAAAAAAAAAGGTAAGGGACAGCATGCAGGCCCTGAGTTCAAGCCCCAGGACCAGCACAAAGAAGGGGAAGAGGGACAAAAAAAAAAAACAAAAAAAACCCTCTACAGCAATGGCAGAAATGTTAATATGGATTCCAGATAAGGTTTCCATATTACAGTTGATCCATGTATCACTTTGTTCTTGCTTTGGTCTATACCTGCCTTCCTGCCTGCCTGCCTGCCTTCCTTCCGTACGCCCTTCCTCCCTCCCTCGCTCTCTCCCCTTCTCCCCATCAATTCTGTAGAGTCTCCCACATTCTGGACTCCAGACGGCACCACCATTGGGCAGTGTTATATCATCCCCCGTCCAGAGCATGTAAGCAGCCACATGCACGTCTCCTATAAGGCACATATGTTCTGGTTGTTTCTCTTTTTGTGTTGTTGGTAACCATGGAAGCTCCACCTACACCCATTATTTCAGGCAAATCTCTGTAAAGGGCCAGGCATGAGATATTTTAGGCTTTTCAGGACATATGGTTAATCTCTGGCATGACTGCTTAGCTCTGCTGTTGAAGACTGAATATAGCCACAGACACCATGCAAGAAAAAAAAAAACAATGAGCATGACTGTGTTCCAATAAAACTTTATTTATAGGCATAGGCAAATGTGGCCTGTGAGTCAGGCCAAATTGAAGACCCCGGCTTTATCCCAACAAATGCTGATATTGACACAAACAACATTACTGAAAACAGCTGTAGATTTGCCAGCATTTTCATCTTTTGGAGATATTCTTCTAAGAATACTCAAATAATTGTGTGCAAGTCACAGGAAATAAATCGTCTCTCTGTGTTACTGCCTTCAGCTCCATGGACAAGATCCTTTGTTCTCTTTTGCTCTTTAGATTATAGGGATTTTGCCTAAACCTGAAGTCTTCACCGTGGCTTATATTTTTGAGGAACATGCAGATGGGTTCTAAGTGAAGCAGACCAGATAAGGCAGATTTGAAGTCCCTATCTCTCCACAATACAGAGAAACATTTTCCAAAAATGCAAGGTGTAATCTCCCTTTTAAAAAATATGGCCAGGAGCCAGTGGCTCATGCCTGTAATCCTAGCTACTCAAGAGGCTGAGATGTAAGGATCGCTGTTTGAAGCCAGAGCAGAGTCTTATCTCTAACCACTCAAAAACTGAAGTGGCAAAATGGCTCAAGTGGTAGTCTTGAGCACAAAAACACTCAGGGACAGTGCCCAGGCCCTGAATTCAAGCACCAGAACCGACCATATATACATATATATGGCCAAAATTTTTTTTGAAAGTACAAGCAAATAGTGTATATTATATTTTAAGTAAATCATTTCTGAAATGGAACTCAACATACAATAATTCATCTTTCACTTTTCCATTTAACTTTTTTTTTGTCAGTCCTGGGGCTTGAACCTTGCGCTCTTCAGCTCAAGGTGAGTGCTCTAGCGCTCTATCGCTTGAGCCACAGTGCCACTTCCGGTTTTTTTATTGGTTTATTGGAGATAAGAGTCTCATGGACTTTCCTGCCGGGGCTGGCTTTGAACTGAGATCCTCAGATCTCAGCCACCGGCGCCCAGCTCCGTGTAACATTTATACCATGGAGAGCTTGTTATAGAAAAATTTGCTTTCTTTTCACAAGTCATTGTAGTCCCTATGAGGATGTGCCAGAGTTTATTCCTCCTGTTCATTATTGATAGACAATTGGCTTATTTCTAGTTGGGTGAAGACACCTTTTAAGTCACTAGGGCAACAGAAATCAAACAAATATCTATGCAAATCATCCCAGTTTTAAAAATGATCATTTATCATTTACCTACTTCTTTGCAATTACAGACAAAGGAAAAGAAATGAAGTGACCCCGGACCTCAGCCGACAGACACGTTCTAAGAAAAACCAGCTGCAGGACAGAGCTAGACTAAGAAAAGCACAGTCACTGGTAAGTTTCCCTTATAAGACATCTACCATATGATGTTATGAAAATTGCCTGATTGCTAATTGTATTTGTGAAATTGGATTTGCATTTTGAATTAGAAGGCATCAAGTGCTTGTTTAAATCTTGGGTTCTGCCTCTGACTCTCTGATGAGCTTTGAGACCTGGGAGATTTTAATCTGAGCCTCTATTCCAGTTGGCTGTTTTAAAAAGAAAGACCAGATAAATTGATGTGTATAAACTTGCATAATACACAGGGAGCATTGTGTGTGTGTGTGTGTGTGTGTGTGTGTGTGTGTGTGTGTGTGTGTGTGTGTGTGTGTGTGTTTGTGTGTGAGTAGGATCTGGGGCTTGAGCTAAGCCTGGCTGCTATCCTTGAGCTTCTTTTGCTCACTCTACTACTTGAGCCACAGCTCCACTTCTGACTTCCTTGGTAGTTTAGTAGAAATAAGAGTCTCATAGATTTTATTGCCCTGGCTGGCTTCAAACCTCCATCCTCAGATTTCAGACTCCTTAGTAGCTAGGATTACAGGTGTGAGCCACCAGCTCCAGGATAGAGGGTGTCTTTTTATCCTTGGTTTTTTTCTTCTTCTGCTCTGAGTCCTATGGAACAGAGGCAAGGAAGTGAAAAAATAAATTAAGAACTTTTCTTTCTCTGATTAAAAAAACAGCTAAATGACTACCTAACTAAAGTCACTAATTGTGACTAGGGTATGTTATGTAATTCATAGCAGAGCTACTCAAATTGTGGATCTGGACCCCAGGGAATCCCTTTTAACACATCAAGGAGTTTGGGGAGCAAAAGAAAAGGAAATAGGGGTGGAATTAAAAAGTCCTTACCTTGTCATAAAGGGTTCTGAGAAAAGCTGAGGATCCACATGCCAGGACAATGAATATAAAATAGATGACAATGGAGAGCATTGTCTGTAAGTACTGATGAACAAATCATTTTCAGAGCTCCGTTCTCTGTTCTCTTATTACTTTCTGTTTATATGTAATAATAAGAGCCAAAGATGAGCTTCTTAAAATTGAAGGGCTCATTTGTTGGTAGGAAAGCTTATCACCAAGATGTGTAGGCAACCAAAGGAACAGAAAGCTTTGAGCCAAGCAGTAAAATTGCCGGTGAAACCATTAATTGTGAAACATAACTGTATGAGGCTTTTCAGGCGGGTCATTATGAAGCACTTCCACCTCCACTAGGCAAGGAGGAGCAGAGTAGCTCAGAGAAAAACAGAACGTTTGAAGAAGGATAAAAATGTATACTGGCAAATGATCAGCACAGTCAGATGTTTCTCCTGCTTAAAAAAAAAAATCAAGAGCCGTCCCACGCAGGCCTTTGACTTACGTTAGCCATCTGGAAAATACTGGCAGAAATGGCTTAAGTTCAAATATGCATTATAAATTAAAAAGTTAAAAAGTCGTGCTAATGAAGGCTAAAAAGGAAACCAGGAGAAAATTAAGCAATGAGAGACAACAGTTAGCTATTAGTAAACAAAGCCCATGATCACAGCTACTTACTGCTATTAGTTTTGTAACTATGCTGAGTACAGTTGCTAGGAATGTGTAGCAGTTTTGCTGAAGAGCATATAATGCGCTAGGTAAAAGTCTGTTGTAGCCTTTGACTCATGTGCTGGCCTGTGAGGAGCATGGTTGGTTAGAGTTACAAGGATGCCTGTGGCCCTTTGCAGGAGGCTGCATAGAGCCAGACCGCAGGGGAGACAGGTCACCAGCGTGATGTAAGACAGCTGTGAAAGTGAAGAAATCCTGGATGGGCGAGCCGGAGGAGAGCAAGCTGAGGCAATCCAGTTAGGCGTGCTAAGGAGAACATTTGCTAGCTTGGCCCTAGAGCTACATTTGTTATGGTAGACACAGCCCAGGTGTGATTCCAATGGAGACACTCCTGACTTTGTTTGATAGAAAATCCCCACATCAGCTGGGCACGATGGCCCAAGGCCATACTCCTGTCACTCATCAAGCAAGATCCCACGCTGAAAGTGACCAAGGCAAAAGGGAAGGCAGGAGGCCTCGTTCATTTATAGAGTAAGCTTAAGGCTGTGAGCTCGGTCTTTAGTACAACGGGAAGGAAGGGAGGGAGGGAAAAGGGAAAGGAAAAGGAGAGCAGGGGAGTCTGTACATGGTTGTAATTTGGTTTTGTTGTAGTTGTCATTGTTGTATTATTGTGCCAGGCCAGGGTCTTGAGCTCAGGGCCTGGACACTATCCCTGAGCTTTCTTGTCCAAAGCTGGTGCTCTAACACTTGAGCCACAGCTCTACTTCCAGCTTTTTGGGTAGTTAATTGGAGATAAGAATCTCAGGGACTTTTCCTGCTGGCTTCAAACCTGGATCCTCACATCTCAGCCTCCTGAGTAGCTAGGATTACAGGTCTGAACCACAGGCACTCAGCTCCTCCATGGTTTTGGTAGGTTTTGGAGGAGCGGGCGAGTTCAGGAAGACCTGGAGAATCTGGTAAAACTCCAAGGAGCCAGTGCTGAGTGGCAAAGTCTATAGGCATTGAGCAGAAGACTGTCTGAAACCGGCTGAGACGTCTATCATGGCAGAAGGGGTTTGGTGGCTGGAGAAGCTTTGTCAAGTGGAAAGGTCTGGAAGAGAAAAAAGCACAGAAGTGCACGAGAGTACAAAGACTGCTCCTTAGGCCACCTCCCTAGGCTGTGATCATCAGGCCGGAAAACCATCTTCCTTTTATTATTACTTGGAGCTATAGAGAAGAGATTTCGGTCTAAAAAGAGAAACGTCCCGGGGGAGACCATTTGACATCAGCCGGCGTTGCCGAAGTGCAAGGCTTCCTCTGTTTAATAGGTGTGACTTTGAAAGGGAGCTAATTTTCTCTTCTGCTCTCAATTCTAGACGAGGTCCTCGGGGCTGCCTGAGTCATAATCGCTTCATCTAAGTGCTGTTTGGTGCGAACAATTGGTAGAAAGATGGGAATAAAAATTAGATCTCATCATTAATGCTTTGCGGCTTCCGGGACTTCTTGTGAGAATTTTATAAGTATCAAGAAATGCACATAATAAAGTATACAAGTATACAGGACTCTGGGCATTCACACAGTGAGACCAAAGGAGGAGACTCTTGGGAGAGGATCACTAAGTTGCAATGTCTATGTGCATCTCTTCATATAAAATATCAAAGTGAACTCCAGGAAATGGAAACAAGTTTCTTCCACTTTGGTGTTGTTTTTGCCTTCTTTTTGTCTTGTTTGTTCCTTTATCTGTCTTTGGGGGCACAGAAATGGAGAAACAAAGGATGAACAAATGCAGCAGTGATACTCACTAGACACTATGCTGAAAATGAACTATACAATTTGTGTGGGGGGATGGGAGAGAAAAACTGGGGGAGAGCGAGGGGAGGGGTGACACTGTCCAAAAGAAATGTACTGTTTACCTGACTTATCTAACTATAAACCCTCTGTACATCATCTTGATAATCAAGTTTTTAATTTAAAAAATCCATATTACTACCAGTTATGATTTTTAAAAGATTCAGCTGAGTGTCAGTGGCTTATACCTTTAATCCTAACTACTGAGGAGGCTGAGATCTGAGGATGGTGGTTTGAAGCCCACCTGGAAAGGAAAGTCCGTGAGATTCTTCAACTAAACACCAAAAAGCCAGAAGTGGACCTGTGGCTCGAGTGGTAGAGTCCTAGCCTTGAGAAAATAAAACAAACAAAAAACGTCAGGGCTGAGTTCAAGCCCCAGGACTCTGACACACTCACACACACAAACACACACACACACACACACACACACACACACACACACACACACACACAAGCATATGTGGTAATTCCTACTACATTTGTGAATTGTAATTTTAAGCCAGTAAGAATTGGTTTCTCTCACATCTTTTCCTCTTTTTCTGATAGTACTGGATTATCTGCTTGCTAGGCAGCTGTTCCGGCACCTGAGCCACACCACCAGCCCTTTTTGCTGTGGTTATTTTTATCATACATCCTTGCTTTTTGCCTGGGCTGGCCTGGTCCACAACCCTCAAAGTCTTCGCATTGATGCTGCAATTGGGAGATAGACATGCCATTGGCCCACCTGCTATTGGCTGAGATGGGGTCTCATGAACTTTTTTGCTTGGAGTAGCCTGGAGCTGTTCTCCTCTTGATCTGTCTCCCAGCTAGCTAGGATTATAGATGTGAGCCACTGTTCCTGGTCCAAAATCCAAAACTTTTTGAGTGCTATGATGACCCCACAAGTTAGAAAATCCCACACTTGACCTCCTGCCATCAGTCACACTCAAAACACAGAAACACTGAAATATTCTGTAAAATTTCCTTCAGGTTATGTGTGAAAGGCATATCTAAAACCTAGATGCATTTCCTATGGAACCTTGAGTCCTATCTGTAAGATATCTTACTGTATATACGTAAAGATTCCAGAGTCCCAAACATTTCCCATCCCAAGCATTTCAGATAAGGGATAATTCTACCTGTAGTAGCAGCAACAGTGAATGACCACCTGCAAATCCAAGGAAGGATTCCAGTGAGGCAGGCAGAGGGCCCAGAGCAGCCCCACTGTGGAAGGTGGTAACAGCAGCCTGTGGAACTGGGACCTTGTGGCTTGTGCCTTGATCTCCCCCCAGATTTCTTCTTGAGACCTTTGGGTAATTTTGAACCTTTTCCTGCCCATGTTTTCCTGTACCAGCTCCTCCTCCATGTCACCCACAGACCTAGACTGAAGAGCATGAATGTGTTGAACTCATTATGACCGAATCTGGGCTGTGTGCACACCGTGCCTGCCAATCACCAGCTTGGTTGTTAGCTTTGGTACCTGAGGGAGAAAAGACCATATGGATAAAGACTCTGAGTGGCGCTGGGCGGCAGTCTCATATCTGTCATCCTAGCTACTCAGAAGGCTGAGATCTGAGGATCACTGTTCAAAGCCAGCCCAGGCAGAAAAGCCTGAGAGACTCTTATCTCCAATTAACCTCCAGAAAAAGCCAAAATTGGCACTGTGGCTCAAGTGGTAGAGTGCTAGCCTTGAGCAAAAGAAGCTCAGGGACCAGTTGAGTTGAAGCCCCAGGACCAGTACCAAAATCATCATCATCATCATCATCATCATCGTCGTCGTGGCAAAATACCCTCTCGCAAGGGACTGCACTTAGAGTGTTCAGACTCCTCCTTTGTAGCTAAGAGAGTGTGTGCTGTGTGCTTGTTCTGACTTGTCGCCTCTTGTTTTATAGTGCTAAACAATAAATTATCTTGGCGTTTCCCACTGGAATGATTCTACTCCCTTCCCTGTCACTGACTGCTTAGACAAAGGCCCAATGGCTATTTGTTTTCATTTAAAGTTAAACTGAAATCTTTGACACAAATTACCTTCGATTTAGGATTTATATAGGAGAGATTGAGTTTGTAAAATATGTAATATTCTTAGTTTTATACATATCAGTAAGGACATGTTTACCTTACTACGGATAGATAAATAGATAGACAGACAGACAGATAGACAGACAGACAGATAGATAGATAGATAAATAGATATGGCTAGATACTGTGGCTCTTGCTTGTAATCCTACCTACTCAGGAAATAGAGATTGGGAAGATCAACGTTCGAGACCAACCTAGGCAAAAAGTTTGCAAGACATGCTCCCTTGACATCCAGTAGCTGGGCATGGTGACTCATGTCTATTATCCCAGCTCTAGCAGGAAGTGTAAATAAAGAGGGTCTTGGTCCAGGCTAGTACTGGGCAAAAAGTAATACCCTATCTCAAGAAATAACCAGAGCAAAAATGATGAATGGCATGGCTTAAACTCCAGAACTACCGAAACAAAATACATATGTGTGTCTACATAGAGTGTTCGTGTGTGTGTGTGTGTGTGTGTGTGTGAGTGTGTGTGTGTGTGTGTGTGTGTGAGAGAGAGCATCATCCTTAGCAAGCTGTCCAGACATCATGGCGCGTGCCTGACCTGCAGCGTGCTCTACTTAGCCACTTGGGTGGCTGAGTGGTGTAAACGCATCATCTTGGTTTTAAATTTCAAAGTCGCAGCTAACTTTGCCTCCTCTGCCAGGACAGTTTTACCCCAAGACAAACTAAGAACAAAGACAGGCCGAAGGCTTTTTTAAAACCTTGTGGATTATTTCTGCCTAACACCTTGCTTCTGTTTTCTAGAACCTGGGAGAAGGAAAAGGAAATATCATCCTTATAAATATTGACCAAATATAGGGCTCCCCTCTCCGCCCCCCCCCATATACACACACAAAGGTGACTAGACAGGTCTGAGCAGCTTTCTGGGCTCAGTGACAGACTGGGGGTGGGGGAGGGAAGGGGGGCTTCTCCACTAAGATCCCTGTGGAAAGCCTTGTGAATCCGTTCAGTCCTGGGATGCAAACAAAAACACTTCTGCTTTCTTCTCTTTTTCTCCCTGAGTTGGTACGGAGGCTTGTGCTTCCGTGAAAGACTTCTACCATTTGAGTTCTTCCTTCCACTCCTTCTGAGTTGGTCTTGCTTTGTACCCCGGCCAGCCTGGGCCACCAGCCTTGCTCCTTGTGTTTCACTGTGTGGCTGAGGATGACAGACAGCAGCCACTGTGAAACTGTGAGCTCTGATGCCTGACCTCAGAGCTCCATCCTCCGACCTCTGCCTCCCAGGTCTTACCTTCTTTTATTTTTATTGGTACTGGGATTGAACTCAGGATCTTGTGCTTGCTAGGACGTTAGGCACTCTACCACTTGAGCCATGTCCCCAACCCTGTTAGCTTTAGGATTTTTTTAGATAAGTTTGCTTTCCCCCTCCCCCCGCCACAGACCCTAGGCACTGTCCCTGAGCTTCTTTTGCTCAAGCTAGTGCTCTACCACTTGAGCCTCAGCTCTTTTGATAGTTTAATGAAGGGAAGAGTCTCATAGACTTTCCAGGCTGGCTTCACACTGTGATCCTCAGATCGCAGCCTCTTGAGTAGCTAGGATGACAGGTGTGAGCCACCCAGCTCTCAGCTGCCAAGTCTTTAAATGGAAGGAAGTAGATGAGAAATGTAAAGGCATGCTTTGGACACTGGGATTATTGGAATTCTGCAGGATCCTGTTTCTTGGCCCACTTCCTGGGCCATCAGTGCCTGTCCCAAGTCTTTCATTGCCAAGTATATTTCTCTCTCTGCCTTCCTGAGCTGCCAGTGGGCAGCTTCAGGTAAACCCGCAAATTGCTGCAACCTAAGACCACTGTGGTGTATGCAAGCTGTGGTGAGAGGCCCAAACACGAACAAGACCTCGTTTCTCTAACTCCCCTGCTCCTTCCATATTGTCTTTTGTCTTCCATCGAGTGTCTGAGCTGATCTTGGAGAAGAGAGAACTCAAGGAGTCTGGAGAGCTGGTGAGGAGCCCCCAGAGCGCACGCAGGGGCAGGGCCGGGGAGCCCTGGGACCTGGGACTGTGTGCTGTGAACATGGAGAGCTGCCAGCGGCCTGCCTGGGCCTGTGAACTCCCCCCCCCCCCACTCCCCCCAGGCCCAGGGGTTCCTTAAAAACAGTGACAGAGAAGCAACTGTAGTTAACAGGATTAGATCTGAAAGTGTTACAGCCAAGGTGTGACTCGCTGGTTCTTGTTATCACAGGCTTTTCCTTCATTCAAAAACTTATTACTTTATCTCCAGCATTCCCAACCCAGCACAAAGGAACACTCCAGTGCATTCCCTTACCTTCTGCCCATCACAGGACCTTAAAACAGCACGGAAAACTTTACTTACGGGAAGATCATTTGCTCCTGTTTCTCCCTGCCTTTTCCCTCAGCCACTTGCGGCTTTCCCCTTACCTCTGGATTTTCTGTGAGCAGACACCTGGAGAGTCAGGGAACGAGAAGATGGAAGCCTTGCTCACAAGGGGCGTGCAGGCTTGTTAGGAGATACAAGGTTCCATTCAGAACAGAATGTGCCTGTGGCTCACATCTGTAATCCTAGCTACTTAAGAGGCTAAGATCTGAGGATTGCAGTTCAAAGCCAGCCTGGACAGAAAAATCTGTGAGACTCTTATCTCCAATTAACCAGCATCTCCAATTAATCAGCAAAACGCCTGAAAAAGAGCTGTAGCTCACATGGTAGAGTGCCAGCTTTGATCAAGAGGCCCAAAGGACAAGCTTCAATTCTCTCTCTCTCTCTCTCTCTCTCTCTCTCTCTCCTCTCTCTCACTGTCGCACTGGACTGGGCACCAGTAGTTTATGCCTATAATCCTAGCTACTCAAGAGGCTGAGATCTAAGGATCACAATTCAGAACCAGCCTGGGCAGAAAAGTCCACGAGACTCTTGTCTCCAATTAACCACTAAAAAGCTGGACATGGAGCTGTGGCTCAAGTAGTAGAGCCCCAGCCTTGAGGAAAAAAGCTAAGGGAGAGTACCTAGACCCTGAGTTCATGCCCCAGGACTGGAACAAAAATAAATAAATAACTAAAACAAAAAAGAGCTGAGAGCATGTCACGGATGATAAGAGTGCTTGCCTAGTATGCATGACACCCTGAATTTAATCCTCAGTACACTGCTCCCCCCCCCCCAAAAAAAAGTCCTTGTCTCTTCTTACAAGCTCAGCTTGCATTATTCCTTTCTTTCTCTCTATTTGTCCCTCTTCCTTTTCCTGTGGATGGCCAGATGTCATGGAGAAATCCTTTGTCACTGTGAGTTGGGGTTGGACGTCACCCTGTGCCACAGGCCTCTTGGGAGAGAAGAGCTGTGAGTACAGATGCATAGAACACTGTTCCAGAAAGCATGGCTCATCACAAGTCTCCAGACCCAGCTGTGAGTTTGAACCATGCCAACGCAGGCTGTCCGTGTGGAACCCGTTCCTCACTTACTTGTATCATGACGATGATTAATACCTCCCTACCTCACGTGACTTTCTTGAGATCCAAAGAAAATGATGTTGGTGAAACATTTTGGAGACTGGAGAATTTCTTAGGAGCAGGGTAGCCTGCAGATCCCATGGTGGCGGGTGACGCTGTCAGCCACCCTCTCCCACCCTGCCATCGCATGAACTCACCTGCATTGCCATAGCTTCTTTCCATGTTTCAGTAACCTGCCTCCTAATGACACTCTGTTTCTCCCTAGATGTCCCTAAGTGGCAGCTCCCCGCTGAAAGTTCCAGCTCATCTTGCCTGGCTTCCTCATCCCTCCGTGGGACCCCTCACCCCTGTGACAGCCTGTCAAACGCCTGTGCAGCACCTACAGAGACCCCCTGAGCTGCAGTCCCGCCCCATCCGGGCTCCAGAGTAAGAGGACAGAAGTGACAAGATCGGGGATGGGAGACCAGGAAAGGCCGGTCGCAGAAACCACCACGCTGATGCACATGGCCCGTTGGCCCGGCCTGGCTTCCCTGTTGGGAACTCTTTTGGTTTGAATACCTTGTTGTACAAGTGAGTCTGACAGTATTTCAGGGGGAAAGGAATTCACGGCATCAATGTCGGCAAATGTACCCTCTTTGAAATGGCATCTTGGAGTTGAGCACCATGGGGCTAATGGAAAGACATCTGATGGTAGCTGTGGGTGTATTAGCTGTGTGAGGAACATCCGGAAGGAAGTAACAGCACAGCCAAGTCTTGAGCTTGTTCGAAGGAGTTATTTACCATGCGGCATTGTTTGCTAGGGCTGTGCACACAGACCAGGTGGCCTCAACAACAAAAATTCATTTCTCCACTATTCCAGAGGATCAGTAGGGTTGGGGTTTTCTTTCTTTCTTTTTCATTTTTTTTTTTTTTAGTAGGTCATGGAGCTTGAACTCTGGGCATGGGCGCTGTCCCTGCACTCTTCAGCTCAAGGCCAGTGTTCTACCACTTGAGCCACAGCACCACTCCTGGTTTTCTGGTGGTTCATTGGAGATAAGAGTCTCATGGACTTTCTTGCCCTGGCTGGCTTTGAACCGCGATCCTCAGATCTCAGCCTCCTGAGTAGCTAGGATGACAGGCATGAGCCACTGGCCCTTTTTCTTTCTTTTTTTAAGTTGTTATTATTAAGTAGTTGTAGGAAGAGGTCACCGTCCCCTCAGTCACGTTATGAGTCCTGATCATTGTCATCCTGTTCTTCCTTCTTCCCCTTTGCCCTCCCGTACCCATCCTTAAGTTACACAGCTCATTTTTTCCATAATGTACATCAGATATAATGACTACATTTGACCACTCTTCCTCCCTCTGTTCCTGCACACACACACACCCTTTGTCCATTCCCCAAAGCATGTTTCCACTTCCTGGTATTCATTTTGATGGACAGTAAGTACATCCGTTGCTGGGAGGAGTCACGCCTCCTTTAGTGTACCCTCCTTTAGTCTATCTATGTGTGAAGGCATTGACTCCTGCATGTTGACATGCAAGGTTGTATTTTAATCTAACTTCCTTACATGAGAGAAAACACCTGCCATTTGTCTCTCTGAGCTTGGCTTACCTCACTTGACACAATTTGTTCAAGGGCCATCCATGTCCTTGTAAATGACACGACCTTATTATTTCTACTGGATGAGTAAAATCCTGTTGTGTGTAGGCACCCCATTGTCTTGTTCCGTTCTTCTACTGTAGGACATCTGTGCTATTTCCATAACTTAGCTGTTGTGACTAGTGCAGCAATGAACATGGATGTGCAAGTGGCTTTAAGGTATCCTGGCTTTTGATGTTCTGGGTAGATGGCCCTCTTATCCCTGAGTTTTTACCTGGTCTCTTCCGTGTGTCTGTTTCTGAATCTCTTCTTTGTACAAGGACCTAAGTCACACTGGGTTGGGGTTCCAGCCTAATAACCTCCCTTAACCCAATTCCTTTCAGAGGCCCGATCTTCATGTATAGTTCCATTCTAAGATGCTAGGAGTTAGGGCTTCCACACAGGACTTGTGATCACCATGTGGCCCATAAGAGGTGGGCCAGGGGAAGAGACTAAGAGCCTCTGGGGAGGCTGAGATCTGAGGACTGGCTGAGGTTCAAAGCCAGCCCAGCTAGGAAAGTCTATAAGATTCTTTTTCTTTTTTTTTTTTTTTTTGCCAGTCTGGGGCTCAAGGCTAGTGCTCTACCACTCAAGCCACAGTGTCCCCTCCAGCTTTTTCTGTTTATGCAGTACTGAAGAATCAAACCCAGGGCGTCATGCATGCTAGGCAAACACTCTACCACTAAGCCACATTCCCAGCACTGTGAGACTCTTATCTCCAAGTAACCAGTCAAAAAGCCAGAAGTAGAGGTGTGGTTCAAGTGGTAGAGCACCAGCCTTGAGTGAAAAAGCTAAGGGACAGCACCCAGACCCTGAGTTCAAGCCTTAGAACACACACACACACACACACACACACACACACACACACACACACACACACACTTGCCACACAGGAAGCCAGAGATGAGTATTATTTAGTAGTAAATAGGAGGTGAGATGAGGGGGGGGGACCAGGGGGAACCTTCTAGAAAAAGGAAAGAGATTAAAACAAAACAAAATAAACAGAGGTAAAGGTGACCAGCCATTATGGCTTGCCTTAGCACTAAAAGACCCCAGTCTGGACAAACCCTCAGTCCCAATAAGCCATCCTTGTGACCCAACTGTCCAGGAGAGCTGTGGGAGTTGGACGGAGGTTGAGTTGGAGAGAGCCAGCCAAGAGGCAGAACAGGAAGCTGACCGGGCTGGGGAGGTAGGCTTCCCCTTCCTGAACAACCAAGGAGGCATTTCAGCTGGGAGCGTGACGCTCGCGCGGGGAGGTGAGAAAGCACCGAGGAACAGCACTGAAGGTTGTCATTGGCAGGGAGCCATTGCCCTTTTCCAGGGAAAAGGCGATGGAAACCCAAACTGAAGGCGCGGAGGGTGGAAAGAACGAAAGGGGACACACTGTTCTCAGGAGAAAGGCCGACCTTCCACATGTAGAGAGGGTTGGTGGGAGAAGAAAAGTCAGGAGTGACTGGTGGATTTCTGGCTTGGGCAACTGGAAAAAGTCTTGGGAGGTAACTGGGGTGTTTGGAAATTTCTTCCCCACGCCACCCTGCCCCACAATGCAACAGAGCAGCCATTCTTTCCTCCCCGGGCAGCCCTGGGTGATTGAAAGGTGGTTGTGCAATGGATTTAGAAATCTCAGCCCCAGCCAGGGTATTCCTGCCCCGACACCCCAGGATAAGCAGGAGATTTGAGTCTGACGGGGAAGGAGCTAGGCATGTGTTGAACTGTCCATCATAAGCTACCTATGGAGTGTGTGTGTGGTGTGGCGTGTGTGTGCTCACACATGCGTGCACACACATGCACATGCGCACTGGTACTGAGACCTGAACTCAGGGCCTGGATGCTGTCCTTTAGCTTTTTCGCTGAAGGCTGACACTCTACCACTTGAGTCACAGCTCCACTTCCAGCTTCTTAGCCGTTAATTAGAGAGAAGAGTCTCGCAGGCTTTCCTGCCCAGGCTGGCTTCAAACCATGATCCTCAGCCTCCTGAATAGTTAGGATTACAGTTCATGAGCCACCAGTACCTGGCTTCATGAGTTGCTTCTGAACGCTAGTTTAATTTCCGCAAGACTCCTCGTTGTATAGATGCAAAACTGGAATCAAGTCATGTGCTTGAGGTGACCACAGCTACAAAGAAGCAAAGCTGAGACTGAAGCCGGAGGTGTTTGCCTCCAAAGAGCCACAGCTCCACCAATGGCCCCGGCTTCTCCCCACCGGATGCTTCTGTACATCCACAGCCAGGCCTGCAACCTGTCTCCATTCAGCATTCGGGCTGAGAAGCCCATCTTCCTAGAAATGGGACAGGAGAGTAGAGAAGGATGCAGAGGGAGGAATGAGCATCAGCCCCAGGGCGCTAAGAGGCGGGGAAGGCTGCCATTAGGAATGGGGGTGGCAAGAGCTCTCCTCCATCCTTTGTAACATGTCCCTACACTGACTGTGTTTGCAAAACTCTAAACCCAGGGCACCGTGTAATTATCTTTGTGGCATCAGGGCCAAAGGAAGCCATGGAGACAGACACAGTCCCTGCCAGCAGGCCGTTGAGGAGGAAAGGGGTGCTGGTTGTTGGAAGATGCCATCAAGGTAGTGAAGTTGGCATGTCCAGACACCTGCACAACCGTGTGTATGACACAATAGCCAAGCTAGGAGATAAACCTTAGCGCCTCTTGATAGAAGAATGGCTTTTGGGCACTGGGGCTTGAATTCAGGGCTCTGGGCTCTCACTTGGCTACACATCCCTCTAGTTTTGTCTTTTTGCTGGGTACTTGGAGATAAGGATCTCACAGCTTTGTCTGCCCAGGCTGGCTTTGAACCAAGATTCTCAAACCTGCTGAATAGCTAGGATGTTAGGGTGTGTCTGCAGGCAGCTATGGGTAGATTTTTTTAATGTGATGTACAGTGGAATATTATTCGGCCACAAAAAATGTGAAATCCTGTCACTTGTGACAACACAGATGGACCTAGAGGGTGTAGGGTGAGGTGAAATAAGGCACGAAACAGCAAGTACTGCATGCTCTCATCCCTGTGCGTGAGACAGAGCCTGTCGCGGCTGGAATCAGGGGCACCACTATGTCCAGCTTCCTTCAGCCAGCCTCTATCCCTAGAGACAAAGAAACTCACGGATTTCTCTGCCTGGGCTAGCCTGCTCCCTAATCCTCCCAAACGCAGTCTCCCAAACTTGGCCTGGGTTGACCTGTCCTCACCACTGTCCCCAACTACAAGTTGAGAAGAGATCTTGAGAATGTTTTGCCTGGGCTGGCCTCAAACTGAGATCCTCCTATTCCTAACCTCCCAAGTAGCCAGGGTGATAACCATGAGCCACAAATGCCTAGCAACTCCATTTTTTTTTAAATCAAAGCTTGAATGAAGAACAAGAGTGAGGCATGGAAAGTATAGAACAGAAGATAGGAAAGCAAGTGAGTTCTCCAGGCTCCCGGGAAGGACCAAGGACACAAGGAGCTTGTTGAAACCTAGAAAGGTCTCAGACACACGGCAATTACACTGGAGGGTTCGTGCTTAGGGGCTATTCCTCACATAGGATTCTGTATTCTGTCCACTAGTGATTTCTCTTCGAACCTTACTTACTCCCACCTTCTAGACTGAGAGTCTTCACTCCACATTCCCACATTCTTTGTACGGTAGGCCTAATACCAGAATGTCATCAGACCACCTGAGATGCGCCTCTCTCTGCCTGCTTCTTTAGTCTCTGACACTAGAGGGCGCTCCTGCCCTTTAAATTCTGTACAGTTGGGCAGCCTCTCATTGCTGAAGAGTTAGTTCTTCTATGAGATCTTGGTACTTACTACAAATGGTGAATCTTGGCTACCATCCAGACCTAATGAATCAGAATCTGCTTTTGCTTCTCTGTTTGTAGATAAGGTCTTCCACTTTTTGCTCTGGCCAACCCTAGGATTTTGACCTTCCTACCTCCACCTCCCAAGTAGCTAAGACTACAGCCTTAAGCCACCACACCTGGCCCTAGATTCTACACTTTTAATAAGATCTCCTGTGATTCATATATACATGACAGTTTGCCTGAGAAGCATTCTTTTATTAAAAAAACAAAGTCTCAACCCCTTAACTTGACAATGTTCTCCAGTGGCTTTTCCATCGTATTTTCTTTCTCTTTCCACAGTAATTTAAAAAATGAGGCACCACTGCATTAAGTGCTAAGTATAAACATGTTAAGTACAGTTCCACACAACAAAAATTGAGAGCCCACAAGGCAATACTTGATTGTGTAATAGATGGTTGGTGGAAATAATAAATATTCTAAGATAGAAAAAGGAGAGTTATAGCCAGGTGCCAGTGGCTCATACCTGTAATACTCTACTCAGGAGGCTGAAATCTGAGGATTGTGGTTCAAAGCCAGCCTGGGCAGGAAAGTCCGTGAAACTAATTTTTTTTTTTTTTTTTTTGGGTCCAGTCGTGGGGCCTGAACTCGGCCCGGGCGCTGTCCCTCAGCTCTTCAGCTCAAGGCTAGCACTCTACCACTTGAGCCACAGTGCCACTTCCCGCTTTTTTCTTTTTCTGCTTATGTGGTGCTGAGGAATCGAACCCAGGGCCTCATGCATGCAGGCAAGCACTCTACCACTGAGCCACCTTCCCAGCCCCTCCGTGAAACTTTTCTTTTTGCTTATGTGGTGCTGAGGAATCGAACCCAGGGCCTCATGCATGCAAGGCAAGCCCTCTACCACTGACCCACCTTCCCAGCCCCCCTCCGTGAAACTTTTATCTCCAATTAACCATCAGAAAACTGGAAGTGGTGTTGTGGCTCAGGTGGTAAAGCGCTTGTCTTGAGCTGAAGAGCTGAAGGACAGCCCCTAGGCCCAGAGTTCAAGCCCCACAACTGGAAAAAAAAAAAAAAAAGGAGACTTATAGTTTGATTTTCAAAATTTTTACCAAGTGGAGAATTGACTGGGTCTTATAAGACTGAGGATTTGTATAGAGAGGAGTGAGCAAGGAAGTTTTCCAGGGATATAGCAGGTTCCAAGAAAAAAAAAAAGACAACTTTCAAGTCAAGGGGAATAATAGTTGAAAAGTTGAAAAACTATAAGAAGGCAGCAAAAGCCGGGCGCTGGTGGCTCATGCCTGTAATCCTAGCTACTCAGGAGGCTGAGATCTGAGGATTGCGGTTCAAAGCCAGCCCAGGCAGGAGAAACCGTGAGACTCCTATCTCCAATAAACCACCAGAAAACCGGAAGTGGCGCTGTGGCTCAAGTGGTAGAGCACTCACCTTGAGCTGAAGAGCTGAGGGACAGCGCCCAGGTCCAGAGTTCAAGCCGCACGACCGACAAAAAAAAAAAAAAAAAAGCAAAATATTTAACCTTGAGAGTGGTGGCTTTTCTCAAACTTGTTCATGATAACATTTTGCTCCATGTTTCATCCCATAATCAAAAACTAGCAGCAGGCACCAGGGGCTCAGGCCTGTAAACCCAGCTACTCAAGAAGCTGAGGATCTGAGGATCGCGGTTCAAAGCCTGCTCAGAGGCAGGCTAGTCTGTGAGACTCTTATCTCCAATTAACCAGCAAAAAGGCAGAAGCTGTGGAGCTGTGGCTCAAGTGGCAGCATGACAGCCTTGAGCAATAAAAAGCTCAGAAACAGCGCGCAGGCCCCTGAGTTCAAGCCCCAGGACTGGTGCACGCGCACACACGTGCACACACAAAATGCAACAGTAATGAAGGAAGAAATTGACTGTACAACAGGTATTATAAAAATCACAACTGCCTGGGTCTGGGAAGGTGCCTCAGTGGGAGAGCACTTGCCTTGCATGCATGAGGCCCTGGGTTCCATTCCTCAGCACCACATAAGCAGGAAAAAAAGCCGGAAGTGGCACTGTGGCTCAAGTGGTAGAGCGCTAGCCTTGAGGTAAAGAGCTGAGGGACAGTGCCCAGGCCCAGAGTTCAGGCCCATGACCGGACCCCAAAACAAAATCACAACTGCCAACACACACCCATTAAACACACACACACACACACACACACACACTCCACAAGCTACTAAAGTTATGTGCTGTCACTAAATCATTGTCATTTGCTGTATGCCAGCAGATCAAGGTGTAGATCTTTACATCTACAGGGGAAAAAAAATACAGGGAAAATATAGTTGCAAGTTGAGAAAGTTCTATCCACAAACATTTTTTTCCTCTGTAGTTGGGGAAGGTTCTGGTCCTTTGATATGAGGCCACCTGGGCTCAGTTCAACCAACACTGCTTTCGGGATCACGGTGGAGCCTGGCCCTGGACTGTGGGAAGCAACGGTAACCATATGCTTGTAGGCAGATCATTCCCATAACTGTTCACAGGATGGGAGGATGGAGGGAGCGAAAGGAGACCAGGAGAGCGGCTAGGAGTTGACCTCAGAAAACAGCAGTAATCCTGACTTGGGACTGTTGGACCTTAGGGGTTGCAGTGAACTTTGTTATACAAATTCTTTCACAGACTCTCTGTGTAAGTATGGAGCCATTTTTTTTTTTAAAGTAAGAGGTTTAATGAAGAAGGCAGCTACATGAAGTCCATTTTTAAAAATATAATTTGTTACGGTGTTGTACAGAGGGCTTATCACGTTATGTCAGATAATGAGAAATTGCTTTATTTTTTGGACAATCACCCCTTCCTTTGGTTTTCCCCAGTTTCCCTCTTCCATCCTTGCCCACAAGTTACACAGTTCATGAAAGACATTTTATTTTTAAAAAAAGAAGAAAGAATTGGTAAGACTGGGTGTTAGGATGGTAGGAGTTAAGTTTGGGGGACCAGAGACAGCTGCTGTGTTGACACCAGTCCCAAGGAAAAGCTGGTGCAGACGGGACTGTGATGGCGAATTTCATTTATTCCTTTTATTCTGAAATATTCAAATGTACAGGAAACGTATTTTAAAAGTTACCAACCAGCCAGGTGCTGGTGGCTCACACCTGTAATCCTAGCTACTCCAGAGGCTCAGATCTGAGGAAAGTCCATGAGATTATCATCTCCAATGAAGCACCAGAAAACTGCAAGTGGTGCTGTAGCTCAGGAGGTAGAGTGCTAGCTTTGAGCAGAAGAGCTCAGGGACAGCGCCCAGGCCCCAAGTTCAAGCCCCACAACTGACCAAAAAAAAAAAAAAAAAAAAGGAATACACCTAACTCTCACTCTCTGTGACCAGAGACTCGAACACCTCATCTGAGCTCAGTTGTCTTTTCAAGGCCTCCTTCTGTTCCGGGCCGTTTCCTTGGCTTCGGTGGCCTGGACTTTGATGGCGCTGGCGCTGGGGTGCGGGTCATGTCGGAGCTGTCCCTCAGTCTGGGTTGCGTGATGTCTCCTGGTGATCAGGAGGAGGTGCATTCACCTGGCGCCCCGTGGTGGTTGCACGATTGGACCGGGATGGTGTCTGCCAGGTCCCTCCAAGGTCCCCGCACCCCTCCCTGGGCTCCCGTGAGTGCCAGGGGTGCCAGGCCTGGAAGGGGCCTGGGCCCGGCTTACACTGTGCTCAAAAAAGAGAATGGGAAGAGGGAGGGAGGAAGGAAGGAAGGAAGGAAGGAAGGGAGGGAGGGAGGGAGGAGAAAGAAGAGGGAGGAAGGAAGGAGGGAGGAAGGTAGGAGGAAGGAGGGAGGGAAGAAGGAAGGGAGGGAGGAGAAAGGAGAGGGAGGGAGGAAGGAAAAGAAGGAAGGAGGAAGGTAGGAGGTAGGAGGGAGGAAGGAAAAAGGAAGGAAGGGAGGAGGGAAGGAGGAAGGAGGGAGGAAGGAAGGAAGGAAGGAAAGAAGGAAGGAAAGGAAGGAAGGAGAAAGGAGAGGGAGAGAGGAAGGAAAAAGGAAGGAGGGAGGGAGGAAGGAGGGAGGGAGAGAGGAGGAGGAATGAAGGAGGGAGGAGGGAGGGAGGGAGGAAGGAAGGAGGAGGGAGGGAGGAAGAAGGAAGGAGGGAGGGAGGGAGGAGGAAGGAGGGAGGGAGGGAGGAGGGAGGGAGGGAGGGAGGGAGGAGGGAGGAAGGAGGGAGGGAGGGAGGAAGGAGGGAAGGAAGGAGGGAGGGAGGAGGGAGGAAGGAGGGAGGGAGGGAGGAGGGAGGAAGGAGGAAGTAGGGAGGGAGGAGGGAGGAGGGAGGAGGGAGGAGGTGGGCTCGTACTTGTGTTCAGCGGCGGTTACTATTTGCTTAGAGGACACAAGACCCTTAGTTTGCAAAACAAAACCAAATAAACAAGCGAAAGCCCCCCCCCGCCCCCCCCCCCCGCAACGGTGCGGATGTCGGGTGCGGACGTGGGCTGCGCTCACCGGGCTGCGAGGTGACCCGAGGACCCGCAGGAGGCCGGGCTGGAGTTCGGGAGAGAGAACGCTGGGCGGCCCGAGCGCAGGGAAGACGGCGGCGTGCAGAGCCTCGGCCGGCCGGAGCGGGGAGAGCAGGGAGCCCCCGGACGGCGCGGGAGAGGAGCCCACGGGCGGGGCGGAGCCCACGGACGGCGCGGGAGAGGAGCCCACGGGCGGGGCGGAGCCCACGGACGGCGCGGGAGAGGAGCGGGGAGAGCGGGGAGCCCCCGGACGGCGCGGGAGAGGAGCGGGGAGAGCGGGGAGCCCCCGGACGGCGCGGGAGAGGAGCGGGGAGAGCAGGGAGCCCCCGGACGGCGCGGGAGAGGAGCCCACGGGCGGGGCGGAGCCCACGGACGGCGCGGGAGAGGAGCCCACGGGCGGGGCGGAGCCCACGGACGGCGCGGGCGAGGAGCCCACGGACGGGGCGGGGCGGGAGAGGAGCGGGGAGAGCGGGGAGCCCACGGGCGGGGCGGAGCCCACGGACGGCACGGGAGAGGAGCGGGGAGAGCAGGGAGCCCCCGGACGGCGCGGGAGAGGAGCGGGGAGAGCGGGGAGCCCCCGGACGGCGCGGGAGAGGAGCAGGGAGAGCGGGGAGCCCACGGGCGGGGAGGGAGAGGAGCCCACGGACGGGGCGGGGCGGAGCCCACGGACGGGACGGGGAGGGCGGGGCGGGGCCCACGGACGGGACGGGGCCCGCGGGCGGGGTGGGGCGGGGCGGAGCCCACGGACGGGGCGGAGCGGGGCCCGCGGGCGGGGTGGGGCGGGGCGGAGCCCACGGACGGGGCGGGGCGGGGCGGAGCCCGCGGACGGGGCGGGGCTCACGGACGGGGCGGAGCGGGGCCAGCGGGCGGGGCGGGGCGGGGCGGAGCCCGCGGACGGGGCGGGGCGGGGCCCACGGACGGGGCGGAGCGGGACCCGCGGGCGGGGCGGGGCGGAGCCCACGGACGGGGCGGGGCGGGGCCCGCGGACGGGGCGGGGCGGGGCTCACGGACGGGGCGGAGCCCACGGACGGGGCGGAGCGGGGCCCGCGGGCGGGGCGGGGCGGGGCGGAGCCCGCGGGCGGGGCGGGGCGGGGCTCACGGACGGGGCGGAGCCCGCGGGCGAGGCGGAGCCCGCGGGCGGGGCGGGAACGGCGGGCTTCACAGCCGGGCGGGCCGGCGGAACCAGGCGCGGCAGCCGGGAAGGGGCCCTGGTTCTAGAAGCCATCCGCAAGGCACAGCCGGCCTGCGTGGTCTTCCACGCACGGGGCCGTGGGGCGCGGCTGTGGGGCGGCCGCCGCAGGCCAGGCGGGGGCGGGCCCGGGGTTCCAATCCCCGCCGGCCGTGTTGGAGCCCGGCGCGCGGCCTGCCCAGCCCGGGCTCCGGGGCCGACCCCTCGTCCTCCGCCAGGGCCGTTCCTCGGTGACCCGCCGGGGGCACCCGGGAGCGCCGACCGCCGGCAGAGGCCCCGTGGGGCGCTCGCGGCCTCGCGGGTTTCGGGGCGGGGCGGCACGGGGCCTCCGTGGGCCTGCGCACGTCGGCGCCCCGCGGGCGTCCGGGGCGGGACTTCTCCTGGCCCCGCCCCTCTCGGCCCCGCCCCCGCGCTTCCGCCTCGTCCGCACCGTGGATCGGCTCACGGAGCCCGCCAGGCGCTGTCCTTGGTCGCGCGCTTCCCACGCATTCGCCCGGCGCTAACCGGGGTTCCCCGAGGCCGCACAGCCTCGCCTGCGGGGCCGCTTGGAAGCCGGCTCCCCTCTCCCCCGGTGCTCCACGGCCTCGGAACCTTCCCTGAGGCTTCTGCCCACGGGAGAGCGCGCCCGACCCCAAGCTGACGGGCCTCCGCCGCCGCCGCCGCCGCCGCCCGCAAGGGGAGGCCGAGGGGCGGGGGCGCGCACGCGCACAGCCAGCGGAAACGCAGTTCCGCGCCCAGCCTCTGCCCCTCGTGGGCAGCTCCCGCGTGGCCGATCGGTACTTCTCTCTGCATATTTACAGTCGTGGAGCGTCTTCTTGCCTTTTGTGTTCTACACCTTAAAAGATTCCCGTCTCCACGGTTCTGCGCTCACCTGGCACCGCTGAGCCGAAGTGTAACGAGTTTCACTTGTTTAAATGATCAAAGATTACAAGTACTTGAAAAGTTACCTTTTTTTGTTTTCCTCCTTTTTCCTCTGGTACTCTGGAGTTTGAACTCAGGCCCTGCCTTGCTAGGCAGAGCTTTTACCGCCTGAGCCCAGGCCTTCCAGCCCTGTTTGCTTCATTTTTTTCAGATAAGGCTGAATCATGTTTGTTTTGTTTCGCTCACCTGGACCTGTCTGGGACTGAGATTCTCCAGCCCATTCTCTCCTGGCTGGCAACACAGTGGTAGGACTTATTCTTGCCCAGGCTGGCCTCAACTCCTGATCTCTGTCTTCCTCCCAAGTAGGTAAGATTACAGATAGAAGCCACGGTGCCCTGCCTATAGTTCCTTCTTCATTTGTTGTTCTTATTTTTGCGCCAGTACTAGGGCTTGAACTCTGTCCATAAGCTGTTTTGCTCAAGGCTGTTGCTCAATCACTTGACACATACCTCCATTTCTGGCTTTTTTGCTCAGGCTGGCCAAAGGATGATCCTCAGATCTCGGCCTCCTGAGTAGATAGGATTATAGGCATAAGCCACTAGCACCCAGCTTTGATTCTTAAATGTTATCATGTTTTCTTGAAAAACTTCTAATTTATGTTTTGGCTAGAGTTACTGTGGATGCTAAAGAAAGACAGCTAGTTTGGGAATAAGTAACCCCATAGCTCTTTATAAGCCCCAAATTTACTCTGCTCCTTCCAATAAAAAGAAGAATTTGCAGAGTCTTCTGGACTCATATTTAGACAGTGGGGCCCGTTTTTGCTTTCCCCCATCATTATCTGTTCTCCTCAGGCTTCAAAATGATATCACCAAATCAGCACTGAGACACTTAGAAACTGCCGGTCAGTGACAGTTCCTAAAGAGCTGGAAGAGGAATTAGCAAGAAGTGTCTGGAGGTCCTCCCTGCCTCCCTGGGAAGCTGTGTTAGAGGCTTCCAGGTCCCAGGACTGAGCAAAGTAATGGATACAGCAGCTCCCTTGATTGCAGGCCCAATCCACCAAAGCTTAGGTACAGTATAATTACCTACTTTAAGTCCTGTAGGCCAGTGGCTCATTGAGGCTGAGACCTGAGGGTAGAGGTTCAAGGCCAGCCTGGGCAGGAAAGTCCCTGAGACTCTTGTCTTCAGTTAACCAGCAAAAAGTCAGAGTGGAGCTGTGGGCTCAGGTGACAGAGCACCAGCCTTGAGTGGAAAAGGCTAAGGGACAGAGCTTAGGCCCTGAGTTCAAGTCCAGTACTGCCATATATTAAAAAAAAAAAAAAAGATAAATAGATAAAAAGTCCCTTGGGAAATCGGCACCAGCCTGTTTCTCCATGCAAGACTCTTTTGGCATTTCATGGTCTAGAATTTGTCCTCCACCATCTGGCTCCAGTGGCCCGTATGTGACACTGTAAATGCCATCAAAGGTGGCCACTCTACTGAGCACAGGCCTGCACCCTTTAACACTATTCAGGTCATGGTAATTCTAGGAGGAAGGCCCCTCATTTCCCTCACTTTACAGAGGAGGAAACCGGCTCGAGGTGGTGGGGGCTGGCCTCTTGAGCCTGTGTCAGTTTCCTTCCCTCCCCTCCCTCCATGGGTGAAGAAGGAGGGAATCTGAGAATGCACTTTGTGTGTGTGTGTGTGCCAGTTCTGGGGCTTGCACTCAGGGCCTGGGCACTGTCCCTGAGCTCTTTTGTTCAAGGCTAGCACTCTACCACTTAAACCACAGTGCCATCTGGCTTTTTCTTTTTTTTTTTTTGTCGGTCGTGGGGCTTGAACTCTGGGCCTGGGCGCTGTCCCTCAGCTCTTCAGCTCAAGGCAAGTGCTCTACCACTTGAGCTACAGCGCCACTTCCGGTTTTCTGGTGGTTTATTGGAGATAGGAGTCTCACGGTCTTTCCTGCCCCGGCTGGCTTTGAACCGCGATCCTCAGATCTCAGCCTCCTGAGTAGCTAGGATTACAGGCGTGAGCCACCAGCGCCCGGCTCCATCTGGCTTTTTCTGTGTGTGTGGTACTGAGGAATCGAACCCAGTGCTTCATGGATGCTAGGCAAGCACTGTACCACTAGGCCCCCTTCCCAGCCCCAAATGCACTTTGCTTGTACTTGAAGCTCCTGTACATGATGCCAGGCAGTCTGCGTAATGAAGTCATAGGCTAAACCACAGAGGCCACAGAAAGCACTTTTTGCCCTTACTTCAATTTGGCTACACATCTACCATCCCGTGGCTCTGACACATATTCTCCCATAAGCTGGTCAAGCAGTCCGGAGCCATATATTCAGCCCCCAGGCTGAGCTGGGAGCCTCCTGTTTTGCCCTGATCTTGGAAGGTAGTTACATGCATGTGTTTGCCTGGCGGTTCCTGTCTAGGCCTCTGGTCTCAGGATGTTTCCAAAGGCTGCTTTCACCCGGGCTTTCTTTCCGGGTGAGGGGCTAACGTGTAGCTCCGTGGTAGAACACAGGCTTCACGTGTCCAAGGCCCTCCGTTTATTTCCCAAGACTGTAAAAACTCCTCTTTGCAGATAGGCTTGGTCCTCTTCTTTCAGGCTTCCTCTCTCCTGGAGTCAGCACGTCAGGAAAGAATGGAGTTTCCAAGCTAACGGAGCCATTCGTTCTTCTGCAGAAGAGCTGGTCTGGTCACTCAGCTGGTTGTGTCACCGAGGTTGGCACCCTACCTCCCCACCAGGGCTCGGCCGCGTAGAACAAGCGGCCACTAGTTGTTTGCTTGACTCTGGGCCATCCTGAGCAAGCTTCACTGATTAGGAGGAGGAAAATATATCAACATGGTCCACCAACAAAGGCCCCTGCTGAGCAAGGCCTCTGCCTTCTGCCCACTGAGAATGCTTAGAGATTCATGAATGCTTGAGAAATGTGGATTTTCCTGTATTTACTCTGCAGACTCCTGATAAGCTGATTTCCTTATGGATTTGCATTGGTTTAGCAGCTGACCCTTGGCACTGTGGCAGAGAGAGGGCATGGGAAGAAGGCCCTTCAGAGACCTCGGGCTTAAGTCCTGAAGAGCCCAGCACCAGTAGCTTGCGTCTGCAGTCCTACCTACTCAGGAGGCTGGGAGCTGAGGCTCAAGGTTCAAAGCTCGCCCTGTCCGCTAGCCTTGTGCTGAAGAGCTGAGGGACAGTGCCCAGGCCCAGAGTTCAGGCCCCACGACTGGACCAAAAAAAAAAAAAAAAGCTCGCCCTGTCAGGAAAGCCTGAGACTCTTATCTCTGATTAACCAAAAACGTTCAGAAGTGGAGCTGTGACTCAATGTTAGAGCTTAGCCTTGAGTGAAAAAAGGGACAGTGTCCAGGTCCTGAGTTCAAGTCCCAGTGTCAGCACATACACACACACACAGGCATCAGCCAGAACAAGCCTCTACTTTCCTGAAACTTTTTTATAGATGGTACTTTGCTTTATTTTATTCTTCAAATGATTTAACATTTATGTTAAAGCATTTCAACAAGCATATAACATGTCCATATCTTCACATTTTATCATCAGTTTTAAAAGCAGAATTGTTTATATTGTATTTTGGTAATTCCCATATAATTTCAATTCTGCAATTTTCTTTGCTTCCCCCAACTTTTAATAACTTACTACATCCACACAGAGATGCATGTCACAAAAGAACAATTTGAGCTGAACGCTAGGAGGCTGAGCTATAGAGGATCAGACTACCTGAGGCAGAATGTTTTCTAGACTCCATCTCACAAAACAAGAAAACAGCAAAAACCAGGAGTGGAGGTGTGATTCAAATAGTACAGTGCCAGTTTAGCAAGCATGAGGCCACGTGTTCAAACTCCAGTACTGGGGCAGGGGGGTGCCTGGCATCAGGATGGATTTTCCCCCTTAATTAAAAGATGCCACATTCCCTACTTCCTTGCATGCAGATGTGCGCACCTAAAGAAACAGCCCTTACCTGTAATCCTAGATACTCAGGAGGCTTAGACCCAAGGGTCATAGATTGAGGCCAGCCTGGGCAGGAAAGTCTGAGACTCTTCAGTTCATCACCAAAAAAGCTGGAAGTGGAGTTGTGGCTCAAGTGATAGAATACAAGCCTTGAGCAGAAAAGTTCAGACACAGTGCCCAGGACCTGAATTCAAGCCCAAAAGCAAGCACAATAAAGAAGAAAGGAAGGATGGAAGGAAGGGAGGGAGGGAAGAAGGGAGGGTAAAAAGGCTGAGGTAAACTCAGGTGTCTTTTGTGCCTTAGGACAGGATGTGAGGAGTATGTGCCTAGATTCTGAGACATCTAAGGCTGGGATAGACTTTTGAAAGAGGTATGGCCAGCCGTCGTGTTCTCCTTCCCAAGTAGCAGATCTGGGACTCAAGCCCAGGCCTCCAAACAACCTGCCATTATTCTTTGTTAATGTTATGTAAATAGCTAACTGACAAAGGATAGAGGGATGTCCTGGAAGACAGACTTCAGGAAGGTTTCCTGTGTATGGCTGAGCAAGAACACTGTGCCAGGTTGTGAACCAGGTGCCAGGTTTCTTCATTCTCATCCAGGTACTACCCAGCCTCACCCAGCTTGGCTTCTGAGTTCAGACAGATGGGGCACACTCAGAGTGGTACTGCCATAGATGGCCCTCCAGCCTTTGTTACTTCTGGAATCACCTCTAACAGTTTCTTCGTGTTGGCCTTTCCCAGATCGTATGTCAAGGAACTCTAGGATACTATAGAAAACTCATCATGTACCTCAGGATATTTGTTTTTATTTTTGTCAGTCATGGGGCTTGAACTCAGGGCCTGGACGCTGTCCCTGAGCTCTTCAGCTCAAGGTGAATGCTGTATCATTTAAACCATGGTGCCACTTCCAGTTTTCTGGTGGTTTATTGGAGATAAGAGTCTCATGGACTTTCCTGCCCTGGCTGGCTTTGAACAGGGATCCTCAGATCTCAGCCTCCTGAGTAGCTAGGATTACAGGTGTGAGCCACCTCAGGATATTTAAAACTTTCAAAACAAACATGGGCTAAGTACTGTGCTTACATCTGTAATCCCAGCTACTCAGGAGGCTGAGATCTGAAGATTGATATGCACAGCCAGCCTGGACAGGCAAATCCATGAGACTTCCATCTCTTAATTAAGCACCCCAAAAAAAGCCAGCAATGTCTGGGCACTCACATAAAGTGAGACCAAAGGAGGACACTCTGAAGAGAAGAACAGAAAGGCGCAATGCCTGTGTGCATCCGATCAGACAGAATAATGTTTATCACGATGGACTCCAGGAAATAAAGTAAAGCTTTTTTTTTCTTTTTTGCTATTTTTGTTTTCTTTTCTTGTTATTGTTTCTTTTTCTTCTTTTTTTGGAAATGTAAGAGGAGCCGCAGAAATGGCAGAACAAAGAGCAAACAAATGCAGCAATGGTCCTCACCGGACACTGCATTGAAAATGAACTGCTGTATACAGTTTATGGGTGGTAATGGGAGGGAGAAATGGGGAGAAAGTGAGTCCCCAAAGAAATGCACTCTTTACCTGACTTATATACCTGTAACCCCTCTGTACATCGCCTTTATAATAACATTTAAAAAATTAAAAAGCCAGAAGTGGAGCTGTGGCTTAATGGTAGAGCTCCAGTCTTGAGCAAAAAGCTCAGGGACGGCACCTGAGTTCCAGCCCGAGCACCAACACAAAATAAAACTCAGCCCCGTGGTATTGCATGGAATTTTAAAGGAAATTCTGAATTTCAATGTTGCATTAAATTTCTTTTGATGACATCATGTCTTTGCCCAGTGTTTTATTTTGTGCCAGACTAGGGTTTGAACTCAAGGCCTGGAAGGTATCACTTAGCTTTTTTGCTCAAGGTTGGCATTCTACCACTTGAGCCATACCTCCACTTCCAGGTTTTTGCTGGATAAGTCTCACAGAATTTCCTGCCAGGGTTAGCTTCAAACTGCAATTCTCAGATTGATCTGTCTCCTAAGTAGCTAGGATTACAGGTGTGTGAGCCACCAGCGCTGGCTTAGTGTTGCGTTTTAATGGATGCTGTGGTTCCAAGCATAGCTGGAAACTGGAAATGAAGGTAGGTATGTGCAACCGATTCTAAGGTTGGGAAAACTGTGCAGAGCTCAACAGGTGCACACATCGGACTAGAAAGTAACATCAGTTATTAATGAAATAAACCTATCACTTTCTTTCCACTTGAGCCTATTATTTTCTTAAAGAACTAATAAACTGTCAAGGTATAAGTACTTATTTATGTTTGGTTAGTTGTTAGGTTATTTGACTCTAACTGCTAAATCTCAACAGTTTAGATATTTCTTTTGGCCCCTGGGCTGTGTGAACCTTGCTTGAGGCCCAAGGCTGTGTGAGATCTGGTTCTTCCAGTTCGTTCAGCCTCTAGCACTCGCTTGAACTGGATGTTCAGCTGATAGACCAGAGTCTAGGCTGGATTTATTCCCACATGAAACCAAGGTCTCAGAAAGTGATCTGAAGAAGGTCACCCATTTGAGGCAGAGACAGGTGCTAAAGAACCTGAAGCTAGCCCATTACCTGTGGCTCAGGAGGCTGGATCTGAGAATGCTGGTTTGAAGCCAGCCCAGGCAGATAAATCCATGAGACTCTTATCTCTAATTAACTAGCAAAGGCCAGAGGTGGAGCTGTGGCTCAAAGTGGTAGAGGGCCATCCTTGAGTGATTAAAAAACAAAGCAACTCTCTCTCTCTCTCTCTCTCTCTCTCTCTCTCACACACACACACACACAGCTCATGCAATTATTGTATGCTTTTGTAAGGACAATAGTGCAAAGCTAGGGGCTTTTGCAAGTGAGGTGCACTGAAGTGCAACTTTTATTAGCTCATTAGTATTTTTGCAGGTTAACTGTAGTTAAGTCTCTCAGGAACTTTTCTGCCCTGGCTGTCTTCAGTGATCCTCAGATCACTGAGTAGCTAGGATTACAGGTGTGAGGCACCAGCACTGCCTTAAGAATGCACAATATGTTGGAAATTAACTGTACAACTTGGTAGGGTAGGATGGGGGGAGGGAAAGAGTGAGAAGAATGAGGGTGGGGGTAATAAGTTTGACAAGAAATGTACTCACTACCCTATGTATGTAACTGTAACCCCTCTGTACATCACCTTGACAAATTTTTTTAAACAATACACTTCAAATGGGCTGGGAAGTTGGCTCAGTGGTAGAGTGCTTGCCTTGCATGCATGAGGCCCTGGGTTCGATTCCTCAGCACCATATAAGCAGAAAAAGCTGGAAGTAGAGCTGTGGCTCAAGTGGTAGAGTGCTAGCCTTGAGCTGAAGAACTGAGGGACAGCGCCCAGGCCCAGAGTCCAGGCCCCACGACCGACCAAAAAAAAAAGAAAAGAGAAAAAATACACTTTTGAGCTCAGTTTTGAACCTATTTAGCTGGTAGCAAGAATAAAGATAAGTACTGTTTAAAAAAAAACAAACAAACTGAAGCCAGGGGTTTATGCCTGTAGTCCTAAGGAAACTGAGATCTGAGGATCAAAGCTTGAAGTCAGAAAGTCTGGGAAACTCTTCAATTAACTACCCCAAAAAGCTGGAAGTGGAGCTCTGGCTTTGCCTGGGGGGGAGGGGGGGATTATACTGACAGCTGGTGTCCCCCACCTGACTCCAGCAGTCTCAGTATGATCCACTCAAACCTCACTTCTAACCCAACTGCTTTCTTCATTCACCCCTAAATATCCACCACAGCCTCAACAAAAAGCCACTTCCTCTCCAAGGGCTTCTCTCTCTCTTCAGCCCCAAATTGTAGCCATCCGCAGGGCCTAACCTGGTGGTGGATGTCAAGTTTCATTTAACAAACATCTAAGCTGAGTGCCACCAGTGGCTCACTGCTATAATCCTAGCTGCTCAGGAGGCTGAGTTCTGACGATCATGGTTTAAAGCCAGCTTGGACAGGAAAGTCTGTGGGACTCATCTCCAATTAACCCGCAAAAAAAACTGGAAGTGGAGGTGTGGCTCAAGTGCTAGAACATTAGCCTGGAGTGAAAAAGCTCAGGGACAGTGCCCAGACCCTAAGTTTAGGTTGTAGTGCCAACACACACACACACACACACACACACACACACACACACACACACACACACAGGATCTAAACGTTTATGGAGCTAAGGACTGGAGGATGAATCAAGACTCAAGATGAACAACACAGCACTGTTCTCAAGGAATAGGAGGGCGGCCTAACTGTATACACTCACTTGTGGAATGTATTGAATGAGGGGTCAGGAGGAAAGGTCAGGGGCTGGCACAGTGTCTGTTTCACATTGTTTAGTTTAGCAGTTGGCCCCCAAGCTGAACCCCATCTTTTCCCTGTACCTTGCCACGCACGTCTCTGACCTCAGTACCCCTGGCCCTTGCCACACCATGCTCCGTGGCTCAGCAGCCTGTGGGCTGCTCAGCTTGAGAACACCCCAGCCAGCAGGCACCCTAACTTCTTCCCCCGTCGCTCCCTGCCTGTAAATGGCCTTGAAGTCACTCCTTCAAAGCTGGGTGTTGGTGGCTCGTGGTTGAAATCCTAGCTACTTAGAAGTGCAGATCGGAGGATCCAGGTGCAAAGCCAGAAGGGGGGGAAGGCGGGCAGAAAAGGCCCAGAAACATTTATCTCCAGCAAACCAGCAAAAAAACAAAAGCGCTGGCCATGGAGCTGTGGCCCAAGTGGTAGAGCGCCAGCCTCGCGCGAGCACAAGGCCCTGAGCCGAAGCCTTTCCTGGCTGCCTGAGGGCCTCGGGAAGAGCAGAAGCTCGGGATGCGCTCTTCCACGCTCGGTGCCGTACAGGCGCTGTCCCGACCGCTACCGGCCCCGGTTCGTCCGCAGGACCCCGCGGCGGGCGGCCGGTCAGCTCCCGCTCCGCAGCCATGCCTGGAATCCTGCGGGGGGGAGTCAAATGACTTGCCCAAGATAACAAGCAGGCGGAGGCGGCCGGGGACTCCGGGCCCCGGCGGCGCAGTCCGCCAGCAGCCAGCTCCCGGCGCGCCACCCGCGCCTCTCCACGCGGGGAGGGCTCCCGCCTGTTTCCCGCCAGCCGCGCCTTCTGCGCGGGAGTGCACCGGGGCGGACCGGAGGTACGGGGCCCGGCGATCCCCGGGGGTGGGGACGGGCCGCGCGCCGGCGAGTGCTGACTACTGGCCAAGGCTGGAGCTGCGGGTTTGGGGCGGCCAGTCACCGACCCTGACGCGGGGGCGGAGGGGGATCGGGGTCGAGGGAAGCAACAGGGGGTCGGGCTCTGCCCGGACACCTCCTTCCGGCGTCTGAACCTCAAGTCCGCCCACTTTCCACGCGGAGCCGGTGGGTGGGCGGGCAGGGGCGCGCGTCCCGGAGCGGGCAGGGGCGCGGGGCCGCGGCGCGGGCGTCCCGGAGGCGCGGGGGTCCCGGAGGGCGCGGGGGCGCGGGCGGCTTGCGCTTCGCGGGGCGGGGACGTCGCGGCGTGGCGCGGGCAGGAAACTTGGGCACGGGCCTGGCGGAGCGGGGAGGGCGGGAAGGGGGCGGCGCCCGCCCAACCACTGGAGGCCCCGCGCGGCCAGACCGGGGGCGGAAGCAGGGGAGGGGCGGCGGTAGAGGGACGCCAGGCGCGCCCCTCCTCCCCGCACCCCCTTTCCTCCCGCTCCCCCCCTCCCCTCCTCCCTTTCCTTCTCACCCCGCCACTCCCCGCCCATCGTCTCGCGAGGCCCCGCCCCCAGCGCGTCACGTGCGCGCCACGCACCCCCCCCCCCCTCCCCGGAGCCGGCGGCGGGCGCGCGGGCGGGGCGGTCTCGAGGGAGGTGGCTCAGGGCGCGCTCAGGGCCGCGGAAGGGAGGGGGCGGGGCTTAGGGGGCGGGGCCTGTAGCGCGGGGCGGGGCCTGTTGCTAGGGCTGGCGCAGGAAACGGTGCGAAGGGGCGGGTCCTGCTGGCTGCGGCTTTGGGCTGCTTGTTTACTCCTGGCGGGGGAGCTTTAACCCGGGGGCCGGGAGGGCGAGCACGAAAACGCGGGCCGGAGCCGCCGCCGCGGGAGCGGGGCTCGGGCTGGGAGGCGCCGGCGGTCCTGCGAGGGTCTGGGTCCGGCCGACGACGCCCGGCACAGATCTTCGGGGTAATCAGCGAGTGCGCCCGGAGCGGGCAGCGGGGCCGCCGCGCTCCGGCCCGCCCCTCCCCCGCCGGCCCCTGCGGGCTGCACTTGGAGCGGGGTGTGTGCACGCCTTCCCGTTGGCCCCCGCACGGTGCCCAGGGAGGGCTGTCGGTACGTGTCGGTCGCGATCGCCGCCTGCGGGGGACGCCGGGGCGCGCGGCTCCCCGGGGGTGTCCGCCGCTCGGCTTCATCCAGGGAATGGCTCGGCCTTCGCTGCGCGCGCTCGCCCGCGCTGCGGCCGCACACACAAGTTCACTTGAAGCCCTCGCTCGCCGCCTGAGCTGCTTCTCTAATGTTAGGGGGTGAGCGCGCGAACTTTCCCGAAACCCAGAGTCCCTGGCCAGCCCGGTGGCGTGAGCATTGCGAGATCAGCACGGAGCCCGAGGCCACCGCCCGGGGCTGTTCGTAACTCCCGCGGGGGCGAGCGGTGCAGGCCCAGAGATGAACGGCGCGCGCGGGAACGCGGGCCTGCGAGTCCCCAGGAGGGCCGGCCCGCGGGCGCGCGCGCGCGCGGGCACCCAGATGGCCCTTCCTCTGGATATGGCCCATTTCCTGTGGTTTTATTTGATCGTGGCATCCCCTCCCTCTGATAACCGTGGCCCTGCGGGTGGACATTTCAAACCATTACCGGTGCGCCCCCAAAACCAGTATGATTGGTAAGAGGACCCTAATATTGCTAAATTGGAAACTGCCAAGTACCCGAGGAATTTCTCTTTTGGGGATGGTTGCAGGAGTCCTTTGAAATAGGAAAAGTGGAACTCTCTACAAGAAAGAAGCAAGCCTAGATGAGCATTTTAGAAAATAAGGTCTTAAAACTGTTTTTGAACCTGGGCCTCTCTGTGCACTGCTTAACTGTTTCCCAGTGATGCCAACAAGTTCATTTTTTTCCTTTTTGCTTCAGTTAGCATAAACTGAGTTCCTGTTAGTTGTCTCCAGAAAGAAGTCTGACTAATAAGTTTGGCAGAGTGTTTATTTATCCCTCAGAGAATAATGGAAGTTGGGTGCTGGCCACAACTATCACTTCTGAAGTATTCCATTTTCCATAATAAGTCATGCCAAGTGTGAGGCACATGGATGTGGGTTAGACAGAAGCAGATCTAATTCCTCTTCGGTATTATTGCTGTTACAAACAGAACACAATTCCACAAGTCCAAATTAGATGCTGGATGGATAACATTTAACCTTAAGGTATTGTAATGGCCTGAATCATGAGAATAAAGACTCAGATCGTGTTTACTAGAAGACTTTAGGTGACCTGAGGAAGGAGAGGGAAGGAGGAGGCGGGGAGAAGGAAGACTGGTAACGACTATTCTTCTATAGGTTATAGCTGAAGGTAGGGAAGTTGATAGAACAGTGTGGAAGAAGCAAGTAGAAAGACACCAGGGAACCGGGGCACTGGTGGCTTACACCTGTATCCTAGCTACTCAGGAGGCTGAGGTCTGAGGATCACAGTTCAAAGCCAACCTGGGCAGAAAAGTCTGTGAGACATTTCCGATAAATCACTAGAAAACCAGAAATGGCACTGTGGCTCAAGTGGTAGAGCACTAGCCTTGAGCTGAAGAGCTGAGGGACAGTGCCCAGGCCCAGAGTTCAAGCCCCACAACTGACCGACCAAAAAAAAAAAAAAAAAAAAGAAAGGAAGGAAGGAAGGAAGGCCCCAGGGATCTCAAGAAGCATGGAGAGCTCTTGCAATCACACCATCTTATAGACCCAGGGAGTACTGATGAGTGCGTCTTCTGAACAATTCCATTGATGGACAGCTGAGTAGATTATCAAGAAAAAGATGGTTAATGGTCCCCAAAGAGAAAGGCTGGATAGTCTTTTCACAATTTTTTGTCTGCCATTCTTAGCCATTCTGAGAGCCTGAGAAGAAAAATAGGAAAGACCTGTACAGATACCTTGGGAACATACCAAGCCAAGGGAGACAGTCTAATGTTGTTGGAATGAGGAGGAAAAAAATGCATAGAAGAGGTCAGAGACAATAACTTCTGGGTACCAAATGTTGGGTTTGCTTGTTGGGAATGGAGCTAGTGAATGCTACAGTATATGATGGTAATGAATTCCTAGCCATCTAGAAATTAGTATTTGTTGCAAAATGGATTGGCTGGTGAGATTTGAAGACTTTCTTTTGAGACTGCTTTGAATCAAGAGTTAAGTCACTGTGGAGGAAAGAAAATGTCAGGAAAGGGGGCTGGGAAGTTGGCTCAGTGGTAGAGCGCTTGCCTTGCATGCCTGAGGCCCTGGGTTTGATTCCTCAGCACCACATAAGCTTTTTTAGCCGGAAGTGGCACTGTGGCTCAAGTGGTAGGGCACTAGCCTTGAGCTGAAGAGCTGAGGGACAGTGCTCAGGCCCAGAGTTCAGGCCCCACAACCGGACCAAAAAAAAAAAAAAAAAAGAAAATGTCAAGAAAAACCTAGAACAGTCTAGGAGTGGACTGAGATGATCACCTCCATTACTAGGTACTGAATTTTACAGAATGCCTCATTGTCAAGCAACTTCTCTTGAACTCAGGGGTCATTGAAAGTTTGTGTGTGGGGGGGATTGGGAAGGTGGTCAATTACATTGTGAGAGAGGGAGGGTTGGGGTTTGGTAAATCAACAGCTTATAAGAGAAAATTGTGAGACTGGTGGTGTGGAAGACAGACATTGGAAAATGAGACTGCTCCCAGGTGGGTAATACAAAAGGGTAATTGAATAGGATTTTAATAATTCATGGGACTCTCGCTCCAATGTATTATAAGGATTCCCAAAGCAGGATGTGCCCTAATGCCAGATAAATTGTAGGTTAGGAGAATCACTGTGGTGACTAAATACCTTGTCAAGCTAAGACTCAGTTTTCAAGGCAAGCATTTGACTCCAAACAGCAAAAGTTAAAGCCCAGCTTTCCTCACCTAAGTGAATTTAGTCAAGACCATGAGAAAGAAGAGAGATGTCAGTACATTATCTAAACTTGGAAAAATTAAATTTGAGGGAGAATGTAAGTTTCTGACCTCATGAGGGAGTTTCCTGCTGTGTGTCTGTCCATTGTGCTCTCCTGAAGTTGTGTATCCTTCTTGTAGTGATAGAGACCAGCCTGGAGGTGTGTAAGAAGCTGTACTGACTGCCAATATAGAAAGGTACCTGGTAGAAACCTGTTGCTCAATTCAGAAGAGGCAGAAATGATTGGGAGCATTTTAAATGTGTTTAGAAGTAGACTTGGCTGTTAGAAATGTCATCCAACTGGCCTGCAGGTTTATGAAACTGTTTTTTTTTTTTTTTTGATCTTCCTTTTGGTGATCAAGAAATCGCTGAGTTGATAAACTTCAAATCCTGGGCAGTGGCAGGGTAGTCCAGGGCGGTGGTTATTTCTCAGTGCTCTGTGATTCTGCCTGTCTGGGGTTTGCATGGGATCCTTGGATACCTCATCAAGAACTGAGGTACTGCTGTGTGATCACTGCTGGGGGCCAGGCCATTCTGACCATCTGGGGGTCTGGATCACAGCGGGCACATGGCGTGGCTAGCGCGTTGGTCCTACAGGAGGATGGCTGAATGGGAATGTGGGACTAGTGAGCAGATGGCATGTGTGTGAGGGATGATAGAGCTCAGCAGCTGGGCCAGAATCAGGCTCTGGTGAGCTCACCAGAGGAAAGGCTGCCAGCCCGTGGTGTGCAGGAGAGGGTCAGCACTGCCAGGGGACAGAAGGTCAGAGCAAGGGCGCATGACCAACACGCTGCAGAAGAATGACTGCAGTGGGACGATGGGAAGCAAGTAATGAGGGCAGTGCGTGTGAGGGCCCGCCGTGTGCGCTGCTCTGCCAGTTCTGTGCTGCTTTCTGCCTCGGGGCCCTTGCCTGATCTCTTCCGCATTTCACTGGTGGAGGGCTCAAATCTGTTGGTCTCATATTTGTAATCTAGGGGATCTGATACCGTCAAACTTTCCCATGGAGCACAACCCAGTCCTTGTTTATGTGTCTCTGCCTTCTGTCATTGTATTAGTCCGTTTTTTTGGTGCTTATAACAAATGACTAGAGGGTGAGTGCGTGATGGGGGAAACGATGATTTAGTTTTGGTTTTTGGTGGTATTAAGGCCTCGTGTTTTGCTAGGCAGGTGTTGACCACCTCACCCATGCCTGCAGTCACTGTCCTCCTCCTCCTCCGCCTCCTCCTCCTCTTCCTTTTTTGTTTTTTGTTATTTTTCAGGTAGTTTCTTGGTTTTTTCCATGGCTGGCCTCAGTTGAGGATCCATCTTCCAATAATCTCCCACATAGCTGGGATCACAAGCACACACCGCCACACTAGGCTTACTGATGGAAATGAAGTCTCGCTGTCTTTTTCTTTTTGTATGTGTCAGTGTTTGGGCTTGAACTCAGGGCCTGTGTGCTGTCCCTGAACTTCCTTTGTCCAAAAGTTAGTGCTCTATCTCTGAGCCACAGCTCTATCTCCAGCCCCTTTTTTGGGAGGGGGGTAGGGGGGGAGTAGTGTATTGGAGATGCGTCTCACCACTGTCCTGCCTGGGTTGGCTTTGAATTACAATCATCAGGTCTCAGCCTCCTGAGTAGTTAGGATTGCAGGTGTGAGCTTTCACTAACTTTTTACCCCAACTGGCCTCCAAAGGCGATCCTTCAGATCTCTGCCTCTTGAGTAGCTGGGATAACAAGGCCTGAGGTACCATTTCTGGCTGAAACAGCTTTCATTAGTCCACAGTTTTGAAAGCTGTAAGTCCATGGTAGGAGGTGCCCTTCAGTCAGCTTAGTGAAGGCTTCACAACCAGCATCATCACAATGGCAGAAGAACATGCAGAAGAAACCACAGGAAGCCAGAAGAACCTAACCTCTCTAACAACTCACTCTGGTGAACACTAACCATGAGACAGACCAGCATTCATCTTCCCCAAGGGAGACACCTCCAATAACCTTACCACCTCCCTTTAGGCCCCACCCCTTCAAGGTTCTACCACCTCCAGATAGTGCCACAGTGGGACCCAGGCTTCCAACACACGGGAGCTTGGGGGAATGAATAATCTCTTCACCACCTCAGCCACCTCTTTTATGTAGTTATCTCTTAAGCAGCTTCGAGTTTTGGCCTTGTGGGTAGAAAGATGGCTGCCCCAAGGCCTCATTGGGGACCTTCTTTGAGAAGACTCATTCAGAGCCTCTAATGGAAGAGGGCCCTGGGGACAGGGAGGTACTTAGATAGCATGTATTGACTTGAGCTGATGTGGAACTTTTGCTCCCTGATATTTTCCTGTCTTTGGGAGGCTCTGGAGTGAGAGCCCGGTGTGGATTGTGTGAACCCTTGTGTGGAAATCTTTCCCTTGGTTCTTCCATTCCGTCAGGCTCAGCTGCTCGCCCCCCTCCCCAGAGACACGGTGTGAGATGAAGGCAAGCTGATCTCCCCTTGAAATGGGCCTGTTCTGGATTTTATCATCCTGTCTTAAGCAGTGAGATAAACATAATTTTAATCCCCCATTTTTAAAATGCACTCTCTAGAAATCAGGCGGGGTTGTTCTCAAAGGGATTTCCTGTGTCATAGAAATCACAAAAGCATAAAAGGAAAAAACCAGATGTGCACATGCAGCCTGCCCGGGCTTACACATTCTTTCATAGCTAGAGTCATTAGACTTTATGATCTGAGTTCACTTTTTTCCTTCTCCTTTTGAGTGCAGACTCTTGCTGAAATTCAAAGTTTGAGGCATAGGAGGAAGCAAGCAAAGACCTAGGAATGTGTGCTGGGGTGTATCTGTGGCTGTCCACACGTGTGGGAGCTTGTTTGTGTGAAAGTGTCAGTGAGCAGATCCGAGCACCATACTTCAGCGTTTTAAGCATTGAGCAAGCTCCTTGCAACCAATCAATCCTCTCTCGTGGTTGGAATGTACAGCCCGCCTTCTCTAGGAAAGCTGATGCCGCTCTGACTGCTTAGATCTCAGCAAGATTCCATTGGCTCCGGGCATACTGGAAAGGCACTTTCTCTTTAGGGTTTCTGATTCTTGTACTGCTTCAAGCAAAAATGCTGCTAGACCATGCTGGGCCGGTTTTTGTTCACTAAAATACACTGTGATTTTCTCTATCAGAAGACAGATACAAATAAATTACAAATACAAAATTAGCATTTTCTTCTTTTTCTTTTTGTTGGTCTTGGGTCTTGAACTCTGGGCCTAGGTGCTGACCCTGAGCTCTTCAGCTCAAGGTTAGTGCTCTACCACTGGAGCCACAGCGTTACTTCTGGTTTTCTGGTGGTTAATTGGAGATTAGAGTCTCATGGACTTTCCTGCCCACGCTGGCTTTGAACCTTGAGTAGCTAGGATTACAGATGTGGCTAACTTTTTGATCATCTTTCCAGACCCTTAATTCCTGATTGTTCACTGAGTGTCTGCTATATGATACACACTGTCTCAGAAGCTGAGTACACAGCAATAAGAAAAAAAAAATCCCTGGGCTGGGAAGGTGGCTCAGTGGTAGAGTGCTTGCCTTGCATGCATGAGGTTCTGGGTTCGATTCCTCAGCACCACATAAGCAGAAAAAGCCAGAAGTTGTGCTGTGGCTCAAGTGATAGAGCACTAGCCTTGAGTGAAGAGCTGAGGGACAGCGCCCAGGCCCCATGACCGACAAAAAAAGAGAAAGACCCTGTTTTCACTAAACTTATAGTCAAGAGGATGGAGAGAGATTTTGAGGTGGGTAAGTGTGAAAAAGAGAAAGGCTGGTAAAGGGCTGGCTGGCTGGTACTATTTAAATAGATACACTGGAGAGGGAACATGGCTGTCATTGAACCAGTTCTGGAAAGGTCTAGGAGGGTGTGGGTTTAAGGAACGGCAGAGGGTCAATGTGGATGGACCTACTGGGGGTTAAAGAGGAGTGAGCAAGGGAAGGTCTGGTGAGTTTGAGTCACTAGGGTTTTATAGTGACTGGATAGGAAAGTCCTTGGAGGTGATATGCTCTGACTTAGGTTTTAAAAGGACAACTATGTTGGCAGGCCCTGATCGCTTATACCTGTAATCCCAGCTATTTAGGAGGCTGAGATCTAAGGATCACATTTTGAAGCCAGTCCAGGCAGGAAAGGTGAAGACTCTGATCTCCAATTAACCAGCAAAAAAGGAAAAAAAAAAGCTGGAAGTGAGGAGTGGCTCAAGTGGTAGAGCACTAGCCTTGAATGAAAAAGTGAGGCCAGAACATGAGGTACTGAGTTCCAGATTAAGTACTGGCACAAAGTAAATAAATAAAAATGCAAGTCTCTCTGGTTCGAGCACCATAGGCAGCAGGAAGATAGTCAGAAGCCTACGGTGGCAGTCCACGCAGGAGAGCTGGAGTAGAGAATTTGTGCTGGATATGGTTAGGTATCAGGCAGACAGAATCAATCCATGGGATTCTCTGGTTGATTGTAGAGTATGAGAAAAAAAAAGGGAGGGTGGGGGAGAAAAGGGTGACTCTAAGTTGTTTCCTGAGCAATTAGAAGAATGGAATTGCCATTTACACCCAGGAACAGAGGGGTTTTGAAGGGACGTTTCAAGTCTGTTTTTGGACATGGTATACTTGGGGTTGGATCAGACAGCTGAGTCAAGCAAGTTGTTGATTAGGATGAGAGTCTGGAAAGTGGGTGAGGCGTCAACTGAAACTCCGATAGGGTCCAAAGACTTGGTGCATTCGGCGAGCTCCAAAGAAATGACTAGAAGGTCTTCAAAGGCCCTAGGATCTACAGAGGAGTCGAGGCATGCTTTGAACTGGCCATGGATCACCTCCACTCTGTCTCTCTGTCCTGCCAGCAATCGCTTCACTAACAGATGTTCCTCAGGTGCCAATCGCTCTCTCCAGGCCCTGTGCCCGTGCAGGATGCACCATGGGGAAACATGGTCTTCATCTGGTGCCTGGTCAGCGGGGCTGAGGACAGGAGAATTTCAGCATGTGAGTTAGGGGTACGTAGCGGGTACTTGTGGACAGAAAGGGGAAAGCCCTTCATTTGTCTGAAGGCTAGAGGAAGCTTTGTGGAGAATATTGTATCTTCCTCCTGGAGGAAGAGTAGGAAAAGCCATGTAAGCAGGTTGGAGGGTAGGTAGAGAAAAGACAGTTTGTGACATGCAAAGAAAGTTCAGGCAAAGAATACGAGGTCAGACAAGCAGGTCTGGAGTACAAGGTGAAGGGATAGACAGAGGCAGAAAGGAGCACCAGGAAGGACTGGGCCCAGTACAGGGACTTTATAGCAAGAGCATACAGGAAGCCAGGTACCGGTGGCTCACTCCTGTCATCCTAGCTACTCAGGAGGTTGAGATCTGAGGATTGTGGTTCAAAGCAGGCCTACACAGGTGTTCAACTCAGTGCTCAGGCCCCTGAGTTCAAGCTTAGTACTAGCATACATGCACACATACACACATACCCCCACAGAAATGTAGGGGAGCCTTTGAAGAGTCTGAAGTAGAAGAAAGAGGCTAGAGTGGGTTAGAGGAAGGTGGGCCTAGAAGCAGTTGGGAGGTTGCAGTTAGGGAGGATGGCGATCTCAGATTTGAAGTGTCACCAAACATGACATAAGCATTTAGGAAATGAGGCGGGGGAGAGGTCTTGAATCTGCTTACCTTAACCTCAGCTAATGGGAGATACTTTGTAAAGAGCTAATTGCTTTGATAGAAGTAAGGTACAAGATGCCATTTTTTGGCCATCAATCTTGGGGCTTGAACTTAGAGGCTGGGTACTGTACTTGAGCTCTTTTCTCAAGGCTAGCGCTCTACCACTTTGAGCCACAGCTCTACTTCCAGTTTTCTGAGTTTTCTGGTGGTTATTTGGAGAGAAAACTCTCATGAACTTTCCTGACTGGGTTGGCGTTGAACCCTGATCCTCAGATCTCAGCCTTTTGAGTAGCTAGGATTATAGGTGTGAGCCACTAGCACCCAGCTCCAACTTTTTTGTGTGTGCCAGTCCTGGGATTTGAGCTTAGGACCTGATGCTATCTTGAGTTTTTTTTTTTGGGTCTGGTCGTGGGCCTGAACTCTGGGCCTGGGAGCTGTCCCTCAGCTCTTTAGCTCAAGGCTAGCGCTCTACCACTTGAGCCACAGCGCCACTTCCGGCTTTTTTTTTCTTTTTGCTTATGTGGTGCTGAGGAATGGAACCCAGGGCCTCAGGCATGCAAGGCAAGCGCTCTACCACTGAGCCACCTTCCCAGCCCCTATCGAGTTTTTTTATGCCCAAGGCTGATGGTACTCTACCACTTGGGCCATATTCCCATTTCTGGCTTTTCGCTGGTTAATTGAAGATAATTGTCTCACTGGCTTTTCTGCCTGGCTGGCTTCAAATGGAGAGCCACAGTAGTGATGGTCTTTAAGTGAATCAGGATCCTTGTACAATGTGTGCTGTCCAGTGTGTCCAGGACAGAGTCCAGCACCTGGGAAGGTACAGTGTGTGTGTGTGTGTGTGTGTGTGTGTGTGCTTGGTTGGGGCTGGATGTTTGTGATGGGATGTTTTGTCTGAGTTGGTGTTAATGTGTTGAACTCTGGAATGCGTACTGTGCAAGTATCTACCTGCTGTAAAAAAAGATTGGCATCTAGCATGTGCTTGGAGAAAGCATGTGCCTTTGCACAGCCTGCCTTTAAGATGTCTCAAACAGCTTACACCATGAGTTCTGCTTATATTTAGAGTATTCACAACAGGTCCTCCCACTTGTCAAATGGTTGAAACTTTTAACCCAGATGCCCCTTGGGAGAAGATGGATCAAGATAATGTGGTATGTATACACAGTGGAATTCTGTGCTTTCATCAGAAAGAATGATACTGTACCATTCGTAAGGAAATGAGAAAAAAGTATGTTAAGTGAAGTAAAGCCAGACTGAAAAAAGGTTGCATTTGTTGTAACTAGAATGTACCTGTAAATCTGCAAGCAACTATACTGTACAGTTAAAAAAAAATACACATGGACATGATAAATTACAAAGGACTCTAGACATTCACACAGTGAGACCAAAGGAGGATATTCTTAGGAGAGGATCACAAAGGCTCAATAGCTATGTGCCTATGATCATATTAAAATGATGTTTATTGAAATTAATCAAGAAATGGAGACAGGAGGGTTTTTTTTTGTTTGTTTTGGTTGGTCATGGGGCTTGAACTCTGGGTCTGGGCACTGTCCTTGAGCTCTTCAGCTCAAGGCTAGTGTTCTACCACTTGAGCCACAGTGCCACTTCTGGTTTTCTAGTGGTTTATTGGAGATAAGAGTCTCACAGACTTTTCCTGCCTGGGCTGGCTTTGAACCACAATCCTCAGATCTCAGCCTCCTGAGTAGCTAGGATGACAGGCGTGAGCCACTGGCATCCGGCTAAGAGTTTTGTTTTTGTTTGTTTTTTGTTATTTTGCTTTTTTTCCTCCTTTGTTGCTGCTTTTGTTTTCTGTACCTTTTGTATTGTATATAAGTTTATTGCTTTGGGGATCTTAAGGGGAAACACAGAAATGATGGGACAAAGGGTGATACTCACTAGTCACTACATTGAAAATGAAACGCACAACTCGTGTGGGGAAGGGTTGGGAGGGAAAAAACAAGGAGAAAATGAGAAGGGGCGACACTGTCCAAAAAGAAATGTGCTCTTTACCTGACTTAGGTAACTGTAACCCCTCTGTACATCACCTTTACAATAACACTAATAAAGAATACACAAGTCTATGAATTAGATGTTTGAGAAAAAATACTTTCACAGCCAGCTATCAATGGTCTTTTACAAAATCTAGTTTAATCTAGCTGTTCAGGAAATTTATAGACTTGCTGGGACCCTATTTTGTGTAAGAAACTTTCCCTAACCATTTCATTTTGTTCAATAAACATTTCCTGAATAGCTCAGTACCACAGGCAAGCCCTGGGCTCCACTGCAGGGACCATTTCCCTTTCCTTGGAACCACCTTAGTCTCAGGGCAGCAATTAAAGTATAATTACATGTTGTCTTGTATTGTTCCATAATTGCTGTGTGCACACTAATCTACTTCCAAAGAGAAAGGGACTCTAGTGTGAGCTGCAGGGTGAGTGAGGGATAATCCTAGGTGAGTAGCCGGTAGGCCTGGAGGATAAATGAGAACAATACAAAGCTAAGCGTGTGTTCTATTTGTTTCTCTGATAACAAAATGTAAGATTACAATCTTCTTCTTGTGAAGGGAAGGCTTTGCATCTTAAAGCAATTGCTGTTGTCCCTTACAAGGTCTTGTTCCAAATGCAAAACAGAACTGTTTCCAGAGGTTGTGAGTTAAGATAGAGACCGGACTTTCCAACAATAAGCATACTAGGTAACTTTTGAGAGGAGGTAAGTTACTTTCAGAGGCTGTCTCGGGCATTGCAGGATGGTGAACAGAAGGCTACCTGGTTTCTGGCAACCTAGATGCCCCTAGAAATGTCCTCCCTGCTGGTTGTGACAATCAAACATGTCCAAGTGTCCCCTGGTGCACAAAAGTCACCTATCCATTCTCCAGTTGAGAACCAGCCTTTTAGCTAAACTGGGGTTCTGGTTCTGTTTTGTCTTTTCCTTTTTTCTTTTGTGCCAGTACTGGCGCTTGGACTCAGAAGCCTGGTGTTCCTGCTTAGCTTTTCACATTCAAGGCTGGCACTCTGCCACTTGAGCCACACCTCCACTACCAGATTTTTGCTAGTTAATTGGACACGAGAGTTTCACGGATTTTTTTTTTCTGCCCAGGTTGCCTTTGAATTGTGATCTTCAGATCTCTCTAAGAAGTTAGGATCACGGTTAGGATTACTTAATAAATGGCAGGAAGTGAGGTAGGGAGGGAAACACTTATTTCTCCTTATTTGCTGTGAGCTGGGCACTACTTCTGCGCTGCTTGCTTTCATCTGACAGATAAAGAAATGCTCAGAGTTGGAGAACGTGCCGAAGATCACCGAGTTAGGCCAAGCAGTGAAGTGAGGATCACAGGCGGAGACTGCAGCCTGCTCCAGCCCCCCCCCCCCCTCCCGTCCTGTGGACTGCCAGGCACACACCACGGCAGGAGGGCTGGGAACTCAGTCCGCTGGGCAAAGCGTGCTTGTCTACAGATGCAAGTACCCGCGGGCCTCCCGCCGCGGTGGCTCGGGCTTATCTAGGAAAAACAGAGCGCCATACCTGGAACCGCGGCCGTTCTCCCGGTTACGCACGGTCCCAGAGCCGGAGCTGGGCCCGAAGCCCCCGGCATTGTTTACCGAAGGGTTGCAGGCTAATCGTTAACTTTCTCCCATTCAATCCCAGAAACGGTAAACGCCCCCCCCCCCCCCCCGCCGGTCCCCACCGTCTCCGGGCCGCGCTCGGCGCTCCGCGCGGTCGAGCACCCACCCCCGCCGGGGCGCCCGGGCGGCGCGGGGGTCCCGGGGCGCGCTTTCCCGCCCGCGGGCGCGCTGGGCCCGGCGGGGAGGCCGGTGCCCGAGCCAGGCCTGGAAACAGCCGCCAGAAACTTTGGCCGGCGGTGCAGATTCGGGGCAAAGAGGAAAACAGAGCCCGGCTGGCGGGCCGGGTGCGGGGCCGCAGCGGCCCGCGCCGATTTGGGGGCGGGGGCGGGTCACAAGTGGGTCAGGTTCAAGTGCGCATGTGCGGCGGGGAGCCGCCGGGGCACTAATTGAGCGCCGACTGTGTACGGGAGGCCGGTGCGTGGACGCGGGCGTGCCGGGGGCGGGGCGGGGCGGCGCGGGCGGGGGGCGGCCCCCCGAGTCTCCCCGCTCGCCCGCCCGCCCGCGCGCTGCCTGGCGGGGATCGCTGGCTGCTCCTCCGCTCCCTTCCCGGGCGGGGAATCCGGGCCGGGTTGTGGCCGCGGCCGCGTACGTGAGCGCTGTGTCCCGGAGCGGGGAGGGCGGGCGGCCAGGTGGGCGCGAACTGCGCCTCGGCGGCCGGAGCGGAGCGGGGCCCGCGGGCCGCGCCAGGGGGCGGGCGGGCGAGCGGCCGAGGTGAGCTGCGCGGGGGCCCGGGGCGGGGGGCGGCGGGGCGGCCGGCCGGGAACTTCCCACGCTCCGCACGTCCGCGGGGCCGGGCCCGCAGCCCGGGGCGGGGGGGGGGGGGGAGGCCGGCGCGGCCCGGTGCCGCGGAGGGCGGGGCGCGGGGCGCTGCGGCGGGGCCCGGGGGCGGCGGCGGCCGGCGGCGGCACCGTGTTTACCTCCTCGCCGCCGGGCCTCGCGCCGGCCCCCTCCCAACTTTGAGCGGTGGGCGGTCGGCGGTGGCCTCCGGGAGGAAGACCGACCTGTGCACCGGGCAGCGCGCCTTTCCGGCCGGGCCGCGGGCGGCGACACGCCCTCCGCCGGGCCGCGGCCCTTCCCGCCCGCGGCGCAGGGGCCGCACGGGGGCCCCCGGCGGGCCTGGGGCTCGGCCCGGGCCGGCAGCTTCCCCGGCCGGGTCGCTGCCCTGCCTGGCAGTGCGGCCTCCGGGGAAGTTGGGGGCCGGGGCCCGGGGCGCTGGAGAAGCCCACGGACCGCGCGCCCCGCGGGGGCCCCGCCGCGGCCGCTCCCACCGCGGGCCAGGACTCCCCCCCCCCCCCCCCCCCCCCGCCCCGGGCGTGCGTTCTCCGTGCCAGGCCGCCGCGTCCAGCCTGGGCGGCCTCACTGCTCTCTCCACAGCCCTTTCCGGAAGGGTGTCACCGGGGCAGTCTGCTCCAGAGTGACGAGCAACAGGTATTGATTCTCTTTTGGGGGTGTATGTGTTCTTGTCTTGCTTTTTTGGGGGGGGGTACTGGGAATCGAACCCAGGACGTTGCACTTGCTTGGCAAGCGCTCTGCCACGGAGCTCCAGCCCAGCCCGGCAACAGGTATTGGAAGCCTCCTGACCCCCTTCCCCAGGGTCAGACCGAGGTTCCTGGTTTGGAGGAGCCTGAAATACAATACATCGGTCCCTGGGTGTCCTCAGCTCCAGGCCCGGCTCTCTGGGAGATGGTTAGAGGTACAGGAGAAAGTGAAAATCCTCAGCAAACCCAGGGAAAAGCCATTGGAGTGCTCAGGTTGAAATGAATGTGTTCTGATGGTCCAGTTGGCATACATGCTGCAGGATGGGGACGCAGCAGATTGACATTCGAGTTAAAAGGACTTAGGGGATTAGTTTCGAAGTAAGTTCTGTATGTGGAGAATAATCCACTGGCAAGACCCAAAGTCAGGAAAGAAGTAACAGGTGGGATGCAGAAAAGACCAGCAGTGGTTGTCCTCAGCAAGAAAGGGTACAAAAGTTCAAGGGAAGATTTCCTCCTGACCTACCACCTCAGGGAGGACACAGAAACAAAACCCCACACCGGCCACAGGGGAGGGGGGAGGGGGGGAGGGCGCTAGAGCTGCGTCCTTGGAGACCCTTGAGCTGCTCCACAAAGTAGGGTTGTACATGACGTGACTTTCCCTGAGGAGGAGGAGCTGCTTTTACTTGTCTTGGGATGTTTCCTGAACATAGAAGATAAAAATGGAGGTGTTGGAGGCTTGGGTCAGCTGGTAGAGCACTAATCAATGAGGAAGAGTGTCAGGTACTGAGTTCGAGTTCCAGTCTGGGACAAAGAAAAGAAGATAAAGATGGAGAGGAGCAATGGCAGAAATTGTGAAAGGCCTAGAAAGCCAGACTGAGAAATTGCGCTCTCTTCTCATGTGTTCTGAGAAGATCTGAGGACCAGTGAGTGATGTAAGGAGAATATGTGGAAAGGCTTTTGAAAGTAACGTTAGGAGCTAGACCCGTTAGCACACTGTGGCAGTTGTGGCATGCTCAGGGTTTAGACCCGGTTTAATTGGAAATGGAAAAGCTGTTGGGTCTTAGAAGTATTACTGTTGAAGCAATCTGCTAACAGGGGCAGGCTGAAGAAGACACCAAGGGAAATTAATTCTTTGTGGGAATTGATGGTTTGCCAGGACCTTGGACCTGCTGAAGTTGGTAACTGGAGAAATCGGAAATGTGTGTTTTGCAGAGAAGTAATTCACACTCAAGCTTGTAGATCTCTTGTTTGCCAAGATATCTGAGTGTAGGTGCTCCCCAGCAGTGGCAGCTCTGAGGTTGGTGGGAACACTAGGATATGGTGTTGGGGGGAAGAGTGGGCAGGGCACTGGGGGAAGTGTGGAGTCATCCTGGTCGTAAGACAGCAGAACGTGAGTGGGACTTAGGTCGACTACCAAGGTTTCTGTGTTTTGCCCTTCTGTGTTCACTCGACTTCACCTGGCTGTGACTGCGGAGTTGGAGGAGCAGCTCTAGGGAGTGGGCGCTCCAGGAAACTGGGATCATTTATCCTGTAAGCACGAGGGTGGGATGGAGGTTGGAGAGAAGTAGAGTGAGATGCCAAAGGTGTCAGTTGTTGGGTTTTGAAGTATGCCTGAACTTTTCTCTGCACCGCAGTCTGGATAGTCTGGGTGTCCCTTTCGTGGTAGGGGAGAGCGAGCGTCCAGATGACCTGAAGAAGGGAATTGGGGTGTAGGAATATTGCGTTTTCTAGAGCCAGTCCTTTCCAACTCAGTCCAGTTGTCCCAGGAGTTGGGAGACCAGCAGGGAGAAGGGAGCCAGGGCTGTTTCTTCTGAGCTTTGAATTCTGCTTTCTCGTTGCAAAGGCAATGTGGGGTGATTTGCCGAACAAATTCCCCAAGCCTCAACTTGCAACATCGGGGTTTGAAGGATGATTGCAGAAGGTTACTGAGTGAGCGGAGAATGTAATTATAGTTACCCAGCCTCCTGCTTCTCTGCCATGTAGGATCAGTGAGCTGGCAGAAGAGGGGGCCTGGGGGAAGGCTGATGGTGTGGGTCAGATTTCTTTTTCTTCATAGGGAATAGCTGACCATTTCTCCCCACCAAAAAAAAAAGAGAGAGAAAATGTGCATGGAGCAGGGCTTGAGTTCACTTACTCATTGTAGAGCAATGCTTTTGATACTGTTTGACCAGGACCTACATTAATAAGCCAGGCGCCGGTGACTCATGCCTATAATCCGAGCTACTCAGGATCTGAGGATCGTGGTTCAAAGCCAGCCCAGTGTTAGGAAAGTCCATGAGACTCTTATCTCCAATTAACCACCAGAAAACCAGAAGTGGTGCTGTGGCTCAAGTGGTAGAGCGCTAGTCTCGAGCTGAAGAGTTCAGGGACATCGCCCAGGCCCAGCGTTCAAGCCCCATGACCAATAAAATAAAATTTATATCATAATCTAGTACACATAATCTTATGTAAAAAATATGACTTCAGTTCATGATATACAACATCCCTTTGCTTGGTGCATGCTTCTGACTTAAATTCAATTACTTTTTACTTAAAAAAAAAATAAACAGTTTCTTGTAGTCTACTAAATGACCCAACTATTCTGTGTGTGTGTGTGCGCGCGTGTGTGCGCGCGCGCGCGCATCTATGCTCTGGTACTGGGGCTTGAACTCAGTGCCTGGTGCTCTCACTAGGCCTTCTTGCTTGAGGCTAGCTCTCTACCACTGGAGCCACACCTCCACATCTAGATTTTCTTCGATGGTTAATTAGACATAAGTATCTCTCAGATTTATCTACCTGCGCTTGGTTTGAACTACAATCTCCTCAGTCTCTTGAGTAGGTAGGACTACTGTGTGGGCCACTGGTGTCTGGCCCAAACACTCTCTGATAGATCAAAACCCACAGTTTGAGAAGCATGGAGGATTTTCACATTCCGAATTAAAAAGCTGCTCCATGGAGAGCTATTCTTCTCAATGCCAAAGGAGAATGAAGTATAGAGAGATGGACGCGTGCAGTCTAGTTGGAGAGCTAACGTGCTCCTTGGATTAAGGAGCAAGGCAAAACAATTGAATGTTAAAATGACAAGGAAAGGGGTGGCAGGGAGTGAGGAGCAGTAACCCGTGCCCGTGTGGCTGCGGAAACCCTTTTGTGGTTCTGGAGATTGAATCCAAGGCCTTGTGCGTGGTTGACAAATACTCTACCTCGAGCCAAGATCCGAGGCCTTTTGTATTTCATTTTTTAAAAAAAATTATTTTTAAAAATTTTATTGCCTGGGTGATGTACAGAGGGGTTACAGTTACATAAGTAAGGTAGTGGGTACATTTTGTATTTCACTTTAAAAAATAAATTTATTTAAAAGCTACCTTTAGATAATTGTAAAACAATTTCAATTCAGCATGTTTGTTTATTTTGAGTGTAGGTCCTGGGACTTGAACTCAGGCACTAGGTGCTGTTTCTGAGCTTTTGTGCTTAAGGCCAATGCTCTACCACTTGAGCCACAGCTTCACTTCTGGATTTTTTTTTGGTCCTTAATTGGAGATAATAGTCTCAAGGATTCCCTGGCTTGCTTGGAACCACGATCTTCAGATCTCAGCCTCCTGAGTAGCTAGGATTATGGGCATGAGCCACCAGGGCCTCAATGTGTTGGTTTATAAGTACAATGCATCCTGGCCAGTGTTACCTCTTCCATCCTTCTCCCCCACTATTCAAGTTCCTAGTTCCATTTTTACACATGCACATTGTATTTACCAATATAGTTCCTGTCGTCGTTCATTTGGCCCTCTCCTGTAGACAAGACAGTGTTTTAGCTTCCTGGTACTTACTTTGTTAAGCCCTCTGTTAATGAAAATCAACTTCGTGTATACCATACTTTAGTCAGTGTATTTTATGTTTGAGATAGGGTCTCAGTAACTTTGCTGGAAATGGCCTTGAACTCAAGATCCTCCTGCCTCAGCCTCCAGGTACCTGGGATTACGTGTATGCAACACCGTGCTGGCTTGGAAAAACTCTGGAATAAGAAACATCTGAGATGCTTTTTGTAGGGTGTGTGGTGGTGGGAAGTGGTGTCGTGGTGAGAGGTGGGTGTGGCTTGCTGATTGAGTGAGGCTAGAGGGAGACCTCGCTGTAGATGTGGCGCAGGGTTGTATGCAGTGAGGGGCTTGTAAGTAGGTGGCCAGCTGGTGTTATAGTTAGGACAACACCAAAGTTTTAACAAAGTTGGAAAAAAGATCCAGCAAGTGTCTGGGTTTGAGGTTCCTTCAGAGTCAGGTGTGGCGGGAGCGGGAGCTGCGGGAAGGCTGCGTGCTCCGCACAGGGATCGCCTCCGCCCTGGGCTTTGGGCTGCCTGTTGCCTCCATCTAGTTGCTTACCTTCTCTGCTGAGTCCTGCAGGCATTTAGCTTTGCCACCTCAGTGTTTAAAGCATACAATTTTATTATTACTACTAAGATGTTGTACCATTTCATGAGTCAGGTAATGAGTATTCCTCGTGGCCCCTCTTCCCCCCCAGGCCTGGGGCTTGAACTCAGGGCCTAGACATGGTCTCTGAGCGTCTTTTGCTCAAGACTAGCACTCTGCCACTTGAGCCACAGTGCCACTTCCAGCTTTTTCTGTTTATGTGGTATTGGGGAATTGAACCTAGGGTTTCATGCATTAGGGCTTCGTGCATGCTGGGCAAATGCGCTACCACTAAGCCACCTTTCCCAGCCCATGTGTTTCTTTTTTTTGGACATCACTCTTTCCATTGCTTCCCCTCTCCTCCCCTCCCTGCCCACAAGAGACAGTTAATAGTGAATGCTGAATACCACAGTTGCATGTTTGCAGCCTCAGGTGGTGTTTTTTGTTTTTGGTCGGTCATGGGGCTTGAACTCTGGTCCTGGGCGCTGTCCGTGAGTTCTTCAGCTCAAGGTGAGCGTTCCACCACTTGAGCCACAGCACCACTTCCGGTTTTCTGGTGGTTAATTGGAGATAAGCGTCTCATGGACTTTCCTGCCTAGGCTGTCTTTGAACCGTGATCCTCAGATCTCAGCCTCCTGAGTAGCTAGGATGACAGGCGTGAGCCACCAGCACCTGGCACAGCCTGTTTTTAAGGGATCTGAAGGTCAAGCCAAGGAGTTGGGGATGGCTGGCCCATCATGGGTTCTGGGTTCTGGCAGGAGAGTGACATGATAGAATTGGAGAAGTCAGCAGTGCATTCTGAGTGCTGGCTGGGACCGGAACCACTTTTACGATGACTGGAATGGTTTTCTTTAGAGAGAGCCTGACTTGCAGTCTGTGAGTGAGGTAGATTTCCAGGGATCCCCACTCCTCTGCTCTAGGTGCATCCCGCTTGTTAGGTGCTAGCTCCTCGCAGGGTTCTCTGAGGGTGCCGTCTAGGTACAGGTAATAACTAGGTGAGACGTGAGTCAGGCTGTCAAATGCCGCTTGACATTAGATTCTCGGGAGCTTTGGATCTGTGAGTCAGTACAAGGGAAGTGTGAGAAGGGCGGAGTCGTGTCTCGTTTCCTTACCCCTGCAGTGTCTCCAGCATCCAGACAGGTTCATGATGACCACACAATAGCTGTCCAAGCACAGCGGCGAATGGGAGTGATTCCAGAACACTGGGCCTGTGTGCAAGGCAGCTGGAGTCAGCTAAATCCGAGTCATCTTCAGCAGTGTGGTTTACCCGGAGAGGCCAGGGTTCTTTCCCAGGAAGCCACAGGCGAGTGGGACCCACCACTAGTCCTGCTTTCTACAGGCGGATATATTTCAGTTATTAAAATAATATTGCTGATGTAACATTAACAAACGTTAATATGGGTGTAGTGGCTCATGACTGTAATCCATGCTACTCAGGACATGAAATCAAAAGGATTGCTAATTGATGCCTGTTGGGCAAAAATAAAAAAGTTCATGAGAACCCATCTTAGCCAATAGCTGGATGGACTGGCATGTTCCTGTCATCCTAGCTATAACAGCAAGCTGACATCAGGGGGATCATAGTTCCAGTCTGGGTAAAAAGGTGAGGACTTTGCTCAAAAATAGCCAGAGCAAAAAGGCTGGCTGGAGGTATGGTTCAAGTGGTAGAGTGCCTGGTTAGCAAGTATACAGCCCTGAGTTTAAATTCCAGTATCACTCACCTGAACATGAAGTGCATGCTCTTAATCCCAGCACTTGGGTGGAGCACAGGAGGATCATAGCTTTGAGATCAGCCTGGATTATTCAGTGACTTCCAGGCTAGCCTGGGCTGCATAGATAGACCCTGTCTCAGAAAAAAGCTAAAGTGCATTTTGCTTAAAAATGTGACTATAGGGTGGCAGGAGAACTGGAAGTCAGACTCCTGGGAAAATGAATCCACACTGTTCTGTACGGTCGTTGGGTTACTAACTGGAGAATTCGGGCAGCAGCTATGGCTCCTTGTGGCTTCCGTGAAGTATGAACAGTGTCTCAGGATGTGATTCTCCATGTTCAGTCCTAAGTGGTAAAATCTGGACTGGGTGGCGTGGCTAACTTGATAATCACACAGAAAACAATTTATTATTGGCACTGAATCAGCCCCCTTTCAGGAAATGGGTCTGAAAGTAATGCCATAGTATTCCAGCCTGAGCTTTGAGCTGCTCCGTGGATGACTGTGGAAGGTATGTTGATGATAGAGGGAGGGATTGCTTATTTAACAGGTAGACCAAGACTCAGAAAAAGAAAAGAAAGAAAAATTCAGTAAGAAACAAGTATAAAGTCTGATTTAGTTTGGAAACTTTGAACCAAAATATATCATGTTTATACATTATAAGATAATTCCTTCGCTAGGGTTATCTCTGAGATCATATTCAAAATGTGAATGCTTTTTTTTTTTTTTGTTTGTTGTGGGGCTTGAACTCGGGGCCTGGGTGCTTCTCTCAGCTCTTCAGTTCAAGACTAACACTCTACCACTTGAGCCACAGCGCCACTTCTGGTTTTTCTGGTAGTTTATTGGAGATAAGAGTTTCATGGACTTTCCTGCCTGGGCTGGCTTTGAACTGCAATCCTCAGATCTCAGCCTCCTGAGTAGCTAGGATTACAGGCGTGAGCCGCTAGCGCCTGGCTACTATAAGAGACTTTTGAACAAAACAGGCAAAGATGGGGAAAAATTGGAAAAGCTGAAGTGGGCAGTAGCGTGGGCTGCAGGTATGGGGTGATTGAGTTCTGATCCATGTGTCTTTATTTTATTATTATTATTTTTGTTCCAGTCCTGGGACTTGAACTCAGGGCCTGGGTGCTGTCCTAGAGCTTTTTTGCCCAAGTGTAGCATGTTGATTGGAGATAAGAATCTCAGGGACTTTTCCTAATGACTTTGAACCCTGATCCTGAGGTCTCAGCTGTGTGAGTAGCTAGGAGTACAGGCTTGAGCCCTTGGTGCCCAGGTTTGATATGTCTTTATAAGGGAATGGTACAACGTTAGCAATCATTTTCAAATCAGAGGGAAGAATGCTTGTGTTACAAGAGAAGGTGCAACTGAAATGTGAATGTAAATGTTATATTAAAAAAAAAGACCAGTGCACCTACAGAATAACTGTAAGGAAATGTATTCATAACACGAATATCAAAATACAGTGCTTCATTTTATTATTCGTCAGTGGGGAAAATAGTGCTACTTGGAAAACATTTTGCTGTTCACGGTCAGGTCAAACTAGGGTAGAAGATTCAATGGCCAGTGTTGAGTATCTGGGTTTCAAACACCGGGTTGGGCACTGGAATCACCAAGTAAGACTCAGCCCCTGACCTGAGGAGGCTTTGTGAGTTAGTGTGAGCTTTTAATAAACAATCAAATGAAGGAGTCACTTGATTGGCTTCAGGACCTGGTGGGTCCTAAGCCACTGCAGGAACCCTGTTGAATTCCCTCCTGGAGGAGATGGGCCGAGGCTGTCGCAGGCCTGACTGGAGGGTGCTCACCACATGGGCACAGTAGCGCCTTCGAAGTGTTTCAGCGGCTGTGTGGTGTAGGGAAGGAGGGTAGACACTCACTTTGTCCGCTGGGGTTGGAATTGGATCCATGGACAGGAGATGGTGTCTGTCCTCTCCTGATTGTGCAGCGGGTGGGCTGCCGGGCCTTGTTCAACACTGCGAGGGCCGCGCTCGGCTCTGCAGGGAAAGCGGTTCTCTGGTTGGCAGCCTGTCCCATGGTGGACAAGCCTGAGCTTCCCACTGTTGCAGGTGTGATCAGGCCTGCTATGCAGACAAGGGGAGGGGTGAACCTGATCTCCAAAGCCCTCCCAACAGTTCTCAGGGTAACAGAGAGGTCCCAGGTAACCTGGGCTACTGAGTAGTGAGACCCTGTCTCCACTCATCAACTAAGCAGCCAGCCAGCAACAAGCCAAAAAAAGGAGAGGGAGGGCCAGGTGCAGGTGGCTCACGCCTGTGATCCTAGCTGCTCAAGTGGCTGAGCTCCGAGAGCCTAGGCAGGAAGCTCTTACCTCCCCTTAAACACCCCTTCCCTCCCCTCCCCTCCCCCCCCCCTCCTGCAGCCAAAAAATCCAGAAGTGGAGCTCTGGCTTACATGGTAGAGTGCCAGCCTTGAGCAAAAGCTCAGGGACAGCGCCCAGACCCTGAGTTTAAACCCCAGGACTGGTACACACACACACTGGTTATTTAGACCTAAAATTGAAAAAAATCTTAGTGTACTAATTGGCGAGGGACCCAGGTGTCCTTTGTTTCCTTGGTTTTTCAGAAATGGGGTCTCAGTATGTATGGCTTCGAACTCTTTCTAGTCCTGCTTGGCTTCCCACTCCTGCCTCTGCTGACTCGCAAGTGCTGGGATTACAGGAGTGTGCCACCATGCCTAGATACTTATTTTTTCTAATAAAGCAAGATATAATAATGAATGGCAGGTCTAACTGTCTGTCTGTCTGTCACTCTGTCTTGCCCTCGAGTATTGGAAAGACATATGACTCTCAGTAAAAGCTACTACAGTTAGTGGTTAAGTGCAGGAGGAATTAAAAAGTTGCTATCCTGTTTCTGTATTTTTCTTCTTCTGAACATGAATTACTCTTAGTGTGCGGTTCTGAAATTCGTGTGTCCTCTATCCATTTTAGTCTTGTCTATTTTTATGGGGCCTGTCGCTATGGTATTGAGCGATCCTCAAATGTCCATAGGACAGGGTTCTCTGCGGTAGGGAGAAAAGCTGTTTTTGAGTGTGGCTTTCTTTCCTCTCTTTAAAAATTGAGGTATGGCTGGGAATGTGGCTAAGTGGTAGAGTGCTTCCCAGCATACATGAAGCCCTGGGTTCAATTCCCCAGTACCACATAACCAGAAAAAGCTGGAATTGGCACTGTAGCTGAAGTGGTAGAGTGGTAGCCTTGAACAAAAGAAGCTCAGAGACAGTGCCTAGGCCCTGAGCAAGCCCCAGGACTGGCAAAAAGACAAAAAAATTGAAATTTACATATATGTCTTAAGTGCAGTTCTGACAAAGGCTTGTGGGGACAAAGCATGTTTATTGCCCCTGTAATGCTCCTGTATCCTGCCCCAGCGGGAGGTAGCTTATTTTTTCCTAGTCACTTCTTTGTATTATAATACTGTGTGTGTATGAGGCAGTACTGGGATTGGAACTCAGGGCCTCCTGCTTTGTAGGCAAGTCGCTGCCACTGGAGCCCTGCTTCTAGCCTTTGTATGGTCAGCCATGTTTCAGGTAGGGTCTCTCAGTCCTACCCCCTCTGCATCCCATGTAGCTGGGTTTCCACCTCTCCCACATTGTTCTTTGTGCTAGAGTCTCACCAACATTTGCCTGGGCAGGCCTCAAATTGTGATCTTTCTATCTCCACTATATCTTCCTGTCACAAGCTCCCAAGTAGCTGGGACTTTAGAAATGACCCACTGTGCTGGGCTAATTAGGTGTTTCTAAGTAATCAATAAGTGGTGTTTTGAAGAGGTGTGTGTGTGTGTGTGTGTGTAATTAAAAATTTGTATCCAGGGCTAGGCTGTATATATGTAGCTCATTCATTGGTTATGAAATTGTCGCACACATGAGGCCCTAATTTCAATACCTACCATAGCAGTAAATAAACAACGATAAACTCAGTATTCTATGTGGTTAGGTGCTCCTAGTAAGTAAATGAAAATACATTATAGTATACATTATAGTATATATAGTATACATAGTATAGCATATATAGTATGTATTATAGTATATAGTACATATAATGTATATGTAAATATAGCATATGAGATATATGTATATAGTATATATTATAGTTTATAGTATATGTAGTATATGTTATAGTATGTAGTATACATTATAGTATATAGTGTATGTAATATATGTATATACAGTATGTTGTAGTGTATGATGTAGTGTGTTACTGTATATATAGTATCTATGATAGTATATGTGTCTAATAGGTGTTGAGGTTCTTTTCCTTGGGTCGAGGGATTCAGGTTGATACTAGAAACCCTGACTCCCAGATGGGAGTGTCAGAGGCTCAGGTCACTCAAGTGTAGGAAGCGTGACTGGTCATGAGCTGTGTCATTGGTATATGCGTGTGTGCCTGCCTGTGTGGCTGCCCTGGTGTTTTGGGCTGTACTGCTGGGTTTGACCTGGAATTATTTCTAGGATCTTCTTTAGGATTATGGGAAGTCCTCGCAACAAGCATTCTCTTTTTCTGTCTCTTCTTTGAGCTGCCATGTAAATTTAACAATCCACGAAGTTACAGAGTTGCACTTGAAAGATTGAAACAAGATCTGTGTTGCAAAACTGGCTGGAAGCAGATGGCTCAGCCTGCTGGACTGGAGGGGGAGGGGGAGGGGGGAGCAGGCCGAGCACAGGTCACTCCCCAAACTCATTATGAAATGTATTGACCAGGGTCTATTTTTCTTTAAGAAAAAAATAAATGAAACTTTCACTGCAGAAGTCATGCACAAACACAGTCTCTATAGGGGAAACAATATTGCAGACCCTGCAGAGCAAGCAAAAAATGTCTTGTGGACTAGTCCTAATTCCAGGCCTTTCCTGTCACTGCTGTCTGTGGATAGCAGTTAGCTACTGGACAGGGGTGAGCTGTTGGTGTCCTTCACAGTTTTGCAAGCTTGTGTTTCCACCTAGGTGGCACAGAAAGCCATGCGCACTGCCCCGCATGCACGGCCATCTCACGAGGGTGTCTCCTCAGCATGCAGGCCGTCTTGGTCTGGTTTAATTCCTGCCCTCTCGCCCTTGGAATCCGAAGGCTGAGACTAGATTTCAGGGTTCCCTAATTGGCACTGTAAGTCACTTCCTCTCTTTTTGTTACTAGCTGTTGGAGGAAACATTGTTGCTGCTCTTCTGGATTTTTCTCTGGAGAAGTAGGTGGACTGGTGCTTTGATTGTGCATTTGGAGGAAAACACTATTGGGTCACCAATTCCTACGGGGTTACTGTAGGCTGTGTGTGTGTGTGTGTGTGTGATGTGTATGAGGGGTGTATGCTGCCAGTGTGCATAGGCAATGATCACTTCAAGACTAGGCAGGATTTAGAGCGCACACGTGTGTGTTCGCCTGTCCCTGTGGGCCTCCCATCAGCGCTAGCTCCTTTGGGGCCCCACGGTTTGTTCTTTCTGGGCCCGTCCCGCCCCAGGACTTTGGCCTGTCTGTGGATAGAGCTTGTGCAGGGAAGTCTCAGGATGGCTGGGTGGACTCTGGATGGTAACTTGTAAGTCTGCTTCACCCCATGGGTCCTCCTGGAGCCATCTTAACATATGGTAAGGCTTACCTTTACAAGCCAAAGTGAGGCATTTGGGAAGATTTTAGTGATATGTGTATACACACACACACACACACACACACACACACACACACACACGAGTTTTAGGAAGGATTTATTTTAATGTATGTTAAAGTGGTGAGAGACATTTTCTAGTCCTCAGCCAGGAAATGGGAGCTAAAGAGCCTTGCTGTAGGGCTGTTACTAAGGGTTTGTGTTCGTTAGAGAAGAGGGGTGTGTTCTTCTGTTCACTGCACATCTAGCCAGTATCCCTTGCTCTTTGCAGAGGTCCTAGAAAGCAGGACATTGTCATGTTAGTCCCAGCAGTTCCCTCTGCCACCCCTAGGGGCCAGTGTGGCACAGAAAGGGGTGGCTGACAGTGGCCCTGGGCTGTCTATAGTGGCTTGCCCTGACTCAAGGCTGGCTGTGTACTCACACCACTGGTTACCCAGCCAGGAGGCGGTGCAGGCCTTCGTGGCATTGGTGATCTCCCATCCTTGCCTTCACAGCCTTTCTCAGAGGGTGAAGATACATGGGTTGGGTCTCTAGGAGACCCCCCCCCCCCCCCCGCCTTCATACCCTTGTCCAAACCCAGTCCTGCACCCTGCTGCCTCCTCGTCTCTGCCTCTCCAGCAGGTGTTACAGATTTGGTGGCCAGATTAGTGCCTCCTTTTTTCCCTTCCTCTTGGCACTAGACTTTCTGGCCCGAAGAACACTAGCCTAGCCTTCTAGTCTTGGCCTCAGCGCTTGGCACATAGCTGCTGTCCTCTGGCCTTGACGGTCGTCTTTCTTGACAGGTGGTGACCACTGTTCTAAGCAGACAGTTTTCTAATGTTACGGGAGCTGAGGCAGGGGTAGGTAGTGTATTTTCTTTTTCTTGGTGGAACTAGGGTTTGAACTCAGGGTTTGAATTTGCTGGGCAGGTGCTGTACCCTCGAGCCGTGCTTCTGGCTGCTTTTCGTTTTCTAGTGGTGCTGTGATGCTGTGCAGATTTTTTCCTCCGTTGGCCTCTGGCTGCAGCGGGATGGCGGTCTGACCCTCAGTGTTGGAGTCCCACACAGGAGGCGGCTGATAGGCCAAGAGCCCTTGCTGGGCTTTCATATTTTTTTTCTTAGATGTTTTACACCATCTTTGTCAGCGTTAGAATTTATTGTTTTGTCCTGCTGTTTGTTCAGGCTCTGCCCTGTGATCTGCCTGTGAGTTTGGCTCTTTATCACCATCCATAGTTTGCTGTCTTTTTTTAGGCTAACATTTATTGTACATTCTATGTTCTCTGTTTGATGTGCATTTTTTCCTTTTCTTTCTGTTTCCTCTCTCAGACCTGGGAGGGGAACAGAAGAATCTCTAAGAAGAGGAGCTTGGTGATTCTTAAAAACCAGGCACTTGTGTAAAGAAATCATTGACTTATTATTATTTTTTTTTTGGCCAGTCCTGGGCCTATACCTCAGGGCCTTGGTGCTATCCTGGGCTACTTTTGCTCAAGACTAGCACTCTACCACTTGAGCCACAGTGCCACTTCTAGCTTTTTCTGTGATTAATTGAACATAAGAGTCTCACAGACTTTTCTTGTCCAGGCTGGCTTCAAATTGTGATCCCTAGATCTCAGCCTCCTGAGTAGCTAGGATTACAGGCATGAGCCACCAGTGCCCAACTCAGTGCCTTATTAAAGTGCCAAGCTGTGCTTTGGGATGGGAGCCTGGGGGGGAGGCATTTTAGAGGTGAGGAAACTAAGACACAGGGATATGACAAGGCTCCGGGAGAAGAGCTCACTTGGGAATCTGAGCTGATTGCAGTCCAGACTGTGAGACAGTGCCTTCTCTCTAGGAAGCACAGCAGCTCACACTTCACCACCATTCTGCCCATCTTCCCCTGCATGGCACAGCCAGCGTGCCACATTTCCCTCCCTGTGACTGGCCTATGAAGATCGTCCGGTCCCAGCGGTCACTCTGTGCATGGCCTCTCAGAGCACAGAGAGGGTAGACATACCCGACTGACAGCTGAGATCTGTTACTTTCCTCACTTTTACTTGGTCTGTAAGATAGGGATATCAATGGTTCTTATCTCATGAATCGGTTGGGGGATAAATGAAGTCCAGTATGTGAAATGTTTGGCATGGGTCTGGCTCATAGGTCTTCGATTAATGATGGCCCTTCCACATTCCTGAAAGTGCGCTGGTCTTGGGAAAGCCATGGGTTATGTTCAAGGTTTCCTGGTAGGTCCTTATCTGTTTATTCTGTAACAGTTCTAATGAAGGGCTAGATGTGATTTTATTTCTTGTGAACATCCCACTGCCTTCTCTTCAAACGATCCAGTTTTCTGCTGGCCCTGAACCGAGTACCACTGTCTCCCTGCTGGCCTGATCTACTGGCAAGATGGCAGCATATGGTGTCAGTCTCTCCCCCCATCTCTTCCCAGACTGGCCAGGGCTTGGCCTTCTGAGTGACTTTGTATTTTCTTCCTTTTTTTTGGTGGTTCTGGGTTTGAACTCAGGGCTTCCCATTTGTCAGATGGGCACTCTACTACGTGAGCTACATCTTCAACCCATAAAGTAGTGTGCATTGGAGTTGGGTTGTTTTTGGTGGTACCAGGGTTTGAACCGTGGGCTTTGTGGTTGCTAGGTAGGCACTCTGCTGCTGAGCCGTGTTTTCTCTCTTTCTTCCTCTCATACTTCTTGACTGTGGGCCTCTGTGATTGGCCCACATTTATTTCATCACTTGGGCTCAAAATATCTTACCTGCTTTATGGTGTTGCTGTGTTGTTGCAATGGGTGTGTCTGAGCTGGCCCTGGCCCAGTCTGCTTCTCTTTCTCTGGTGTTTGAACTCATTCTCAGTCAGATCATGAAGATCCTGCAGAGGGCTCTTTCTAGAGAAAGCCAGGGTTAGGGTCTTTTCCATCTGCTTTCCACTTACGTTTTATGATCTTCCCTGACATGTCTTTCTTCTCTCCACTTTAGGCTGTCTTTTTGCTTTTTTGGGAAAACATGACTGTCTCTCAGGCTATAGTTACTCAGGCTTTTTTTTTTTTAATCAAAATATTTCAACTGATGTCAAAAATTTAATGTGGACATTCATCTGTCTTTCTGGATGTACTTGTAAAAGCCATCTCTTTTTCAGTTAGTGATGTAAGATTGCTGAATGTTTTTTGCATATTTCTTTCCACTTGTTCGTCCTACTGTACAGCGTAGTTCACATGTGAACATAAAGATTAAGTGCTTTTCCACGCAAATGCTGGTTTTAAGGACCAGGCAGAAGTCTAGGCTGGGAACTCTCAAATGGCAGGGCATGAATCTTAGGTTCAGTGCTCGGCATCTTCAGGATCTGGGTTGTTCTGATGAGCACCAGCAGGTGGCTAAGACCCTGGTGTTTATGTCCTGGTCGCCCCAGCTCAGTGCTGGAGTGTGGCATTGTACTGGCATAGGCCAGGTCTCCTTCCTGAGGCAGCCCAGGGCTGGCAGCCAGCTTTGAACCACCCTAGGCTGGGCCTCAAGGTATGTTGGCACAGGGGAACAGAGCAGCAGGAGGGCAGCCTGACACAGAGGAGAGCAGTGCCCGGGCCCCTGGGCCGTGGGCAGGGGCTGCCCGCTAGCCTTGAGCTCTAAGGTGAAGCCTTTTGACTCTGCACTGAGCCCAGGGGTTGGTTTGCTTCGTTTGGGCTGCAGATCTCTGAATGGAATAGGTTGGATTTCTTGCCTTCCCTATCTTGCTGAGATCTGCTGTGTTGTGATTTCAGTTAATTGGTGGCTCACCCATGGTTCACTTCTGGATTTCCTTGAGAGTCGGTAGTTGCATTTCAGGTTCTGGTAGGATGTCCTGGTGCAAGACAGCTGCCGGCTGTGGCTGTCACTATTCAGAGTCTTCTCAGCCCCTCTGAGCTGTCTAGCAGGGGGCCAGCGTAGGGGTGGGACAGAGGGAGGAGGCCAAATACCTGCTGCTTCTTTCTGAATGTAGAGCCTTCTGCAGGCGATGGCCCACAGCAACCCTGGGAGGCAGGTGTGCTCTTACCTCGGTAGGTGATGTGGGGAGGTAGAGGCTCTGAGGTGGAAGCATTTGTCCCTAACCACACTGGTGGTGGTGACCAACCCATGCCTCTGGGCAGCGACTCTGCTGTGTGCGTGCCCCCTCTTGGATGGGATGGCATCTAGTCTGAGAAACTAGGTCACTCCGGTCATGCACACATGTCTAGGCGGCCCCTGTCTGTGCACATGTGGCTTCCCAGCATAGTTGTGGCACCGCAGCCTTGTGTACGGTGATGATCCAGTGCGAGGAGCAGGCAGTCGTGGGTCTCACTGAGGGCCCTTCACCCTCCTCCAGGTGCACTCCCCTTCCCCCCCCCCCCCCCCCCCCCCCGTGGCCTTGTCTGGGATGTGGTGACTTGCTGAGGTGACGTCACTGGGCATCACCATGGTTACTCACCGAGACGGCTGCCGGGGAGTCACCGCACGGGGCCTGTGCGCCTCTGGGGGCGAGGACATCAAGCCTCCCGCATCGAGCACCACCTCCACATAGGCCTCCCTTTCTGGGGGGCCTGTTCAGGACCCCGGGCTAATTAGCCATCGGCCGTTAGGCCTTTACACCTCTCGTGTGTGTTTCGGTGTTTTTGGTGGCCGTCACGTGTTGTCAGCTTTTGCTTGCGGCTGGCAGTTGCTCCAGTGCCCAGATCGCTTCTTTCCACTGACTCGCGCGCTTCTCCCCGCCAGCCCCCTCCCACCCCGCCGTCCACTCCTGGGCAGCCACTGCTCACCGAGGAGCTGTGGGAGCTGTCAGTGCTGCCCTGCCGGCCTTGGCCTTTGTCCTCGGGGGACGTAAGCTTCGGCCGCTGTATGTGGGATAATATCTCCCTCCATACTTGGCTGAGTTGCTGAGGCTCAGGGGAGAAAAGAGGCCTCAGAAGTGCTTGGGAAGGTGAGTGTAGACCCTGTTGCCATTCAAGTGTTCCTTGGTGTTTTGGGTTCCAGGGCTGGACCTAAAGGTCACCTAGAAGACCACCAGACAACTCCCGTGTCTCTCACAGCTTATTTTCCCCAGGGCTGCTCGGCTCCTGCTGTCTTCCTCCCTCCAGACCTGGCTCTGGGTACAGTCATGCCAAGTCATCCTTCATCCACATCCACCCCCAGCCTCCTCCTGGGCCTGTTACCACGCAACCGACCCCTCCACATGCGTGTCCTCACCCCTGCGCAAGGCATGGCAGAAACAGGGCTGGCACCTTGCTCAGCCTGCGTGTATGAGGACCTGTGCTTTCCATCAGTCTCTGCCTACTGCTTTTTTTTTTTTTTTTGGACAGAGTCTCATCATATTGCCCTGGCTGTGCTCAAACTCATGAGCTTATGTGATCCTCTTGTTCCAGCCTTCTGAGTACCTGGTCTACAGGTGTGTATGAACACCAGCAGCTCTGCTTGGTTATTTTTTTTTAAATTTATTTATTTTTTATTTTTTTGTTGGTCATGGGGCTTGAACTCTGGGCCTGGCCCAGAGCTTTCCCTCAGCTCTTCAGCTCAAGGCTTGCACTCTACCACTTGAGCCACAGCGCCACTTCTGGTTTTCTGAGTGGTTTATTGGAGATAAGAGTCTTACGGACTTTTCTGCCAGGGCTGACTTTGAACCGCGATCCTCAGATCTCAGCCTCCTGAGTAGCTAGGATTACAGATGTGAGCCACCGGTGCCCGGCTCTGCCTGGTTTTAAGAACACTGTCTTAGAACTGAGTTTGAATATTTAAAACTCTACCTTGCTTTTTGGTACCTGTGTTCATTTCTGCATTTTGGGAGGTGCTGCATTTTCCCTTTCCTTTTTCCATTTCCTTTCTATTTCCTTTATAGCACAAGGGCTTCGTACCTGCTAAGCAGATGTTCTGTCATTTTACTCTGGCTATTTTTAAGGTAGGTCTTAACTTTTTTGTTCAGGCTATCATGGTCAGCAATCTTTACTTTCTGCGTACTTAGGATTACAGGCATGAGCCACCAGAGCCCAGCTGAACATCACCTGTTTATAGTCTAAAACTGGATGGTACAGGCAAGGGATACCATTCCTGTCCTCAGGGGGCTGATAGTCTGATTTGTGGTACAGGCTGAATAGCCTTTGTTTGAAATGCCTGGTATAACAGTGTATGGAGACTTTTGAATTTGGGGGTTTGGGTATATTACCATAAGCATAATGTGCTATCTTGGGAATGGGACCCAAGTCTAAACACAGAGTTTACACACACCTTACGCACATAGCCTGACGGTAACTTTACACAGTATTTTCAGCGTGCCTGGGCATTGCTATTTGTCATTTGGGGCCAGGTGTGGAACATTCCTCTTGTGGCATCCTGGTGGTGGTGCTCACAGAATGTGAGATTTTTGGAGCATTCTGGGTGTTCAGACGAGGGATGTTTGATTGCAGTAGAAATCGCTGCAGATCCCCGCATCCTGACTGCATGACCAGCGCTGGGCCACATTGTCTCCTGCCGTGCCCATATCAGCTCATTTGACTCCAGAGGGCTCTGTCTCTGAGAGCCAGCGAGGATGGAGGGGTGAAGGAAGGGGAAGGGCGGGGGTCCTGGTGTGGTCTGTGAAAATCCTTTCAACAGAATGGCCTTGTTGCTTGACTGAATGGCTGCTGGACCCTCAGACCCACAGAAGTATTTGCTAATTGGGATAATTTATTATTTGTTGGAGAGAATTCATTGTAACCAGCTCAGATGACCGATTCCTGTGCTCATCGCTGTCATTTGGGGATCATTATTCTTTGCTTCTTTACTGTATCTCTTAGCAAGAATGAGTGCTGGGTGCTCTGTTGGAGGGAGGCTGTGTGTGGTCCTGGTCCTGAGTGGGGTGGGCGGGCTTTAGGTGCCTGTCATCTTGACAGTAGTGTTGTGGAAACCATGGTACTCTGATATGGTATGATCTACTTAAAAACAAACACACCTTCAGAAAGTGATGGAAAGCAGAATGCCTAACAATTTAAGTTGTTATTGTCTGACCTATGGTTTAGAAATAATGAATTGGGCCAGGTGCCAGTGGTTCACACCTGTCATCCTAGCTACTCAGGAGACTGAGATCTGAGGATCACAGTTCAAAGCCAGCCCAGGCAGGAAAGTCTGTGAGACTCTTATCTCTAATTAACCACCAGAAAACCAGAAGTGGCATTGTGGCTCAAGTGGTAGAGTGTGAGCCTTGAGCTGAAGAGCTAAGGGACAGCATCTGGGCCCAGAGTTCAAGCCCCATGATGGACAAAAAAAAAGAAATAATGAATTGGTCAGTAACATGTTGAGTCCTATATTATCTGAAGCTTGTATTTTTTTCAAAATTGTTATACTGTGGCCAGAACTCAGGGTCTCCTGCTCTTGCTTATTTTTTTTTTTGGCCGGTCATGGGGCCTGAACTCTGGGCCTGGGCACTGTCCCTTAGCTCTTTAGCTCAAGGCTAGTGCTCTAGCACTCGAGTCATAGTGCCATTTCTGGCTTTTTCTGCTTATGTGGTGCTGAGGAATCGAACCCAGGGCCTCATGCATGCAAGGCAAGCGCTTTACCACTGAACCACCTTCCCAACCCGTCTCTTGCTCATTTTTTATTTGTTGTTTTCCTCTCATGGCTGGGATTCTACTACTTGAGCCAGGCCTCTAAAGTTGGACTTTTTCTACTTACTGGGAGATGGAACCTTTCAGATTACAAGTGTAAACCACCATTGTCCAGCTAGGAAAATCTTTTTTTTTTTTTTTTTTTTTTTGGGCAGTCGTGGGACCTGAACTCAGGGCCTGGGTGCTGTCCCTCAGCTCTTCAGCTCACAGCTAGCGCTCTACCACCTGAGCCATAGCATCACTTCTGGCTTTTTTCTGCTTATGTGGTGCTGAGGAATCGACCCCAGAGCCTCATGCATGCAAAGCAAGCACTCTACCACTGAGCCATCTTCCCAGACCTGGAAAATCTTAAATACATACCATACCCATTAAAACAAAATAATATGATGTGGCCTGATCAATAATGTCAGCGGTCTAGAAGCTTTAGGTGAGGGTCTTGGATATTCACTGGGGTTTCTCACCAAAGGCAAGTCAGATTTTCTTCTGAGAAGAAAAAGTCCGAGTGTGTTGAGTATTCTCTGAGGAGGGCAGGGGGAGAGGAGGCAGAAGAGGATCGCAAGCCCTCAGGTAGTGGTGCTGAGCTATGGCACTTGGTTCTGCTGGCATCCACACGTGGTGACGTGTAGACCAGGAAGACCACAGGCTTTTGCGTATCATCACAGCTGTGTTCTCCCGTGTGCGTGGCACCCATCAGCAGAGTTGCTGGCTAATCCCTGGGGAGAATGAAGGCTTGGGAGCCCGCGCTGCTGCAGCTCTGTTATAGAGGCTGGTCTTCTTTGATGGTAGCCTGAGCAAAAGGCTCTGTGTCTTTGAAAGGCAGTGTGCGGGTAACATTTTGGCCTTTGCTTGAGTCTAGAATATAACACTTCAAAAATTTTAAGTTATGATATGTTAGACTTAACAGGTAAAGCTGGTAGCTTTCCAGTAAAATATTAAGAATGATATTTGAACTGGCACTGGTGGCTCAGGTTTGTAATCCTAGCGACTCAGGAGGCTGAGGTCTGAGGATTGAGGTTCTAAGCCAGTCTGGGCAGGGAGTCCATGAATGTTTTATTCCCAATTAAACACCCAAAGGAAAAAAGCCTGAAATGGAGCTGAGGCTCAAGAGGTGGAATGCTAGCTTTGAGCAAGCTAGTCTTTAGCATAAAAACTCAGGGACAGTGCCAGGCCCTGAGTTCAGATCCAGGGCTAGCACATTTTCACATTGGTGTGCGTGCATGTGCACATGCGCGCGCACACACACACACACACACACTCACGATATATGAGCCCTGTAATACTAGCTACTCAAGAGGTTGAGATCTGAGGATCACAGTTCAGAGCCAGCCTAGATAGAAAACCCCATGAGACTCTTACCTTTAATTGGCCAGCTAGAACTGGAGGTGTGGCTTAAGTGGTAGAGTGCCAGCCATGAGTGAAAAAGCAGCGCACAAGCTTGAGGCCCTGACTACCAAGTCCCAGAAGTGCCAAGAATGAGGATACACAAGATACTAATTCAAGAACTGAAAACTTGAACTGTAGCACTGTGCAGTGGGTGATGTTGAAATACCAAAGCTGAGGTTTGGCAGACATTCTTGAAGGGGTGCGACTCTCACCTTGACCCATAAATGACGCATTACAGAGGTAGCAAGCACCCGAGCTTCTGCACGTAGGGCTCTTACTCCAAACCTCACTCTCCTAAACTTTCAGAGCACCCCCTTAGCTGTGAGTGAATCCCTGCTGGGGACCTGTGTCCTGGCCGTGCCGCTGGGCTGTCAGGCTGTGTTGCCACAGCCCTGGGTGGCTGGAGAGAGCGGCCACCGTGTGCACACGCGTACGTGTGTGGAGGCATGTGTTGTGCAGCCTCGGTCATGTGACAATAGCAGTTTGCAACTCTGAATCACAGAGAAGGTTTGTTTTCCTGTTCTGTCAGTTCCAGTTAGAAGCCGGTGGCAGATGTCCTCATTAGGGGCCATTACACATCAGGATGTGTGCGCTGGGCCCGGACAAGGCTCACCCTCTTTAGACACTGGCCCGTCCACACATTCCAGGGTAGCCGGTCCCTCCGGGGGGTGACAGCACTAGAGCTGAGGGGCAAGGGGGGGCTCCAGATCCCCCTAAAACTCGACGGGGGTGCCTTTCGCAAAGGTTTTTGTCCAAACAAGGGGTTTTGTTAAGTGGAGACTGTAAAATGTAGGGCGATGTTTTGCCGAAATACTGTTGTTACCCTGAAGTAGAAGCTTCTGGGTTTCTCCCCTGTGGCAGCATCACGTGCAGCACCTGTGCCAGAGCGAACGGAGGTGGAGGTCAGGGAAGGCCCTGTGCAGGGGGCTCCTGGGGGGGGGGGGACAGCTGCGACTTCCCTCCCTTCCCCACCTCCAGGGCCTGCCTGCCGTGTAACCCTATCCGCTGGTGACTCCATGAGCCTCCTGCTGTGGTGTGCACCATGGAGCCCTGGCCATCCCAGCTTCCTAAGGATGGCGAAGACAGGAGGAGGGCAGCCGGCAACGGCATCGTGCGAAGCCCAGCCACCTCCATGGGGCGGCCGGTGTCCCCTGTTTGGCTGATCCCATGATCCCTTTGGGCCCTCTGAGGGGCACGTGCGTGTGCAAAGGTCTTTCCAGCCCTTGCCGCTAAATGATTAACAGCGGCTTGGACGACGGGCAAGGTCAGAGCGAAGCTGCGACCTTGAGTTGTGTTGAGAAGCAGCTGAGATGCCAGCGGAGGACGGATTTCCATGGAATGGAAGCTGGGGGCTGGGGGGAGGGAGTCTAGACCTGCAGAGTCTATCAGAGAAAAAAATAGCATGTGAATGTGAATGGAAAGCAGTTTAATGCCGTGTTTTACTTTGTGAGATTCCACACCTCCTGAATTTGCTAGGTTTGTGTGACCTTGGACACCAACCAGATAGATGTGAGTTCAAACCCAAAGCTGTCGGTTCCAGTCCTGTAACTTTGGCAGTCTGAAGTCTGACCTCCCGCCCCCTATCTGCAGCTCAGTTACCTAGAATCTCAAAACCTCTGTGCTTCCCCTCTCCCCCAAGTTGAACTGGATTGGAGATAGGAGCCTTTTGGAGTCCTCTGCTGGGGCTGGCTTTAAACTCAGCCTCCTGAGTAGCGAAGGTTACAGACAGGAGCCACAAGCACAGCCTTTTCAGGGCCATCTCAAATTGTTTTGAAGCTCAAATTAGATACAATTTATAAAAATGTCTGAGAGGCACTTAATAAAGACAGTTTCCCTTCCTTCTTTCTCTTCTGCTTTTAAAAATTAAGATTTAGGAGTACTATAAATAAAACCGACAATCAAATTTGTTTTAACTGGAGTCGGGGAGAAAGGCTACACAAGAAGGCCTGGCCGGCGGTGTGGGAGCAAACAGGAAGCGGGCAGGTCGCCTTGCTTCCAACAGGCAGATCTAGCTGCTTACCAACAAGCTAGAAAGTATTCTTCAGAGAGAAGAAAAAGCTTACAAAAACAGCGGCAGAGTTTGTTGGCCAAACATCTCAGGCCCGCTGTCTGAGGACTGGAAACCCAGGAATTTTGGAAACACAACCCTGTCTTCATTTTCAGTGGTAGAAACCCTAAACTTCCTGCTCTGGAAAGTGGGGGTGGCCACTAGGATTTCTGCCAAGAATAGTCTGCCCCCCCCCCCAGCCTGGGTTGGTGCTGCCATCTGATGTCTGAACTTGGTATTGCACAATGTAGCTTCCATCAGCTTCTATGGAAATAGAAGTTCTAGGTTTGTTTTTCCTTCTTCAGTACTGGGTCTTGAACTTATGGCCTCGTACTCTTACTCTGCTTGCTTATGGCTGCTGCTCTGCCACATGACCACACCTCCACGACTCTAGATTTTTTCCCATGTTGGGGATGGAACCCCCAGCCTGAGGAAAGCGAGGTAGCTCTACCTCAGAGCCACACCCAGGTCCTTTACTCCAGCTTTCCCAGCGTGATGAGAAATTTACTCCCGAAAGGCGATTGCTGCGAAGTCACTGCCACCGGGCCTAGGGAAATGTGCACAGGGGCGGGGGAGCGCTCTGTTGTTCCCAGCTCTGCTTTCTTGGGCATTAACAGTGCAGACGCTCTATCACATTTCAGCCCTCGAGGCCCTGGGTAAAATGCCTTTGCTCAATCTTTGCAACTTTCTTATTATCCTGCAGAGTTATTTTTGCAGTCCGTGGTTTGTTATTGTAGAGATGCTTGCTAGTAGAACTTGCCAGACAAGCTGGGAAGAGGCCAGGACTGAGGAGGGGCCCAAATGCACCCCAAGGTATTTTTGGACCAGGGTAAAAAAGTGAAAAAAGGTCTGCAGAACTGTTCAGACAGTTCGCATTGACAAGAGCACTGATTTTACCTCATTTATATACTTATTTTGCATTACTACTAGGGTTTGAACTTGGGACCTCATTTGTGCTTGCTGCGCTGGCTCCTAGCACTTGAACCATGCCTCTAGTCCTTCTTTGCTGGTTCTTTTGGAGATGGGGTCTAGAGAACCCTTCCTTCCTTCCTCCCTTCCTTCCTCCCTCCCTCCCTCCCTTCCTCCCTCCCTCCTTCCCTCCCTCCCTCCCTCCCTTCCTTCCTTTTTCTTTTATTGGTTGTGGGGCTTGAACTCTGGGCCTGGGCACTGCCCCTGAGCTCTTCTGCTCAAGGCATGCACTCTACCACTTGAGCCACAGTGTCACTTCCAGTTTTCTGGTGGTTCATTGGAGATAAGACTCTCACGGACTTTCTGCCTGGGCTGGCTTTGAACCATGATCCTCAGATCTCATCCTCCTGAGTAATTAGGATTACAGGCATGAGCCACCAGCACCTGTCGCCTGATGTGAATGGGACTGTGGAGTGGTGGTTGAGGAGGAATGTGGCAGAACGGCCGCATGCCTGGAAGTAGCCTGGGAAGTATTCTGGGATGGGGGGCAGACCAGCAGCAGTAGTACTTGAACTCAGGCCCTCACAGTTGCCAGGCAAAGTAGCATACTCCACCATTTGAGCCACAACTCCAGCCTTTTTTTTGGTATTTTTCAGGTAGTGCCTCACTTTTTTTTTTTTTTTTTCCTGAACTAGCCTCAGATCACAATCCTTCTGCCTGTGTCTCCTGAGTAGCTGGATCACAAATGCGTGTCACCATGTTTGGCAAACCTGGGTTTTACACCTGCCTCAGCCCTGCGGCTGCTGGCAGGCACTTTGCTGGTTTCCTTTCCTCAACTACATACTATCTCAAAAACAGGTAGCTGTGAACAGATGACCCAGGACCGAGACGAGGAGGCAGAGCCGGGCTGGGGCGGGCAGGAGTCTCCTTGTAGCCCTTTGCCACTGTGGTCGGGTAGGAGATGCTCAGGGATCGTTCCCTGGAGCGTGACATGGGGAGGCTGAAGTGGGGTTTGTTTCCAAGATCCGCACATTATTATGACGGCCCTGGGCCTTCCCGGCTAGGGAGTGTGTGTCTCAGACAGCTGTGTTCACGCGTGAGCCGCAGGGTTGTGCGTGAGGGCCTTCCCCAGGGCGACTTGCGTTCACTCCCGTGCTTGTCCGCCAGTGTGCGGGCTTCTGTGGTGTGGGCAGGGCCCGAGGACAGGGGGACTCGGGTCCCGCCCTCAGGGACAGAGGTGTAGACCGGCCCCACGGGTCTGCTGAAGAGCCGCAGAGCGGGGCTGTGTTTTCCAGCCACAGTCAGGGAAAGCCCGCTTAAAAACAGTGAGGCCTTTTTGGCAGAGGAGCAGGCCACTGAAGGCTCATGCTGGCGCGCTTTCCTTTGCGCTTTTCAGTATGTTGTACACTCTTTGCCAGGAAGGATGACGGTGTGACCGATGTCTCTCCCTCCGCAGACACCTGTGGGCCGTGACTCACTGTGGCCTTTGCTTCCCCCGAAGAAGGCAGCAGCATGGCCAGCGTGCTGTCTCGCCGGCTGGGTAAGCGCTCCCTCCTGGGGGCCCGGGTGCTGGGACCCGGTGCTTCGGACGGGCCAGTGGGGACTGGAGCACCCTTGGAGCCGCCGTTGGAGCTGCCAGAGGGGGCCACTCCACGGCCCACCCTCGCCCCTAAGGACCCTGCATGCCAAGAACAGCCCAAGGAGGCCCGCAAGGCTCTGGGCACCCCGGGCCTCCAGCAGGTGGCCTTTCAGCCTGGACAGAAGGTAAGTGGATCCAACCCAGACAGGCCCTGCGTCCAGGGCTTGGGCCTTGGTTTCCCTGAGTGACCAGCTGGAAACACTGTGGGCTCTGGTTTGAGCTCGGACTGCCTCCTCCAGTCCTGGGGCTCTAAGCAGTGAATGCGCTGTCATTTCTCCCTTGGGGGCCCATGGCAGTGTCTAGTCGACAAGGTGGCCACGCATTCTGGGATGCTCCAAGCATCTTTACACAGTCTGGAAAAGGGCCTCAGTCTATGGGAGTTGACAGCAGGCAGGGCGAGGCATGCCTGTAATCACAGCAGTTGGGAAGGCTGAGGCAGGAGGATTTTAAGCTTAAAGCAAGCCCTGCCTTCCAGCTCCTCCTCACGGATGTCTCTGAAGGGAGGGACACAGGGCACAGGCAGTCCTGGGCAGGTGGCACAGTGGATGTGCAGGGGCACCGGCAGCGATTCTAGATTCAGAGCGAAGCCCAGCTGCCGGTCCACCCCCTGGCCCAGGCCAGGGTCCATAGGGATCTCTGGGGAAGAATGGGTGGTGGTGAGTACTGGGACCTGCGCGGCAGCCTGCCTGTCTCCAGAAGCTGTAACAATACCACACGAGTCATTTGTGGATGATCGTTTTCATTTGACTTGATGTTCAGGGGGCTGGGAATGAGAGGTGAGCAGAAGAACGAGAGGGGCCGGACTCGATTGTAGGTACCCTTGGTATCCAACCCACTCTCTGCATAGCTAACCTGTTCCTGTGATGATGGTATTAATCCTGTCCCACAGCAGAGCTGCCATGTTCTAGCGACTTTCTAGCGCTGTTCCGTGGGGTATTCCTGAACTTTGGGGACAGACTGTAGGGGAGCGCATGACTTAAAGATGAATGTGCCCAGGGAGACCGTGGCAGACTGGTCCTGACTCCCGGCTGTGGGCCCGGGTGGGGTCTTGGGCGAGCTGACCAGGTCCCGTTCCCCGCAGGTGTGTGTGTGGCATGGCGGCCAGGAGCGCTTGGGGCTGGTGGAGCGGCACCGCTGGGCGGAGGACGAGGTGACGGTCTGGCTGCTGGACCAGAAGCTGCAGGTGTGCTGCAAGGCAGAGGAAGTGTGGCTGGCGGAGCGGCAGGGCGCCCCTGCGCCTCAGGGGCCTCCCCAGGAGCATGGGGCCCGGGGCCCGGCCTACAGACCCGTCTCTAGGAACATTGACGTCCCCAAGAGGTTTGTGGGGGCAGTGGGGGCACGGTGTGGACTGCATGGAGGGGTGCTGGGTCCTAGGTGCCTGCCAATACGGATGGCATTCTTTCAGCAGAGATGGGAGCCCGTGTTCTGCCGAGCTTGCTTATTTATCCAGTTATTTACTTATTTATTTAGCCAGTCCTGGGGCTTGAACTCAGGGCCTGGCCATTGTCCCTGAGCTTCTTTTGCTCAAGACTGGTACTCTACCACTTGAGCCACAGCACCACTTCCGGCTTTTTCTGTGTATGTGGTACTGAGGAATGGAATCCAGGACTTCATGCATGCTAGGCAAACACTCTACCACTAGGCTTCATTCTCAGCCCCATATGGATATTTTTAACAATAGTTATTACATAGGTAATGTACTGTTACATAAGTCAGGTAATGAGTACATTTCTTTTTGGATAATGTCACCCTCTCACTGGCTCTCTCCCAGCTTTTCCCTCCCATCCCTACCCACAAGTTGTATAGTTCTTACACTCCCCTCCCTGGGTCATAGGGCTTGAACTCAGTGCCTGGGTGCTGTCCCTAAGCTCTTTTTAATCAAGGATAGCATTCTACCACTTTGATCCAAATCTCTACTTCTGGGTTTTGAGTAGTTAATTGGAGCTAAGAATCTCATGGGGACTTTTCTGCCTGGGCTGGCTTTGAATTGCAATGCTCAGGTTTTAGTGGCTAGGGTTATATTGGTAAGCACTGGTACCCAGTTGTATAGTCCTTTTTCAACATCGTGTCTAGTGAGTACCACTGCTGCATTTGTTTGTTCACTTTGTCCCTCCATTTCTGTGCCCCCTTACCCTCCCAAAGACATAAACAAGCAAACAAGATAAAAAGAAAACAAATAGCAAAACAGAAAACACTTCTTGTTTCCATCTCCTGGAGTTTATTTTGATAACTGCTATTGTCTATGATCAGATGCACACAGGTCTTTGTGTCACTGTGTGTGAATACCCAGAGTCATTTGGATATTTATGACATTGTTCTCAGGCTGTACAGGATTACCCATAAGGCAGAGGGCCACAGCGTTCAGCGGGAGATGTGCCTGTCTGTCCCATTGTATACCAAATGACATTGGGACCCTGGCAGCCCATGGGCCCAACCTTCCCCATTCCTGTTTATAAGAACACAGAAAGACATCGCTACTCCCTGTAACTCTCAGTTTGGCAAAGGGCTCCTCCCTCCAGGCTTCCACCAAACTCAGCTCCTAGTCTTTAAAGAGGAGACACAGAAAGCAGTTGCTCAGACCTGGAGTTGGCACCCGGCGGGGTGATGTGGGCTTCTGGGCACGGGCTGCTCCAAGGTAGTTTATTTGTGGATCCTCAAACTTGAATGTAATTCAGTACAATTGTTATGTGCCACTTGTCCAGAAATAATATTCCTCTTAAAAAAACTTAAAAATGTAAACTCCTCCCTAGCCCAAGGCCGTGCAAAAGTGGGAAGCAGGCTCTTTCCAGCCTGGATCCCTGACACTTGGACTGGATTGACTATTCAGAGACATCAGTGTTGAGCAAAGAGTGGGTGTTTTGTTTTAGAGTTGTAGGATGCGACTTTTTCCTGGGAATATAGATCTTCGATGTTAGACGATCATTATGCTTTTTTTTTTTCCCTTGCTAGCCTTGGCATTTGAACTCAGGACTTGGACGCAGTCCCTGAGCTGCTTTTGCACAAGGCTAGCACTTGAGCCACAGTACCATTTCTGGCCTTTTCTATTTATGTGGTGCTGAGGAATCGAACCCAGGGCTTTATGCATGCAAGGCAAGCGCTCTACCACTGAGCCACCTTCCCAGCCCCTCATTATGCTGTAAAAAGAGAGTACCCACTGGCATCGCTTCCCACTCCTGCTGTGGAGCAGTGCAGCCTGTCCCATCTCTGGCTGCTTGTTGGCGCGGTTGACAGTAGACCCTGTGTTCTGAGGCCAGGAAGCCACGTTGTGATTGTGTATTCAGCTGGATGCCATCCAGGAGTTTGCTTTTCTGTTCAGTGGAAGTGAAATTCGAAGCTCATAAACTGTTTAACTTAGTGGTTTCAAACCCAGTCGCCTAGTTTAGTAGACTCGAATTATAAAGAGTGATAGTACAACCCTTTGGAGCAGACTAGCTATCTAGAAATTTATTTCAGTTTCTTTTCCTAATACATTAACTTACAGCTCTAATTTTACTTCAAATCAGTGTAATTGTATAGAGAGTTTAAGAAAAATCACATGTCAAATTTAGGGAATCCTGCTGTTTGGAGGTACCAAGATTTATGTTGGATTATTTATTGTATCCTGGCTTATATAATAGGTTCTGTTGGTACTCAGAAGCCAATTTTTGGTAGCTAATTGGAGATAAGATTTGTCTGCCAGGGCTGGCTTCAACCGTTGATCCTTCGATCTTAGCCTCCTGAATAACTAGGACTACCAGCCATCAAAGGCCAGTTGTACTGGCCTCACTTCCTTTCTAACTCTGCAGCTTGAAATTATTTAGGGGAAGAGAGTAGAGTCCTAACAGTGCAATCAAGCATGGTTTCATGATGTCCACTGCAATCCAGAATACTAAAATTCGTCCCCTTCCCTGTCTTATATTTAAATTTAACAGGGAACAGTTGTCTTAGTCAATTTCTCCTTCCTTCTCCCACACATAATAAGGCATTCCGTTAAAAAACTGGAGGCAGGCTGGGCACCGGTGGCTCATGCCGGTAATCCTAGCTGAGAGGCTGAGATCTGAGGATCTGATCTGAGGATTGTGGTTTAAAGCCAGCCTGGGCAGGAAAGTCCGTGAGCCTTTTTTTTTTTTTTTTGCCAGTTGTGGGCCTGAACTCTGGGCCTGGGCGCTGTCCCTCAGCTCAAGGCTAGCTCTCTACCACTTGAGCCACCTTCCCAGCCTGATGAAACTCTTATCTCCAGTAAACCACTCAGAAAACAGGAAGTGGTGTTGTGGCTCAAGTGGTAGAGTATTAGCCTTTAGCTGAAGAGCAGAGGGACAGCATCCAGGCCCAGAGTTCAAACCCCACAAGTGACAAAAAAAAAAAAAAAAAACCCAACAACTAGGGCCATATCTCAAGTGGTAGAGCTCCAGCTGTAAGTGGTAAAAGCCAAGTGAAAGTGCAAGGCCCTGAATTCAAGATTTAGTACTGGCATGCACAGTTGTACAGACACACCAATATGTGTGCTCGTGCACACGCACACACACACACACACACACACACACACACACACACAAAGAATGGAACTCATCTGCTGATACTCGGCTAATTATTGTAAATACCATTCAGAATGAGTTTTTTTTCTCTTGTACTGGGGATTGAACTCCTGGCCTTCAACTTGGTAGGCAGGCACTCTACCATTTGAGCCATGCGGCCTGTCTAGAATGAGAAGACTATCACGGTCGACTTCTCCTATTACGTGGGCACACCGGGCTGTTGGGAGGGGTACGTGGGGACGGTGTCTGTTCCGTGGATGCTGTGGCTCAGTCCACACAGACAGCGCGCTTCCCACCCGCTCATTTGGATGCAGGAAGTCAGATGCAGTAGAGATGGACGAGATGATGGCGGCCATGGTGCTGACGTCCCTGTCCTGCAGTCCAGTTGTCCAGAGTCCCCCCAGAGCAGAGACCAACTTCTCTGGTGAGTAATGGGGGCCGAAGGGCTCCAGGCACAGCAGAGGCCCATGGCTCACCTCGCCTTTGAGCAGCCGATCGCCAGAGTCAGTTTGTCCCTAGGGTTTCTGGAGGCTTTCAGGCCGCCCGAGTGCCACCAAGCCGGCTGGGTGGGCTTTCTGGTGATGTTGTGAAGAGGGTTGAGCTGGGTGCTGAGCCATGCTGGCCATGTGAGCAAGCTCTTGGATGGGCGAATGTGCCACCATGGAGTCTGAACAAGGCCTAAGGAATATTTGGTTCACCAAGGTAGAAGTGGGCCCGATGGTCCTTTGTGGCTTCAGAAAAATCATGCCTCCATTCCAAATGCCTTGTCAGTGAGTGAGATTATAGGCTAGATACCTGAAATCATGGAACCATAAATAAACCAAATTGCTTAATAAAAGCAATGGTATGACTTCAGGTTTCTAAATTAAGACAAAATCCTGCTATTCATGACCTCAAGATACTTTATCAGTGAAATGGGGGAAGGGAAGATTTCTGGCTGTTAGTCCTTTGACAAGACTTGTAGGAAACCTGAAGTTTATTAATATTAATATTATTATTATATGGCTGGCCTGTCTTATTCATTCCCAGGGAATGATTTTTTAATCCACGAGCCCTAATTGAATTGCAAGCTGCCTAAAAGCTTGCAGAATATGGAGTTATCTCTAAGGACATTCCTGAAGGAAAGCAGCCTTTACAAGTGTCCCTCATAAGTAATCATCTCCCTAGATAGAAAAGTAAATATAAAGGAGAGCTAAAGCAGATTTAATTAATTCCACCCAAAGCTTGCTTTGGTGCACTCCGAGGACACCTAGTGGTGAAGCCTGGTAGTGTGTGTCTGCTTTGTTGGCCCAAGCAAAGTCCCAGGGAGAAAGAGGGACCCTTTTTAAGCTGTAGGAACTTTTCCAGGTGTAGGAAAGCCTAGAGGTTGGGTAAGGTCCAGAAAAGTGTCCCAAGTGGGAAGAAAATGATTACTCCACTTCCATTAGGAGTGTGCATGTGTGCACACAACCTGTCTGTAGCTCACTGATAACATACCATAGTCCTGTGCTGTCAGTTCCTGTTTGCTGCTAAAGATTTTTTTAAAAAATTACAATATATGTCTTATTTAAGCCAATGGGAAAGAAAACTTCCTTGGTTCTCAGGATGGAGGGCTCCTCCACTTTTAGCAGATGGGGGGGGGGGTTGTTATTGAGGCTTGCTAGGCAGTCACCTGAGCCACACCTCCAGCCCTTTTAGTTACTTTTCAGATACAGTCTTGCGTTTTGCCCATGGCCAGCTTCAGAGCAAGATTCTCCTACCTCTGCGTTTTCCATAGCTGGGACTGTAGTGCATACCGCCATACCCATCTTTTCTCATGTGTGTCAGTTTTGGACCCTTGAACTGAGGGCTTTACACTCTTGCTAGGCTTTTTCCTTCCAGGGTAGTGTTCTTCTACTTCCCGCTTTCTGGTGGTTAATTGGAGATAAGAGTCTCATGGAATATTCTGCCTGGATTGGCTTCAAACCACAATCTTCAGATCCTAGCCCCCTGGGGAGCTGGGATTGCAGGCGTGAGCCACCAGCGCTCCGCATCAGCATTCTCATCTTGTTTGTTGAGATGAGATCTTCCTAATTTTTTGTCTGGTCTGGCTTCTAACTGTGGTCCTTTAGAATGCCACCTCCCAAGTAGCTGGGATTATAGGCCTAGGCCGTCATGCCTGGCTTGGGAAATACATTTTACTTGGGTTCTTTGGTTAACTGAGTACACCTTGCAGTTGCAGCGTGTATGGGGTGCACAGCGGGCTGAGCCGTTCTGCCGCTGGAAGCCATGGTGACGAGCGAACGGCCACAAGCCCTTGCCTGCCCTTTCACCTTCTCTCCTTCCCGCCAGCGTCATCCCGTGCGGCCTGTGGGGACCCGTGGAAGGAGAGCGGCGACGTGTCTGACAGCGGCAGCAGCACCACCAGCGGGCACTGGAGCGGGAGCAGCGGCGTCTCCACCCCCTCCCCGCCCCACCCGCAGGCCAGCCCCAAGTACCTGGGGGACGCCTTCGGTTCTCCCCAGACCGATCATGGCTTTGAGACCGACCCTGACCCTTTCCTGCTGGATGAACCAGCTCCACGGAAGAGGAAGGTACGTGACTAAAGGCGTGCAGGGATGGCCTGCCCCGGAGGAGCAGGGAGACCCCAAGTCTCCCCTCAGTTTTCTCTTGCTGTGTCTGTTTCCTTGACGTATTACTGGACTTTGATGTCAGATCCTCTGCCTGGTTAGCTTCCTCCCAGTCGCCGCCACTTTCCCTGCATTCCCACAGAGGCGCCTACATGAGAGGCCGCAGGGCGGCCAGAGCCCCTCCTGACTGCTCTGGCTGCCTCTGAGGGCTTCCTGCCGTTCAGGGCGCCCTTCCTGAGGGCCTTTTGTTGGTTCTGGCTGAGGACGGCCTCAGTGAAGTTCCTCCCCAGTGAGGATGCCGGGCCAGGCAGAGGAGCACACCCGTCTCACGGGCTTCTTTTCCCCTAGAACTCAGTGAAGGTCATGTACAAGTGCCTGTGGCCCAACTGTGGCAAAGTTCTGCGCTCCATTGTCGGCATCAAGCGGCACGTCAAAGCTCTTCACTTGGGGTAGGTGTGGCGCTCGGACCTCCCAGCTGAGGGTGCTCTTCAGGTGGCCCCCATTCCGCGGTTCCCAGGAACAGCTTGCCGAGGTCACCCATGCCGTCCTGACGGCCACAGGAAGCTGCCTTTGCCATGCTGCTCGCTCAGGGGGCCCCGTGGCCAACAAGTGGCGTGGCCAAGCTGCATCTGCTTCTCGCAGGGGCCCGGGCCTCGCTTGCTTGCTGGGCGCTGGGCCAAGGCGCTGACTCTCCATATAGGCCACTAGGGTGGCAGCTGAGGCCTAGCCCTGCCTGGAGGGAAGCAGCATTCACTCCTTGCTAGCAAGAGCCTGATCCTTGTGACACACCTTGGCATCAGGGCTCCTGGGTGTCTTGGGGACCTTCCCTGACTCTCTAAGTGGCCCCAAGCACCCAGATTCTCCCTCGTACCTCAGTTTCCCCCAGCTTTGAGCCGATGACACCTGCTTTCTGCGCAGGGACACCGTGGACTCGGACCAGTTCAAGCGGGAGGAGGATTTCTACTACACGGAGGTGCAGATGAAGGAAGAGTCTGCCGTGGCCGCGCCCGGCCCCTCTGCCCCTGGGACTCCCTCTGCCGAGCCAGTGCCCGCCCCCCGGGTGACCAGCCCCTCGCTTGCTGCTCTTCCACTGCCTCCGCCCAAAGCTTCGTACCCTAGACCCGAACCATCCGGCCTGGAGCCTCCCCTGCCCTCGGGTGCACTCAGCACGTCAGCCCCTGGCTCCTTCTGGCACATTCAGGCTGACCATGCCTATCAGGTATGGGCGGGGCACACGGGGCTCTGCCTGAGGTCTGAGTGGTCACCAGCCGCCAGAGCGCAGGCTCCGGGGTCCCCCCGCTCCCCCGCCCCCAATTGACAACTGAGCTCTGCGGCCAAGTGGCTGATGATTCTACAGGAGAGGAAAAGGAAAGGGGTGTCACCCAGTAAATGTGGGACGCCCCAGAGTTCTGGCGGCAGCCCTGGGGAGTGGTTGTGAGAGATTTCACCATGTTCCTAAGCCACCAGGTGCCTGGGTGGACAGGCACTGTGTCATGGGGTTGGGATTCCCATGGCCCATCTTAGTACTGGGCTCAGGCTTTGAAACCCACTCTGCCAGTGGTGGGCCAGGAAGCTTTTCATCGAGAAACGATTAGCTGCAGTCAGTAAGTCAGGTCCTTATTTCCTAGAGGCTCCAGGAGACACGGAGGACCCAGGAGGGAGGCCGCCATGTGCTGTGTGCTTGGGGAATTGCCAGAGTGACATTGGGACGGTTGTCACTGTCCACAGGGAGCACACGTGCGCCTCCGTGGGCTGCACTGAAAAATCTCCCTGCGCCTGTAGCTCCATTTTATTAGACTCTGGGACAGTTTGCAAGTTAGTCATTAAGCAGCAGCGCTTTCAGAACAATCAGAAAAGCTTACAGAACGAGCTCCTTAGAGCTAGTGACCACTTAGCTAAGATCGCGCGTGGGCCTGCCCTTGGTGAAGAGCTCTCAGCGGGGCGTCTGCGAGCTCCTCGCTGCCCCTGTGCTGTGGGGATGCCCAGCGCATTGCAGCAGCACCGCACGGCCTCACAGGGCTCGGGTCTTCTTTAGCAACTGCCTGAGGCACGTTCTGGGCACGTTCTAGCCCAGCATGGAGCCAGCTCTGAGGGGAGCTCAGGAGAGATCCGAGCCTCGCGTGAAGCCCACAGCTGGAGAGCCGGGTGCAAACGTTCTGTGATAGAGAAGCGTCAGGGCCCCCGGCAGAGCCTCTGCTTCCCGCCCGGCGCCCGGCCGACACCCTGCTGTCTCCACAGGCTCTGCCCTCCCTCCAGATCCCCGTCTCCCCTCATATCTACACCAGCATCAGCTGGGCTGCTGCCCCTGCCACCACCCCTCTCTCACCGGTGAGTGTGCCCTCGTGCAAGCCTGGAGCTCTTGCACACATCCTGGGTTGGGAGCAGGTCTGGGCTCTTGCACATGTCTCTTGGTGGGGGGGGGTGCACAAGCCTGGGGCTCCTGGGTACATCCCCCGCAGGGGAGGGGGGACAAGCCTAGGCTCTTGCACACACCCCTGAGCTGGGAGCTGAGTCTTTGGCTTGTGGCTGGTGCGTTGGCAGACCTCTGACGCCCCAGACTTCATGTGGATTCCGCGTGTCCTCCCTTCCCCTGTGATGGAGCCGGACAGAGCCCCCCAGGAGCCAGGGAAAAGTGCTTCCAGAACGGGTCAGGGTCCAGCAGTGTGCTTGTCCTCTTAAGTTACAGGAGATGCTAGGGTCAGGTCTCTACTGAGCCGTGGATGTCTGTGGGTACTTGTTAGAGGGTCAGTGCCAAGAGGCAAGTAAGGAGTGCATGTGGCGCAGTAGGACAGGAGGTGGGCACGGAGGAAGGCCGGAGCAAGAGGGGGCTGTGTGTGCTGGAGTAGAAACCCCAGGCCCCCGTGGAAGAGCGCCCTGGATCGCTTGGCTCTGCAGTGAGATCACCGGAAGTCATGAGACTCACAAATGGCGGACTCTAGTCTCGTCTTCCAGCCACAGGGGGCGCCACGTGCTGCAAAGCCTCGGTGCCAGGAGGTGGCGGAGAGGGAGAGGCAGCGGGAAGCCCCTCCCTCCTGCACTGGCCGCTCGCTTCCTCACGGTGGCTCCCTGTCCCTCGCTCCGCTTGGTCGTTTGAGGCCTGCTCTCCCTCTGCAGTCTCCCCCACCCAGCCTGGCTGCCCAGGACCCCGTTGACCTCCAGCGTCATGCCAGCCTGGGGCTCCTCCCTGCACGGAGGGGCTGCCGGGAGGCCTCACGCTCCACTCCCCTGCCAGGTCCGGAGCCGGTCGCTCAGCTTCAGCGAGCCTCCCCTGCCTGCGCCTGCGGTCAAGTCGCACCTGGTTGTCACCTCTCCACCCCGGGCCCCGAGCAGCACCAGGTGAGAAGGCCTGCTCTGCCCTGCCGTCGTCTGCGCTTCTGCGCTGCTGGGGTGGACCGGGAGCCCGCCCGCCCGCCCGCGGGGAGCTGTGGAGGGCACCGCAGGGCTGGCCCGTGTCCTGAGCGTCAGGCTGGGCGACCCTCGGCTCCCGCTGGAGCCGCCCTTTCCAGCTTCTTGGTGTGTGCCAGGACCAGGGCTTTTCACTCACTCTCTGCTTGCTTGCTTGGCTGGTGCCACTTGAGCCATGCCCCAAAGCTCCGCTTTTCTGCTGATTAATTAGAGATGGAGTCTCATGGACTTCTGTGTCCAGGCTATTTTTTTTTGGGGGGGGGGGGGTCCAGTTATGGAGCTTGAACTCTGGGCCTGGGCGCTGTCCCTCAGCTCTTCAGCTCAAGGCTAGCGCTCTACCACTTGAGCCACAGCACCACTTCCGGCTTTTTTCTTTTTTGCTTTTGTGGTGCTGAGGAATCGAACCCAGGGCCTCAGGCATGCAAGGCAAGCGCTCTACCACTGAGCCACATTCCCAGCTTCATCCAGGTTGGCTTTGAATCTCTGCTCTCAGTCTCCTGAGTTGCCAGCATGACGGACAGGCATGAGCCGCCGGCCCCGGCCTCAGCCCCCTTCTTGTTTGCTCAGCCTTGTTGCTGTCTGGATTGAACTCGGGCGTGTGACGCTGAACTCTTTGCTCTCTTGGGCAGGAAGGCCCGCGGTGAGGCCAAGAAGTGCCGCAAGGTGTACGGCATCGAGCACCGGGACCAGTGGTGCACGGCCTGCCGCTGGAAGAAGGCGTGCCAGCGCTTCCTGGACTGACGTGCCACGGCCGCGCTCCTGCCCGCCGCCAGCCGGCAGCCCCGCCGCAGACGCCGGAGCAGCCGAGACACGGAGCGCGCGCGCCGCTGCGGTGTAACACTTAAAACACTTTCTCCCCGCCGTGGGAATGTTTTATTTTTTAAAAAGATGCGAAAATATTTTTCTTTCCCTTAAAATAGGAGAGAGCCAAAACTGCCAAGGTATTCTGCAGCGACCAGAGACCAAAGAATTCCTCCCCCTCCTCTTGCTCCCGGCCTCGGGGCACGCGGCTGTCCCCACCGGGAAGGAAAGGTCGGCTCCGTGTGCGTGGCGCAACCCTTTTCTCCAAAAGGGACTGTGAATGAGACGAGTTTCCTTCTCCTGAAAAAAAATGAAATGAAGATGTTTGTGGCAACCCGGAGAGCAGGCCCGTGGGTGTGGCGCGCGGGTCAGCTCCGCGGCTGTGTGTGGGGGCAGGACCCTTGCAAGGTGACAGCTTTGGGATCGGGTACCCCCAATGTCGGGCCACATCCCAGCCGATGCACGGCTGCTTCTCAGAGCCCAGGACGAATAGGTTTTTAAAAGACTGGCCCCAGAGCGAATCTCCTTTTAGAGCGCCGCCGCCGCCACCACGAGGGCCCAGCGTCTGTGCAGACGGCCTTGCCCCGCCCCGGGTTCCTCTCCGCAGTGTGGGGCGCAGTGCTCGCTGTCCTCTGGGGTCCAGGAAGCCTTAGTGGATTATGCTCACTTTTCTTGGGTGGCCCTGAGAGGCTCTGGCTGGCTGCCTTGTCTCGGCCTCGCCTGGGATTGCCCTGAGTTCCTGGCCCAGGCGGGATGAGAGGGTTAAGAGAGGAAATCGAGGTGAGGGCGTGTGTAGACTGCAGTGCTGAGGTGGGTCTAGAGCCCACATGGTTTAGGACAGGCGTGGAGGTCCAGACAAGGCGCTCTTGTTGGGAGGTTAGGGCTGTGCTCACTAAGGTGGCAGGCGTGGTGTAAGCTGAGCCCTGAGGCCGGGCCTGCTGGTGCAGTTTCACGCTTCTCAGCATGCGTGGTCACAGCGGCCCTGGGTCCCGCTAGTGCGTGGCACCTGCTGTCCTGTGTCCCCCACGAGCCACAGGCTCAGGGCGCCCTGCTAAGCCACGTCTCCTGGGGCCGAGCCGCACATCCACCGTGGCTTGTGGGGACTCTTCTTTGTCCCAGGGCAGACACCCGCGCCCCGAGGTTCCTTGGTGGCATCAGTGGGAACAGACATGTCCTCTTCAACCTGAGACACACTGCGTGTTAAAAAAACCCGTAGACATTGCGCCAAGGGAGTGAGGGTGGGAAGGGACGGTGGTCTGGACTGGTGAAGGAGGCGCACGCAGTGTGTTGGTGTTGGGTGTGTTCGGTGGGGGGTTTTTGTAACTCGGAAGCAGATGTTTATGGAATTCTGACTCTTGGTGCAGGCCGGCCAGAGGCCTTCAATGTCGTGGGTCCTTAACAACTGACAGCAGGCCCCTGTCCCTCTGGTGTCCTCACTGTCCACCTTCAGACCTGCCTGCGGTGGGGAAACTGAGGCCCTTCCCTCCCCTTCTCGATCCCAGCTTGTGCTCACTGTGGTTTGGGCCAAGTAGGTAGAGCTGGGGAGGAAGAATTTTCCCCACGCGAGACCGGCTTCTGCCGTGTGCAGGGCAGCTTCTGCCGGGGAGCAGGCTGGGCAGGCACGGGAAGCCCTGCGGTGGTGTGGGTTTTTTTCTTTGCTTTCTCTCGCTTCTGTGCAGCTGCCCTGTCTGCATTTGCTCCCTGGTCCTCCTCATGCTGGTGGTCTCTCCCGCCGTCCACCTGCTCCTCTGTCTTGCGGCTGTCCTTTGGGTTGTGGACACACGTGGCCTGTCCCTAGGGTTGCTCCATTGGTTTCTTCTCAGAGACGCCCGTGGCATCAGGCCCGATTGCTTTCGTCTGTTTCTGTATCTCCCCTTCCTGGCGCCGGTGTGTGGGCCCGGCTGGAGGACGGCGCCGGGGTGTGCTCACAGAGCTCAGCTCGGGAAGCTGTTTTTCTCCAGCGCTCCCTGTGTGCAGAAGTCTTGGAATTGGAACCACGGCCTCAGCCGTGCAGAGTCTGCTGCTCTGAAGAGCACGGCGTCTGAGGAACGGAAGGCTCCCGGCAGAGCCGACTGCGGCGCACACACGGCTGAGATCCACCCACAGGCTCTCAAGTCCGTTTTGTAACTTCGGACTTGAGCCTCGCGGTGACAGCAAGGCGACAGCTCGGCGACTTAGAGGGTGACAGGAACGCGGTGTGGAGGTGGCTTGTTGGGAGAAATTTGTCCTGCTACTTTCTGGTCATCCCAAGTTCTGACTTTACCAGGGAGACAGACAGACAGACAGACACACAGATACAGACACAGACACACATGAGAGAGAGAGACAGAGAATGAGAGAGAGACAGACAGACAGAGCGAGAAGAGGGAGCTAAATCCCGTTTGTGAATGTGTCTTACTGGCGCCTCTCCCTTCCCCCTCCCCCGCTGTCTTCCAAGTATTATTTTTACTGTTAAATTTTTTTTAAAAAATGTGAAATGTAATGTTTTTACAGCAACGATATGAAATATATTTTATAAGGAATAAAATGGTACATTGTCTGACTTCCTGTGCATCTGTCTCTCTTTCACATAAAATGCAATTCCTAGGATCCAAAAATTGTGGTACTTATCTACAATGGAATACTATGCGGCCATTAGGAAGGACATCATAATGGCATTCACAGGAAATGGAGGGAACTAGAAAACAATCATTTTGAGTGAGGTAAGCCAAGAGCAGAGAGACAAGTAGCACATGGTCTCCCTGATATATGGATGTTAACTCCAAAATGCAAGGAGAGCTGACAAAGTAAACAGGACTCGAGAGCCAGGACCTCCTCTCAACTTGTATCATTCCTAAGTGACTCCATGTACTTGACCACATATATGGTATGTATATGCGCACATCTGAGGGAAAGTAGGAAGAAGACAGAATTAGAGGGAAGTGGGAAAATATACAATGTCCCTAAGCAACTCAAGGGCCTCGATGGGAGGGAGGGAATGAAAGGAAAGAGGGAACGGCTAACACTAAGCAAAAGGAAAGAAATGTACATAATCACCTGATGCGTTAGAAATAGTTGTATTGTCAAAGCTCATAGAATTCACAAACTTTATAGGCCACGATAATGACAATTTCCCTTGTGAAGGTTAAAAATAATAAAATTCCTCCTGTCCTTGGTGTTGGACAGGTGGTCACACACCACACTGTAGGCATACTGCACATCATATTCATTTGGTTTTAATAACAGGTTACATTTAAAAAGGAATAATTGGGCAGGGAATGCAGCTCTGTCGCGGAGCATGTGTAGCATGCACAAAGTCCTGAATTGGATCTCCAGCACTACAAAACAACAGCTGGGTGACAATAGCTCATGCTTGTAATCCTAGCTACCGAAGAGGCTGAGATCTGAGGATTGTGGTTCAAAGCCAGCTTGGGCAGGAAAAGTTCTTGGGACCTTTTTTTCTTTGGTTGGTCATGGGGCTTGAACTCGGGGCCTGGGTGCTGTCCCTCAGCTCTTCAGCTCAAGGCGAATGCTCTACCACTTGAGCTACAGCACCATTTCTGGCTTTCTAGTGGTTCGTTGGAGATAGAGCCTCAGACTTTCCCGCCTGAGCTGGCTTTGAACCGTGATTCTCAGATCTCAGCCTCCTGAGTAGCTAGGATTACAGGCATGAGTCGCTGGAGCCGCCTCCTTGGGACCTTTGTCTCCAGTTAACCTCAAAAAGCTAGATGTGGAGGTGTGGCTCAAGTGGCAGAACTCTAGCCTTGAGCAAAAAAGAGAGCTTGGAAACGGTCCAGGCCCTGAGTTCAAGCCACAGCGCCAAAACACATTTAAAAAAACTCCCAACAACAAACCAGTGGGTAACATTTGCCGAGGCCATGGTTTATCTAGAAACAGCGACCCTGTGAGGGACTTACGGTTCACATCTCACAGATGAGGAGAGCAAGGTATGTACCAAAGCCACACACCGGGAGATCTTGCCACCGGGACTGTAATCCAGGTGATAACTATTTTCATTGTGCGTGTTGAATGGCAAAGGAAAACTTATTCTTGGCCCTATTTCTGAATTTATCAGGGAGTGGGCTGGGCACTTAAGGGCTGTTAATAGGCCTATGTCTACTCAGATGTTTTTTGTTTTTTTTTTTTTTACCATAACAAAATACCTGAGGTAAATGAACTAAAGAAAAAGGGTGAACGTGCACAGCACTGTGCAGGCCCTTGGCTGTGTCGCTTCTTGGTGGGTGGCAATGTTGGGAGCATGCGCAAGGGACAGTTCATGCTGTGGGAGCAGCGAGGGAAGCTGGGGTCCCTCAGCCTCCCCCCCCCAGACACACAACCAATGACTTCTCACCAGGCACCCAGTCCCCGCACCCCGGACCCAGCCCTCGGCACAGACGGCAAGGCGTCTTCAAACCCTAGTACTTTCCTTGGAGAATGCATTTTGAGCATGGTCTGTTTTTTTGTTGTTTTTTCATGGGTCATGGGGCTTGAACTTGGGGCTTGGGCACTGTCCCTGTGCTCTTCAGCTCACGGCTAGCACTCTAAGCTTGAGCCACAGTACCACTTCCGTTTTTTCTGAGTGGTTTATTGGAGATTAGAGTCTCATGGACATTCCTGCCCGGGCTGGCTTTGAACTGTGATCCTCAGATCTCACCTCCTATGTAGCTAGGATGACAGGCGTGAGCCACCGGCGCCCAGCCGTGGTCTGTTCTTAAAGATGTCCGTTCTATGCACTAGCCATGTCCTTAGCAGAGCCGGCTTGGTGGGTGGGACTCTGGAAGCAAAGTGATCCTGGCTGCCCTGGCCCCTCAGAAGTGTTTTCTTGAAACTGGAAGCCCTGAACTCTTAAGACTGAGGCACCCAGCCATTCTGGGAAGACCCTGTCCAGTAAGCCAGGCCGGCGCAAGCTTGCGAATGCATTTAAATGTGCCATGCATAAAAAGCAGAATGGGCTTTCCTTGTGGGAAGAACGCGAGGTGCGGTGGTCACGTTGGAGCCCTGATGGACTCCTTCCTGAGCTGGGCCTACTCCCAGGAGGGCTGGGAGACACGTCGGGGCTCAGGAGGCATCTCGGGGGTGGCTTCTGGGGCAGTGAGGGAGGACGCAGGGTTGGGAGAGATGCAGAGACTGGCATGGCACAGGCGGGCCAAACCGCTTTTTTACCCCTTCCTCCTCCTGCCGCTCCCCCCACAAAGAAGTCCCAACTAGAACCTGCTGTCCCACCTGTTGGCTACAGTCCTCCTAAATCAATTAACTAGCTCTCGGCTTGCATCTGGGAGCTCCCTAGCCTTAACATTTGGGGTGGCATTGATTGGACTCCCCAACTTCCTAGCTGGGAAGAGTCAGAAGGAGAAGGAAGTAAAGATACTGAACTTCTTGGCTTTCAGTATATGGATAACTCTTCTGTCTCTGTCTCAGTCTCTGTCTCTGTCTGTCTGTCTGTCTCTGTCTCTCTGTGCTATGAGTTGCAAGTCTTCAGTTTCACAGCTCCCCTGTACCTACCAGGGTTTCCTAGCTCCCTCACAGCACCTTGCCACCCTCTGGCCACCTCCTGCTGACTTCCTAGAATCCCTAGTTTGAACATCCCCTCCAAGTTGGGTATGGTGGCACACACCTGTAGCCCTAGCACTCAGAAAGTTCACACAGAAGGATTGTGAGTTCAAGACCCACCTTGGGTTACAAATGGGGACCCTGTTTTGAGAAGAAAAAAAACAAGTTCCCTCTGAAACTCACGTTGAAATTTAACTGCTAATCCAACTTTTGGGAAGTGAGGTCTTTAAGGGGTGACTAGGTCCCGGGGCTGTGCCCACCTGAGTTGAATTGGTTAGCTAAGAGCAGGCTCCTGATAACAGGCTAGGTCAGGCTCCACCCTCCCTCTGGCCTGTCCTGCCCATGCAGCAAGAAGGCCATCAGCAGAGGCGGCCCCTTGAGCTTGCTTCGCCTGAACTGTAAGCCCAATGCATTGACTATTCTTAATTTACACACACCATCCATGCTCTTGCTCGATGTCAGCTCTATGTCAACCAACTGTAGACGGAAAATATTGTGAAGAATTACATCTGTACCCAACATTGTATAGACTATTTCCTTGGTCATCTGTGGAGCTTGAACTCAGGGCCTGGGCACTATCCCTGAGCTCTTCTTGCTCAAGGCGAATGCTCTACCACTTTGAGCCACAGTGCCACTTCTGGTTTTCTGGTGGTTAATTGGAGAGAGGAGCTTCAAAGCCTGCCTGGGCTGGCTTTGAACCTCGATCCTCAGATCTCAGCCTCCTGAGTAGCTAGAATTATAGGCATGAGCCATCAGCTCCTGGTTCAGACTAGTCTCTAAACCACACAGAATAACAATGATTTGGGTTTTTTTGGTTTTTTTTTTTGGGTCCGGTTGTAGGGCCTAAACTCAGGGCCTGGGCACTGTCCCTCAGCTCTTCAGCTCAAGGCTAGCGCTCTACCACTTGAGCCACAGCGCCACTTCCGGCTTTTTTCTTTTTGCTTATGTGGTGCTGAGGAATCGAACCCAGGGCCTCAGGCATGCAAGGCAAGCGCTCTACCACTGAGCCACCTTCCCAGCCCCACAATGATTTGTATTAACTTTTGTAAGTACACAGGAGGCCGTGTGCAATTTATTTGTTTTTTTTTTGTTTTGTTTTGTTTTTTTTGGTCTGGTCGTGGGGCCTGAACTCTGGGCCTGGGCACTGTCCCTCAGCTCTTCAGCTCAAGGCTAGTGCCTTGAGCCACAGTGCTACTTCCAGCTTTTTTTTTTTTTCTGCTTATGTGGTGCTGAGGAATCGAACCCAGGTCCTCATGCATGTAAGGCAAGCGCTCTACCACTGAGCCACCTTCCCAGCCCCTGTGTGCAATTTATATACAAATAGACCATTTCACATAAGCAACTTAAGCATCCTCAGAGTTTGGAATCCTTTGTGGACATCAAGAGATAGCTGTGTGCTGTTGTTACAGCAGCAGAAAATGGACAAAGACACTCCAGTTTTGCAGACCTTTAGCTTGTCAATGACTGTATTTGGATTTTTCCCCTGTTTCCTGGCTGAGCTTTCAACAGTCACCCACATTCATGTGCTTCGACTTAAGTCGGGGTAGTTAGTTGGCAGGTTTACTTTGGCTCCACCCTTCCCTTCCAATCTAGTGGTTCCCAAACCAAGAGGATTTGCAACCACCTTGAACTTGTCAAGAGCGCAATTTTCTGAGAACTGCCCCCCCCCCCCCGTGTGTTCACACATGGTGGCCACAGGTGGTATATTCACACACGGTGGCATGGTGCCCTGGGATGTGCCAGCTCCCATATCTTGCCCCGCCTGGCTTATCGGATGCAGAGAGGCGGCTCTGATAACGTGCGTGTGCCCGGTCTGTGCAACGAAGGAGTTCATTAACCGTTTGCTCAGTAGAAGTTTAATGGACAGATAGCTGTTTCAAACACTCAGTCAAAAAGAACAGCTCTTTTACAAACAAGTTGTGGCAGTGATGGGTCTCGAACCCCAGGCTTGGTTTTGGATTCCTTTCACCCAGCTCTAGAAGAGGGGGGTGGAGGGCGAGGAGGCAGGATGGGGCCATTAGAATGTCAGCAGGGGAAATTACAAAAATACACTCTGATGTAGCGACGAGGGTGGGAACATGCCATGGGGGGGGGGGGGGCGCGCGGATGGAGTGGAGCTGCAGGCGGTGCTCAGTGCCGTGGGGGAGGAGGGATCCTGACCAGTCGGCAGGTTTGGGACCGGACACATGCTCTTTTGGGGATCACCTGGATGCCTGGGGAGACACAAAGGATTCAAATGGCAAACCAGATGCTTCTTCTGACCCTCCCATTTGCCCAGGGGACGCGAAGCCATCCAAAGGAGGCCAGGGGTTAAGCTCTGCAGTTGCCACAAGGGCTTCTGACCATCTCTGCACCCATCTGCTCCCTTACCCTACCCGAGGCTCCCGCAGGCCCCACTCAGTGCATGGAAGAGAGCTGCCCGAACCCTGTGCCCCCTCCAGTACACACAATCCAAAACGGGGCTTTGCTGGTGTTCCTTGTGTGATGAGCGCATGCGCCTTCTAAGGCTCATGCCATCCATACCTGGCCGAGTCCCAGTCTGGGCAGGAAAAATGGAAGAGGACGGACCACAGCGTAGGGTCAGGGAAGGGAAGGATCTTCTGAACCACCTTGCTGTTCCTGAATTATCTTTTCTGTCTCTCTTCTTTCCCTCCCTCTCTCCCTCCTTCCCTCTCTCCTCCTTTCCTTTCCTTTTCCTTCCCTTCCCCTTCCTTCCTTCCTTCCTTCTTTTTTTGTGTGTTCTGGTGCTGTCCCTTAGTTTTTTGTTTTTTTAACTCAAGGCTGGTACTCTGCCACTTGAGCCATAGCTCCATTTCCAGATTTTTGGGTGGTTAATTGGCTATAAGAATCCCATGAACTTTCCTATCTGGGCTGGCTTCAAACCAAGATCCTCAGATCTCAGCCTCCTGAGTAGCTAGGATTACAGGCAGGAGCAGCCAGCACCGGGCCATTCCCACAATTCTGTCCAGGGTAGGACTATATCCAGTGCCCTTTTCCTAAGACATCATTATACTTTCAAAGAGGTACTGACCCCATTCCATTCATGGGTGGTTCTACTCCCTTCCAGCCTGCTGAATAGAGACTGATTTTGGATGTCTCAGAAATCATGGACTGCTTTGGCAATAGGAGTTGGCTGGCTGGAAGAATCTTTATCATGTGTAGGGCAGGTTGGGTTGTGTGTCTGAATAAGTAAAACACGGGGCTTCAGCGGCCTCATTAATGTGTCCACACCGGAACTCAACAGTGTAGAAACAGATGGTCATACAGGAGAAAAGAGAGCCATCGGTAACACCCAAAGAGCAGGTTAATGTTTCCAGAGTTTCTATCACCAACTTTCATCTTGAGCAATGCAGCTGACAGAAGCTAGTTTACCAGCTCTGTTCAGTACCTCTCAGTGGGAAGTATAATAGAGAATCAGAAAAAGCAATTGTCTGCTCCAATAGTTTTCCCAACTAAATTGATTTGTGTTAATGGGAGTGACCTTGAACTGTCTTTAGGTAAAGAGTACTGTGGTTTAGAATTACACGTGGTCTTTCGTGTTCCTCAAGACCCACTATTGAGAAAAATGTCTTTAAGCTTTAGCGGAGTGTAATCCACACTGCTTCTGAAAGATTTACTGTTAGGACTGTGCCAGTGTGGCTGGGAATGGAGCAGAAAGGATCCAAGAGTATGACATTAGACCCAGCGCAGTTCACCCGGGACCTCTACAGGTTAGTCATTCTCAAATAAACATAACTGCCTTCTCCCTACAACTTAATACAGGTTGCCATTTTTGGCAATGAGCTTGCTGCACATAAGCTGGCCAGCTTCCTTCCAAGGTCCTATGTAGCTGCCTCCATGCCCAGATGCGGGCACTGAAGATGAACATTCAAATGAGTATCTCTGAGGGAGGACTATTCATGACATGGTTTCTTTTGGCTTTCAGGAAGGGAAATAAGAGAACACAGGGAGACATTTTTCTTTTATACCCCTCAATCACAATCGCCCTCCCTACTTGGGTAATTCTTTGGGATGATTTTGTCATACAGACCAGGTTTTTTTTTTTTAATCCTTTCTGCCCCCATTCGACAAGGTTTCCAGACTGCTTCAAGAGATGTGTGGAATTCTGCCACAATCATATTCCTATATGAAAAATTAGGCACATAGATATAATGGTTAAGATTTTCTAAAATCTACTTTGCTAGCTGCCAATGCTATCTAAAGTCTTGTTGGTTGGTAAGCTAAGAAAAATTGAGTTTGGAGTGCTTGGGCTTTGGAGGATTGGGCCTTGGCTGTATGTTAGCTGGTCTTGTATAAGTTTGCCTGTAGTGGTAGAAACAGGGGAAAAGAAAAAGAGAGCAAGAAAGAGGGATAAAGACAAGACAAAAATGGTACCCTGGAAAGAAACAACAGTCAAGGAAAGAAGATGGGTTGCACAGTTCGCATTCTAAGAGCTACTGAGTCACGTCAGCAAGTTCTTAAGACTCAGCTTGGTGGTTGCGCCATTGATCACACTGGCAAGATGGTGGGATGGACAGATTACCGGTGGAAGAAAGAAAAGCAGAAAGCAAAACTCCTGGTCTTATGAAGCCCTCCTCGGCTGGCAGAAATGGGAAAGTTGAATGATTTGGAGCTCAGTCACTTTGAAACACAGGGGAAGCAAGAGGTAGGTAAGCCATCTCTGAAGGTGAGACAAGTCATAGTCGCAATAATCTCCTCTCTGCAGATGGCTAAGGGTAGGCCCAGCTATTGGCTTTTTGAGATAAAGTCTCCCAGGAAAGGTGAGCTGAATGGTTGCTATGGCAACTGGCTGGGAGAATTGGTCCACTTAACTGTCCCCATAGTAACTAAGCTCCTGGAGGCTCTAGAGGGATTAGTTATCTTAACATACTACTATTATCCCCATGGTGACCAATCTCTAAATGGGAGTGGTCAGCCTCAAGGAGCAATCATAGGAAAATCTTTGCTACCTAGGGAAAGGGTGGGCAGGAAGCAGGCAGGTGGATTTCCCTCACCAGCATCACTGCAGCTGGGGTCTTTGCTAGACATACATACATATACATCACATACATATACATACACATATGTATACATAAACATATATATGGATATATATATATGAGGGAGAGAGAGAGACCTAGAGAGAGAGGGAGGGACTCTGTGTGTGCATGTGTGCATGTGTGTGTCCGCACACATGTGCATGTGTGCTAATGTGTTTCCAAGCCTGAAATAAAGCCTAAACCATTGGGTATATGAGCTCATTGGTGCCCAACTCACTCATGGGTTGCAGTGGCCGGTGCAGCTGGGAGGGGCTCCCCTTCCGGCTACACATTACCATTCTGGTGCAGGGTGCGCCGACGCTGGCTCGACTGCAGACTCAGGACCAGGTACTGCCTCATAAACTCACTGAACCGCTTCTGGTTGGCCAACTTCCGGGCTGATTTCCGAGCCCCGGTGAAACCCCCAAACCTCTTCTGTAGCTGCTTCTGTTCCACCTCGCCACCCTCCTCCGTGCCAGGCTCTGTCTCTTCCCGTGCTTGGAACAGGCTCCTGACACGGGGCATTCGCTTCAGGTGCTGCAGGTCCGAGGCTCTGCGCTGGTGAAGAGCGGCCGCCACGTGCTCTGGGTCAGCAGGGCCCAGCTGCCAGGAGCCGCTGGCCATGACCTTGGTGCATGGAGTCCACAGAGGGCTGGGGAAGACCTTCTCCTCACACTCCAGGATGCATGCCTGCAAGGACACAGGTGGGAACAGGGAGGGGCTTCTGTTAGGCCAAGCCTGGGAGACGAATTTGTCCCTCAAGGCTTACAGAGAGTTTCAGGTTCATCATCTTTCAGAGATGGAAAGAGAAAGAGCCACGTGGGCCAGTTCCATTCTTCTAACAAAGAAGCCAGGGTTCAGACATGATCTTTAACCAGGGACAGAGTCTATTAACAGAATGAAGGCACCCCAAACTACAGCCTGCTGCATCCTTAGCCAGGGTTTTGTAGCATAGCTCATGAATGACACCCAGAAAGAAGCAGTTTATTCCATTCTCACACCAGGCATTGGGAAGATCAGATTGCTTAAAGAGATTGGGGGGCCGGGGGCTGGGAAGGTGGCTCAGTGGTAGAGCGCTTGCCTTGCATGCCTGGTCCTGGGTTCGATTCCTCAGCACCACATAAGCAAAAAGAAAAAAACCGGAAGTGGCACTGTGGCTCAAGTGGTAGAGCGCTAACCTTGAGCTGAAGAACTGAGGGACAGCACCCAGGCCCAGAGTTCAGGCCCTACGACCGGACCCTTCCCCCCCAAAAAAGAGATTAGGGGGTAGGAAACTGTGTAGCTAAGTCTGTCTCTGTATTATTATTATTATTTTGGGGGGGGGGTTGGTCGTGGGGCCTGAACTCTGGGCCTGGGCGCTGTCCCTCAGCTCTTCAGCTCAAGGCTAGCGCTCTACTACTTGAGCCACAGCGCCACTTCCAGCTTTTTTCTTTTTGCTTATATGGTGCTGGAGAATCGAATCCAGGGCCTCATGCATGCAAGGCAAGTACTCTACCACTGAGCCACCTTCCCAGCCCCATGTTATTGTTATTATTATGTCATGGGGCTTGAACTCAGGGCCTACTTGCTGTCCCTGAGCAATTTTTCTCTTTTTGCTCAAGGCTAGCGCTCTACCACATTGAGCCACAGCTCCACTTCCAGTTTTCTGGTGGTTAACTGGAGATAAGAATCTCACAGACTTTCCTGCTTTAAACCTGGAGCCTCAAATCTCAGCCACCTGAGTAGCTAGGATTATAGGCCTGAGCCACCAGCGCTTGGTTCGCCCATGTATTTTTAGGCTCACTGGGTAAACATCAACCCTGGCAGTGTTATGACTATGATTATTTTATTCTACACACACTGGCCATCACTCTTGGAGTGAATCTTCTGGAATGTAGGCAGGCTGGACAGGTGGGGCTAACCCTGAAATCCACCCACCGGTGCGATCCACACACTCCTCCAGAAACACCTGTGACTGCTCTTGATTCCCAGGTAGCACAGCCTCTCAGGGAGGACACAGCCCGACCACGCCGTCTCTCTATTCCTGCCCTCCGTGACTCGCTCCTACCTTCCTGTCTCTGGTAGGGTCTCCTGGGAGCTTCTGCCACCAGCTTTTTTTTCTGTTGACTGTTTTGGCTTTACTCCCAACTCTCCTGCCTGTATTTCTGGCCTTGGTCAGATGGAAAGCCGCTGCACTGACCTTGCCGTCGCGAACTGGCAGGCAGTAGCAGAGCTGCTGTCAAGTTGTAGCTCTTTCTTTCCTGGATGCCAGGGCCCCTCGTGGGGTGCAGGCTGCCCAGTGCCCACCATGTGTACCCCGTCCCATTCCATTCTAGCAGAACACCTTTGCAGCACGGATATCTCACAACCTCTCCCTGAAGCCAGAGGTGGCCAGAGACAGATCGACACAATCCAGGGACCCTCCCCCCCCAAAAAAAGTAGGGTCTGGCTCAGCGGGAAAGAACATTCTTTCTTCCTTCTCCCTCTCCTTCCTCCTGCCTTTCGTGTGGAGTGGGGCATTTTGGCGGATGCTCTGTTGTGGCCACTGTGACATCCTCAGGCCACTGCGGGGAGGAGCCAGTGCTGTCAGAGCAGGACAGAGGTTCCCAAGCCGCCATGTTACCCTGACTCACCTCTCACCAGGAATGGAATCTCTGTCTTGTTTAAGCTGTGGCTGCTGTTTTAGGTCTTTGTGAACAGCACACGAATTGCATGTGGATGGGAAGGACTGGTTTTCAGCTGGTTTTCTCTCTCCTAAAGGCGCCCTCTTCCTCAGCGGACTGAGCTTTAAAACCTGGGGTGCATCTCGCTCTCCTTTCTGACTCCCCCAGGCCTGCCTCTCCCTCCCCTCCACATAGCCACCGACAAGTGCCTCTTAGCAGCTCTCCAGCTCTCTTTGCCACTCAAGCCCATTGCAGGCAGAGTTCTCCTAAACAATAACTCCACTCACATCCTTATGTTGCCCTTGACACTTTTGTCCTAGCTGTAAAGTAGTTCTAGATTCTTGAGCAGGGCCTTCAAATCTCCCCACTGGCGGCTGTAGTGTACTTTGTATGGCTTGTGTCTGCTTTCCCCCACGCACGCGAAGCTCCCGACACCTCCGTGCCTTTGCCGCTCTGTCCCTGCAGGGAAGGACCCCCTTCCACTCGGCCACGCCCCAGTGCTTCTCTCTGCTCTTCCACACCTTCTTTTGGATTCCTGGCAAGCACGCTTTCCTCCTGCCCCTGCATCGTGCTCTGGTGGACAGTTAATGTTTCATTAAAAAAAATTGCAATATTTTTAAGTCAAAGTTAGGGTTCTTCTGGTAAGTAGCAGACATTCTATTAAAGTCTATTAACCAATGGATCTTCTAGAATATGGAGACATTCTGGTTGTCATATTGTGTGTGTCTGCTGATGCCCCTAGGCCAGAGGAGACCAGTGAACACAAAAAAACCGTGAAGGGCACAGAATGGTTCCCAGCCACACCCGATGGCCCAGCGCTGGATGTTCAGGGTGGTGAATTTGAGAAACCCCAGTCTCCAGGAGTCAGCAGGAATGCAGGAAGGTGTGGATAGCCCCAAGATTGCATAGCATGGGGATGGGGGCACACTCGGTCCAGTTGTTACACAACAGGAGTCTCGGAGGCTAGTTAAAGTGTTCTGCTCCTTTGGTGTATAGAGACAGGTGGGAGTTAAAGTGTAGCGGTGACTGGATTTTCTGTGAGCTTTTTGCATTGGGAAGTCCAGAGGGTAATTGCATTTTGTGTCAATCAGAGGCAATGAAATTTTAGGATGGCGCCAGATGCCACAGTCCTTCCACAGACCCGACACACGGTTAGATAAATTAGAGACTGACCAAATCATCTCAACTCTTGATTTAGGAGAAGGTTTAGGGAAAACATGCGGCATCTGAATTCACAACAGCATTTGCTAACACCAGATGGGTGTATGAGTTAATGGCTAACCCTCTGCGCAGGGCCCTCTCCAGCCTCTTTCCAGAGATGGGTTAATGGTCTATTAAGTGAACTGGACACATTTTCCAGCTTTATGAAATCAGTTTGCAAGAGCATCTGGAGTCCCAGACTGGAGCCAAATTGGTCTGCAAAGTTAGCCTTGTAAGGAAATGGAGCAAAGGGCCATTTGGATGTCTGGATCAAAGATTAGGACGGAGGCCGGCAGTGTAGCACAGCAGAAGAGCACTTGCCTATCGTGTCTTAATGTGTGAGGCCATGGTTCACCCTAGCACTCGAAACCAAGATCAGTGTGCAAAATGAGGAGCAGAAGCCGGGCACTGGTGGCTCATGCCTGGAATCCTAGCTGTTCAGGAGGCTGAGATCTGAGGAGAGAGGTTCAAAGCCAGCCAGGGCACAAACATGTGTGAGACTCTTATCTCCAATTAGCTACCAGAAAATCAGAAGAGGAGCTGTGGCGCAGAGCAGTAGAGGACTACAAAATCCCAGGGACAGAGCCCAGCCCTGAGTTCACGCCCTGCAACCAGTGACACCCCCCCCTCCTGCCTCAAAAAATGGGGAACAGACACCTGAGCCCTTTGAAGGGAAAAGAAAAAGGCTTCTGGGATGGTTTAGTTCCTGACAATATTGCTGCTAAATGCTGTTTGGAGGCTGTGTGCTCTAGGAGGTCCTGCTAAAATGTTGAAGGATGAACTGCACAGAAGAAAAGACAAGAAGCTTCCATTGCAAGTGGAAGGTCTTCTGTCAAGAGTTTTCATTGAATTGGCACAGCAAGCATGCACAGGGAGCTTCTCTTATAATATAGCTTCAGGAACTTTTCAGTCTATTTCCCCAGACTGCTTCTTGAGGGTTAGTTGCCTAAATCTTGGTCTCCAAAACAATGTAGTTCTTTTACTTGACCCAATGGAGTCGCTGCCATTCACAACTAAGTGAAAGGCTAGGATGTTTCAGTGTTTCGATGGGCTAGTCACTTACTAGCAGCCAAAGCTAACAACAACAAGAACAAACCCAGTCATCCTTGGGCCATCTACCAGGAATAGAACTAGAAAAGAATTCTTGATGAAGCCAAGAGTCCTGAGGCTCCTGGGAACAGCATAGGATTATGTAACGCGATGGCTGAAATATGAACCTCTCCTGTCCATCATTCGCATTATGGGCATATTCAAAGGTTACCAGATTGGGAAAAGAGACAGGGTTGTCTACATACTTGGCATTTTATCCAATTTAAAAATAGGTTAAAGGTGAACACAAACTACAAACAACTAAGCAGGAAATCAGTCTGGGGTTCGGGGTAGCAGGCACTGTGAAGCATTTATCTCTGATTGTGAGGCTTTTATGAGTTTATTCCCACGTTTTTTTGGGGGTGGGTGGGTACACAAACATGGGCTAACATAGGAGACCCACAAACTGGGGACAAAAACCAAGAGGGGACTGGTATCCTGAAAGACGGAGTAATGGGAAGGGTAGGTGCTCAGAGGAAAACATGGTGGATGAGAAAGAGGGACAGATGGGGTGCTGCACACCTGAACCCTGAGCTACTTGTGGAGTGGCGATGGGAGGACTGGGGTCCCAGGTGGGCAAAAGCATGAGACCTCCCCTAAAACCAACAAAAGCAAAGGACCTGGGGTGCGGCGCGTCTGCCGGGGCTGAGGCTGGTCATCTTCTCCGGAGCTGAGCTGCTAAGGTGTTTAGTCCAGCAAGAACACTGAGCCTTTCATGGCCTGCACTGCAGGAGCAACTACTTTGGTTGTTCTGAAAGGTTGGGGGGGGGGGGTTGAAATGTGATGTCTTGAAAGCAGTTTAATTATCTTCAAAGGAAAAAAAATTAATTGAATTATACTGAATTCCACGGGAGGGGAATGATTTTGTAGACTGAAATCGAAGGAGGTGAGAAAGCGGGTCCCTTAATGAGTAATAATTTGTACCCCCCCCCCACCCATTGAAAAATTTTAAGATAATAAGAGGGCACTCCAGATACCCGAATGTTTACTGTGGAATCATCTGGAAGATAAAAATTGGAGGGCAACATATGTGCTCAGCAGGCAGGTAATGTTAGAATAAGTTATGCTGTGTTCCCAGAAGGAAATAACTTCAGAAAATGAGTAAGGACATGGAGATTCTGATCTTGGTTGGTACACTATGGGAAGTAAAAGCTAGGGGGATTCTTTCTCTGATTGCCAGGACTAACGGTGATTTTAATGTTCTTTTAAGACTGTGTCTCAGGCTTTATCAAATTCTCTGAAAAAGAGAATGCATTCTTTTAACACTGGGAGTAGGTGAGCAGCCTGGGCGCGTGGTCATGTGGACATGTGGTCATGTGGTCACATGGGTAGACACAAGGGGCCTAATAGAGAAGATGCAGCTCAAGTCTCCAGCAGTCTCCTGGTCTGGTGACACTGGACAGAACCCACCAGCTCTGGGAGCGGCCAGAGTTTCACACCCGGGTCTGCTCAGGAGAGGGGAGGGGAGGGGGACTGGGAGGAGGGTGGTCCCGGGGCCTCTTGGACCCACCTCCAGGTTGAAGCTGTCCAGGGCCGGGCGGAGCTTCTCCCGGCAGGTGACACAGTCTTTGGGGCAGCTGCTGAACACACTGGAGACCAGGCTGAGCAGCAGGAGGTCACAGAGCGGGATTTTCATGGTGCAGGAACAGGAAGCAAGAGGCTGGAACACATAGGACAGGTGGCAATTAATGGGAGCTGGTCAGGGTGGAGACCCTCACTGAGGGGAGGCCAGGAACTCATTCCTCAGTGGGGACAGTGCCAGGGACTTGATATTCACTTTCCAGGAGGGAATAGCCAAGGGTGTCAGTGCCCTGGCCTTGCCATGGAGGTCCAACCTGTGTTCATGCGTGGGCAAGGTAGGGTCTGGCCTGGGTGCCCCATGATTGCTGTCACCTGGTGGCCTTGCTGCCGCCCCCAGAGCGGGTGTGGCACGCTGGGGATGGCTTTATTGTAAGGTAGAGGTGTTACTTTGCAGCTGACTGTATGTGACTTGAAGTCAACCTTTCTAAGCCTCTGTTTCCATTGCCACAAAAGGCAAATAGTGACACCTGGTTTGTCGCCTGTCACTCTCCGCATGACAACCGCTTGCTGAGAGTGGAGCGGCGCCAGAGGAGGCAGCTCTGAGCGCCCCCTAGAGGGACTGAGCTGTACTCTCAGATGATGGGAGGCCTCCGGTGAACAGATAAGGAACACAAACAAGAATCTAACTCCAAGGCAATTGTTTTTGTCTCTCTTCCAAGGTCCAGTGCCTCCGTTGGGATTTAGTGTCTTATTCTGTAAGAGCCTCCTGGTTAGTTCACCTAGTTAGTTCATCTGGCGTCCCTCTAAGTCACCTCTGAATCTGATTATGTAACTTCATGCTTAAAATAATTCTGTAACGCCCAGGCTGTCAGGAGGAATTCCAAGGGCTGGGCTGGGCTCTGGATCCTGCCCCATCTCCTGTCACTCACCTTGCCATCACCACCAGCCCCAGGGAATAAAGCTCCAGTGACAGCAGGCTTCTAATGTCTTAGGGCTGGCCTGGCTGCTCCCTGCCCAGAGTACCTTTCTCCAGCTTACAGCTCATACCACCTCTGGAGTGCTCCCCTTTGGAAAGACATCTCCAGCCCTGGCCTGAGCTAGATTAGTCTCTGTTGCTGTGATATCTTGAAGTGGCATAGCTCAGTAGGAAGGGCTCAAGTTTCAGGAGTCTCCTCTGTGTCTGTGTCTCTGTGTCTGTGTCTGTGTCTCTGTGTCTGTGTCTGTGTCTCTGTGTCTGTGTCTGTCTGTCTGTCTGTCTCTCACACACACACACACCAGGCCCACACCACAGAGTTGTGTAATACACATTTTCTTCTCTCCTCAGTTCTAGGGACTTGTGGCTCTGGCTCTTGCTAGCTGTATTCCAGCCCTCAGACCCCACCTATAGCAATGGGAGAACCCCGGTGCCTGCCTCATCTGACCATACTAGATTCATGTTTTCAAGCAGTTAAAAGAGCTCCTGACACCCCGCCAAGTGGTTTATAAAAGACAAAGCCAGCACAGGGCGCTGATCCTGTGACAGTCATTTCTCAGGGAATTTAGCGCTGGGTACTACAGCCTTGTACTTACATGTCTGTTTCTCCCACCATGACGTCCTAGAGGGCAGAAATCCTGTCCCACCTTCTCTATTTTTAGCATCAGTGCTGGGAGGGAGGAGGGGGGCAGCACTCAGGTCAGAAATGCTCAATGGCAGTGACAAATGACAATAGTAGGTGTCAGAGCTCCTTTTCCTTCTTCTCAGTGAATAGGGGTTTTAAGGAGTATCTGAGAATGGCCTAATCAGGGGTCCAATGCACTCCCAGCTCAAAGTACTTGTCAGGGCACTGTCCAGCTTGAGCAAGGAGAAGTCGGAGATAGTTTCATTCCAGAGCAAGGCAAGATGCCATCCTAAGACTGACTACAAAGAATGGCAAGGTGGCATGGCTGGCATGGTGTTTGATGGTATGTCTGGGTGGGTTATATAGGAGTTTGCAACTGTTTTCTTCCATGTGAATGTTATAACTCAAGTTCCAGATAGCCACTAAATAAGACAAGGTTCTAGGACATAACCCAGTCTTAAATCAAGGCCTGCCTGAATATTTTTTAGCTTGAGAATCGCCTTTATATTTCCCGTCCTGCTTAGTTTCCATCTTCCTATTCAGATATGTTTGTAGAGTCTCTCTAGCATGGCCTTCTACAGCCACATGATGGCAGTGGTTGTATGTTGTCAAGAAAGGGACCCAGGGAGGAAAGGACCTGTTTCAAGACTAATACACAGCATGCCCAGAAGCTGAGCTGCTAAGTTGTGACAGATGTTAATGAACTGCTCTCCTGCTGAGGGTTTTCATTAACTTCATTAACAGGCAACGTACACATTCAGGAACTCGTGCTGGCTATGGCAAATGCCGGGTAAATGGGATTTAAGGGTGAGAGGAAGAAAGGAGATGAGATCTTGGGACAATCAGCAGGTGTGCCGTCTGATGGCCCAGGCCCCCTGTGAGGCGTGAGGTTGGTTTGGTTTGGCTTTTGGTAAGAGATCTATTCCAAGGTAGCCAGGCCCTCCCTCCTGCTCCGGCTTAGCCCCCATCTCCTCTAGTCTCATGTTTTCTCCTTCTCCTTCTCTTCCCTCTTTTTTTCCATGTTAACCTCCCTTAAGAACACATTTGTATTATCTTTAAGTCATTTTACAAAAGAGTTGCCATTCTACAAAGCAGCTTACAAACACAGTGCCTCTGGATCGATGTCGCTCCTGTCATCACTCGCACCCATTTCTTTCCTGTTTTTAAGACAAAACCCAGGCTGGCCTTGAACTCCAGATCCTCCAGCCTTAGCATCCCAAGTTCTGATCACACACCTGCACCATGGCACCTGGCTCCACCTCAAACTCAAGTGCAGCACCACCTGCTGCTCAGAAACCACCCTTCATGTCAGGCATCCTCCAGCGCAAAGAACCACAAGATGGAAATGGCAACAGGGCCTGTCTCACAGGTTGTTGGCAGTTTGTAAATGGGACTAAGATAGGGAAAGCTCATCTAGGTGGAAATACCATTACAAAGGGGACATTCTTAACCTTTTGTATCCCACGCTTCGTAGTCTAATTGTGTGCTACGCTAAATCACAGTTTGAAAACATAACTCAGGACCTCGTACTTGCTAAGCTGGCATTCTACTACTTGAGGTATACTTCTGTCCCCTTTTGATCTGGCTATTTTTGAGACAGTGTTTTGCCTCTTAGCTGAACTTCCCTGGACCACAATCCACTTTTTCATTCTTCTTGCTGTAGCTATGATGACAGGCATGTACCATCATGTCCAGTTGTTCATTAAGATGGGATTTCCAGAACCTTTTGCCAGCCTGTCCTTTTGAACTATCATCCTGATCTGCTCTCCTGAGTAGCTAGGGTTACAGGTTTGAGCCACTGCACCTTGCAGAGGTCTTTAATTTTTAAGAAGTCAGCACTACAACCATGTACTGGTCTGAAAATCTGCATGTATACTGACGTCAGTGAATGTGTCTGAATAATAGGCAAATTCACAGGTTGCATTTGTGTTTATACAACACAACGGTGGGACTTTGGACAAGTGATTTTCCCGTCCGAGGGCCTCAGTCTTCTCAATTGCAGAAATGGGATGATGGCAGATTTTCTCCTGTGACTCAGCAGTACTAGCTATCAGTAACTATCTGAGTATGTCTGCGTCTTCCCTGGTTTGTGTTGCATCTATGAGCCTGATACTATCATCAGACTATTTTTGTGTTGGATAAAGAAATGCTTAATTACCTTTCATTTAGGTAATGACACCTTATAAATTGGATTGTGTCTTACTGTTTACAAAGATAATGTGGTACCATGATTTAGTCTTAATTTACTTCCACGTACTCTTGCCTCCAAGGGCAATATAATTAGTTGCTTTTCTGTTGGAGGATTGGATGTGCAGCCTCAACAGAAGCTAGATGCTAACTGACTTTGTTTTTTACGAACTGTGAGAGGCTTTGATTTTGGTGGGTCTAGGGGAGAAGAGAGCCTTTCTCTCTTAGAAGAAGACACGTGGTTCCTTGCTTTCCACCCACTACTGTATATAGAATATTGTTCTTTGAAGCTAGCATGGCGGCTCAAGCCTGCCATCCTAGCATCTGGGATGTGGAGAGGGAAGACCCCAGTTCAAGGCTGGCCTAAGTGTAAAAGTACATGAGACTCCATTTCACTCGACGGCTGGCTGTTTGTCCAGGGGCAGGGAAGCACCACAGCTGAGTACAGCAGCATGCGTCTGTCATCCCAGTGACACGCGGAAGCAGAATTAGGGGGATCAAAGCCCAGGCTGGCCTGGGCATAAAACAAGAAAGACCCTATCCTAGAAAATAGCCAAGGCAAAAAAGGGGCTGAAGGCTTGGCTCACGTGGTAGATTGACTGCCTAGCAAGCATGAAGCCTTGAGTGCAGTCCTCAGTACTGAAAAAAAAAAGCCTATTGTTCTTTGCAGGTTACAGATGAATTTTATATTTATAAACAATCCTGGAATCGAGGTTAGTTTACCCTGCCTTAGAGTGGTAAACATGAATTCCTAGAGGTTAAGCAACTCGCCTAAGATTCTATAGTTAGTAACTAGTAGAGCCTGGATTTGAACTCATGTCTTGACTCCCAAATCTTGTATCCTGGGTACCTATAAATGCCACTCATGGTTTCCAATCTGAGCAGAGTGGCAGATTCTGATGGTGTCCCCTTGTGTGTCAGTCAGGGGTTGATGGAGACTCGGGTGCTAGGGTTTGGACAGTGGAGGAGGCTGAGGCTTGCGGAGGAGGTGACACAAAGGGTCCGAGCTGGAGCTCAGAGCCTTCTGACCCCTGAGCTCCTGTGCCCACGGAATCTCGTGACAACCTGTCTTTGTGTGGGTGGACTCATTCCGAGCACCCACCCAGGGCTCTGGGCTCAGCCTCTGTGTTACACTCTCTTATTTGTTCCTTCCCTGCTGTTCACAGAGGGACACTCGGCATCCATCAGACCGGACTCCAACAAGGAGCGTGGCTGGTGACCGGCTCTGTGGAAGGAGCCTCTCTCTGTCGCTTCCTCCTGGGATAGCTTGCTGCGGTGCTTGGGGAGGGGGGCGTGGCATCTGCCTACGCTACCCAGGTCAAGGACCAGCCGTGAATGACAAGAGCCCTGTGCATGGAAGAAAGTGTCCTGGTCCCTGATCCTGTGCTGTCCACCCGGCCTGCGGGCTCTCAGTGTGGCCCTTCCCTTTCCTCACCTCAGCTTCCCTTTCTGTGAACAGTGTCCGTTGGAAGTTTAGATAGTTAATATCCTAGGATTCAATGAATGGCCAGCTATTTGAGGTGGAAGCAAGGGCGAAAGAGGAGCTGGGTGTGGGTGGCTCACAATTGTCATCCTACCCACTGAGCAGGCTGAGATCTGAGGATCGTGGTTCAGAGCCAGCCTGGGTAGGAAAGTCTGTGAGACTCTTATCTTCAGTAAGCCACCAAAAAACCGGAAGTGTCGCTGGGGCTCCAGTGGTAGAGCACTTGTCTTGAGCTGAAGAGCTCAGGGACAGCGCCTGGACCCAGAGTTCAAGCCCCATGACTACCAAAAAAAAAAAGGGAAAGAGGGAAGGGACGAGGACTTCATGGGACAATGGCTTTGGGCAGCACGGGATGACTGTGTGTGTGTGTGTGTGTGTGTGTGTGTACTGTGGTTTGAGCTCAGGGGCTCAGCTCGCTAGGCAGGCACTGTACCTCTTTAGTCATGCCTCTAGCCCAGGAAGTGAATGCTTTTAACTTTCATCTTTCTGACTCTGGCCGATACTCCCACATAGATTGCCAAGGTAATTTAAAGGACTTGTAAAAGCTTTTATTTACTTTTACAAAATCACTCTGTGTTCTTTAAAAAAAATAGATCAGAAAAACACAGATAAGAGCAACTTGTCTAGACCAATAATCTTCAAACTTCCTTAACTCTGTACTGCCAACACTCAGGGTTAATTTCTGGAAAACGTCTACATTTCTCTAACAACCATGCAATGCGTGGGGTGCAGTGGGATTGTGAATACATGCATACATATTAAATAATATTATATGTATATATTTAAGTCTCAATTTCCAGAAGACCAGCAGGTCGTCAGACAGATAAGCCCAGACTGGCTGGGCTCTTTTACATCTGGGAGCACTTGCCAGGCATTAGGAGCTTCTGAGTATTAATCTGATGGCTCTGTGGTTCTACCCTGGTCTGTGCGGCTCCTATGAGGAATTCCACACACGTTCTTGGCTGGATGAATGAAAGGATGAATGGGGAGAGATCACAGGACCGGAGTGAGAGAGGACTGCTTGGCTGTGAGCCATGGCAGGCAGCAGAAGCTTGGCCGTGTGCTGGTGAGACACACTGGGAAGTGGTCAGCGTGGCCTGGTCCTTCAGAGCTGGCCAGCCTGGGCTCTGTGACACTGAAGCCGTGGTCAGGGCTTTGAGAAAAAAATCACAGCATCACACTAGAGTTCAGAATGAAAGTGATCGCAGCCAACCTAGGGCTGTGTCTAGAAAGACAGAGTTGACCCCCAGATGGGTGTGCCTCCATCTTATAGCTAGTTTTTGGTTAGAAGAAAACCTTTATGTTATTAGCAAGCTGGAGTTCGTATAGGCATTTATTTAAATAGAAGTGTTCAGAATTTCCAGCCTGCCTCAGGAGTCCCGGTGAGATGACTCCGGTCAGCACCATGGGAGTCTTCCCATGGGCTGGGGTCATGTGTTCATGCATTTCTGATCTTCACATTCCCACCATGCATGTGTGTGTGCGTGTGCACGCGTGCGTGGAAGGAATGAAGCATAGACCAGTTCAGCTCACTGCGTCACGCATGGAAGGCTTTAGGAAACGTGGATCCCTTCACCCTCCTTGTGTGCTTTTGTCCTGCCTCCCTCCAAAGTCCTCCACCCAAAAAGTTCTACCCCTTTCCCTACCTGGCTCCACGTCCACAGCCCCTGGAAGAAGTTACCCATCCGGATGTGTCCAGCCCTTGCTCTTTGGACTGATCGCCCCAGTCCTGCATTGTTCACATTGTGAGAAGCAGCCCTGCATTCCACACGTTTGCTCCACGATTAGCTCACCGCTACCCCTGACCCCAGGATGCAGAAACTCAGTCCTGTCTCTGCATCAGACCGAGCGAATCATCCCACGGCTGGACTTCAGTTTCCTAAACTGTGACTCGGAGATAATGACATTGCCTGGCAGGGCTGTTGCCAGGGATAATGGATTTGAAAAACGTAAATGATTGCCCCAAAGTAGAGTACTGTTATTATCATCTCTGTCCAATCTCTGGAGCCTTTGCCTCCCGTGCCCGGTGGGGTGCTGCTGATAAATGTGTGATTGATTGGGGATGGAATTGCTTGGTGACAGCTCCGGGTTGCGCTAATCCCGCAATTACTCCCTTCATTGGCAATGCAAAACCTCTTGCACTTTTGTGTCCATCTCCAGTATATTCAGCCTTCAGCTGGCAAATCGGGGGCTATACCCCCTTAGAGAACAAAACTGCACCCCAAGAAAATGACCCTGGGCTGTACCCCAACCCCATGTCTGACAGGCAGCTTGGGACATCACCTAGAGCCGTGGAGGGCACTCCTGAGCGGAGGCAGCGCGTGGGGCAGCTCCCCTGCACCGAGCCTCAACCCGCCTGAGAAACACCAGTCCTTTCTGTTCAATATATCGTGGCATCAGATGGCAGCTTGTAGAATACTCCTCCTGACATGCTTCCCAAATGAGGAAAAGGAGGTGCGGCAGCAGCAGCCCCCCACAGGCAGCGAGAAAGAGCAGTCTTTTCTTTGGGAGGTTTTTGAGAAGAAGCCAGGCAGCTCCCCCCCGCCCCGGGTCGAAAACTCTGGTTTGGACTTGCTGGCAACTGCCTCTCGAAGCTCATCTTTTGTTAGTCTGCCGAACAATGTTATTGGTTATAATTGGGGCAATTATGGGCTGCTCAAGGATGCTAAACACAGATGTTTAAGCCCAGGATCAGGGTATTCAAGTCCAAAGCAGCTTGCTTTAAATAGTCCTTTCCCGAATCATCCAGCCTCTCTTGAAATCTGCCCCCCCCCCGCCCCCTCCCAGAACTTGCTGGGGTGAAATGTTCAGACAGAGATGGGTGGGGGAGGGGAGGAGATGGGTAGAAAGGGAGGGAGAAGTCAGACACACAACAGGAAAGATGCACAAAGACCGGAGGGGGAGGGGGGGAGAGGGAGAGAGAGAGAGAGAGAGAGAGAGAGAGAGAGGGAGAGAGAGGGAGAGAGAGAGAGGGAGAGAATGATCAGATGATTTATGAATGGACAGTTCCAAGCAACCCGAACGGAGACATCTAAATGGGAGAAGGGACGATAAGGGAAAGATGCCAAGAAAGACGGGAGACCTGGAGGTGGCTTAAGAGCTGAAGGACCAAGGTCATGCCTATAAAACCACCCTCAGCCAGAGCAGAACCTGCCCTGGCTGCCTCTCCCCTCCCATCATCAGGAGCGATTTCTACTGGGGTGTCAAGGAGCAGGGGCTCCCTTAGATGAACAAGTCCAACCCAAGTGGCATCAAGTTCAAGGTACGTTCAGAAACAGCCTGCACACAACATCGGGAGAGGGAAGGAAGCCTCTCTCTCTCTCTCTCTCTCTCTCTCTCTCTCTCTCTCTCTCCCCCTCTCTCTCTCACACACACAAAGAAAAACCCACGCTGGTGTCCTGCCAATACCGCACGGCGTCTGACCTCACTTCGGAGCCACCTTTTCTCTGAGATAGCATCGACCCAGTCAGGGCCAGCCCTGGAGAAGCAAAACTTTTCCTCATTTCCAAGTTCAGCTTTCTTCTTCTGCATTTCTCTTTGAGATTACACACACACACACACACACACACACACACACACACACGCACACACACACACACACACACACACACACACACACCCCAAACCCAGAAGAAACAAAAGTCCCCATCCAACCCTCAGCCCTCCTCTTTGCCCTCCCCGATCCCAGCTCTGCAAATCCCATGAATGAAGTTGTCATCTCACCGAGGCCAGCAGCGGTGACACTGGACAAAGGCAGGGGCGGAGGATCCGCGGGCTGGCCGGCGTCGTCCGGGCCGTGGGGTGGCAGGGCCCGGCCTCCTGCGGCTGTCTACCTGAGCGCTGTCAGTCGGCTGTGAGGCTCGGCTCCTCGCTGGAGCATATATATCCTCCGCACGCTCGGCCCTCCCCTTCTCTGCCCACCTCGATGACACACACACACATGCTGACCCTTCACCAACCAACAGCACAACCTGCCCCCCCCCCCCCCGCACTCAGACGTGTGACACACCAGCCTCCCCCACCCTGCAGCCTCCAGCCGGCTTCACCTGAACTCCGCTCAGCCAGGATCCCACGGCTGCTGCTCTCTGCCTTCCACGAGCACCGGAGGCCGGCAGGGAGCTCTGACAAGTCAGTCACCAGAACCGACTCCTGGCGACAGGGACCGGGCACACCCCAAAGCCTGGAGCCTCTCAGCAACCTTTTGCCTGAGAGGAGAGAGGAACAGACAGCAGTCAGGAGGGAGGGGTGATCCTGCCCGGCTCCCACTGACTGGCTGAAAACCAGGCTGAGCCCCCTTAGAGTGTCACCGTCCCAGGATGGGCCACAGGGGGCCACTGCCTGCCGTGGGGCCGGGTCATGAGGCGCCTCCACAGGTGCCCCGGGGCATGGGCCAAGGCACAACGCCCCGCCCGGCTCAGAAGCAGGAGCTGGGATTCTGGTTCCTCCATCCAAGCGAACCTCAAGTTTTTGTCTGTAAAGAAATGGGCACCGTGCGTGCGTCCAGGGGTGGCGGGGGTCTGTTTGAATCTGGGTCACTGAGGCCTGAGCAAGTGCTCCCCCTCCCCTGCCCGCCCTCTTCCCCATGAACGGTAAGGTCACCAGGCTTTCCAAGCTGCCTCTGCACCTTAGGGTGTCACCTTAGCGTAGGAGCGGTTGGAGACACCCTGGCTCTTGCTCGGAGCTTTCTATTCTTCCCGGCTCGGGCAGGGAGCGAGCCACAGGCAGGAGGCTTGCAGGCAGTCAGGGCTCCAGGTTCAAATCTTGCAGCATCCTGGCAGGGGTGGGGGCGGGGTGGGGAGGTGGGATGCCCTTTTCTGTGTCTGGACCTGTATCTTGCTTTTCTCAAGAGGAGCTAAGGTAACCCAGAACCCCAGGAACGGAGCCCGTGTTTTCCAAGAAGCTGAGCAGTCACCGAAGTGACAAGTCTGCTCTTTTGAGGACCGGGCCCTGGGTAGGGGAGGGGTGGGAGGGGCAGGGGAGGCTGAGGAAGCCCCTCCCCCTGCCCTGAGTGCTACTGCATCTAGTTTCCTTTGAACACGATAGAAGAATCTGGAATCTGTGATGGAAGGGGCTGGAATTCAATTGTGCCGCATGATGGATACTAACTAAACTCACCAAATAACAGGCTTTCAAATGATGAAATTTTCACCATGAAATTATATCTTAATGAAAAAGAAGTGAAAAGAAACGGTAAGTAAGAAAGCACTCCTCAGGCAGAGAGCGATGCGTTCTGCGAGAGCTCCCCCCTCCCCTCCCCTGCTCCAGGCCTCCGCTCTCTGACTCTCTGACTCTTCCTCCCTCAGATCTCTGCGTTCAAACTTTGCACTTATTTCAGGTTAAAGCTACTGCTATGAACTCTGGTAAACCAGCAAGTTCTGGGGATCTGTTTTGCATCCTGATGTACTTTGGGGTCCCAGGGCAAAAGCTTGATTTCACACATGCTTTGGGAGATATTGCTGCCTACCTAGTACCCACCCCACCTCCATTTTTCCTTGCAAAACAGTACTGTTAGTTTTATTTCAGTTATCAAGACGCTCAGCTAAAGACTATATTTCTTGGTCTTTCATATAGCTAATTGTAGCCAATGAGGATCAGGCTTCCAGTCCCTGGGTGTGACTTCTAGGAAAGCTCTTTTAAAGGGGGCCAACTCAGCTTAGAGAGTCTTTTTTCCCTCCCTCCCTCTCTCCCTCCCTCCGTCCCTTCCTCCCTCCTCTCTCCCTTCCTTCCCTCCTTCCTTCCTTCCTTCCTTCCTTCCTTCCTTCCTTCCTTCCTTCCTTCCTTCCTTCCTTCCTTCTTCCCCTCTAGCAGATACCTTGGAGCTAGCTAGAATGACAGCCAGTGGCCTGGGCTGGCTGGGTCCTGTGCAGCCAGGCTGCCTCCACACCAGAGGGGCAGGGGTGGGGAGCGTCCTCCGACCAGACAGCCTGTATGGATTGGGGTGAGGTGTTCTCTTCAGCCCCTGGAACCCCAGCCACCCCTGGAGAGCATCCAGCTGCCCTCTCCACCTGACCTGAAAGTGAAAACAGATGATGATGGGGAGTGGGACTCGGGGAGAGTGGGCGTGGTGGCTTCCTAGGCCCCCTGAGGACGAGGCTCTATTAGCTGCAGCAGGAGAGTCTCAAAGCAGGTGTGGCAGGATCTGAAAAGTCCACCACCTCCACCCAGACAGCCATGTCCCTCTCAAGGCAAAGAGTCTCCTCCTCCCAGGTACCTGACTGCCCCAATTCTCTGATTAACTATGGCCCCTGCAGCCACTCGGTCTCCTTAGAAACCACAGCTACAGGGTCCCAGCAGAAGTGGCAGCTCCTCCTCCTCCTCCTTTTCTTCTTCCTCCTCCTCCTCCTCCTCCTCTTTCTCCTCCTCCTCCTCTTCCTCTTCTTCTTCGTCTTCTTCTTCTTCTTCTTCTTCTTCTTCTTCTTCTTCTTCTTCTGCTTCTGCTTCTGCTTCTGCTTCTGCTTCTGCTTCTTCTTCTTCTTCTTCTTCCTGGAAAACACCTTCAAGTAGGAGCTACTAGAGACAAGTTATTTACCCACAATTTTGCATCAAATTATGGTTGGACCATCAAAGACACTGAATTGCACTGATCAGTAAGAGGTAACTGTTTTTATTATTTTTTATTGTAAAGGTGCTGAATAGAGGGGTTAGTTACATGAGTAAGGTAATGAGTACATTTCTTGTCAAACATTGTTACCCACTCCTTCATTTTTCTCCCACTATTCCTTACCCCTCACTCTTCTCCCCCCCCTCCAAGTTGTAAAGTTCATTTCCAGCATAGTATTTGTTTTTAATTTGGGTTTGCTGCACCAAATTTGTTTAATTTGGGCCTCAGGCATGCTAGGCAAATGTGAAATGAGCAAATCAGGGTAATTAGCATATTTATACCACCTCAAACTTTGTGTTGGAGACATTTGAAATCCTCTCTTCTTGTTATTTAAAAATATGCAATAAATTATTAGCAGCAATGGTATAAAACATTAGGAATTAATATTCTTGTCAATTATTTTAAACTAATCCTTCCGTATCCTCCTGCCCCTTAGCTCTGGAAATTACTATTCAATTCTATGAATTCAACTTCCTTCCTTTCCTTCTTTCCCTCCTCCTCCTCCCTCTTCTCTCTCTCTTTCTTTCTTTTCCTTCATTTATTCCTTTTCCTTCCTTTCTCTCTCCTCCCCTCACCTCTCTCTTTCTTTCTTCCCTTCTTTCTATGGGTCTAATTATGTTGGTCTCATAGTACTGGGCTCAAGTGATCCTCCTATCTTAGCCTCCTAAGTGCTGGGACTATAGGTATGCACCACTGTACCTGACTGAGTTTAACTTAAGCTCCCATACCTGTGAGACATATTTGTTTTCTGTACGTGGGGAGTATTTCACTTAATATAACATTCTTGACTTCTGCCACATTGCTGCAAGTGACTGGACTCCTGGGATCTTTGTGGCAGGATGGAACTTTGCAGTGTACAACTAACACTTTATAAACACTCCATCCTTCTATTCACGGACACTGAGCTAGAGTCTTTGGCCTTGTCTCCGGTGAACAATACTGGGATAGACATAGAAATACATTATCTCTTTGACATAATGGATTCTGATTTCTTTATCTACACTCCAATAAGTAGTTGGATAGCTGGGTTGGATGGTAGTTCATATATATATATATATATATATATATATATATATATATATATGTGTATGTATATACTTTTAAGGGGAATCATTAACTGTTTCCACAATGTCTGAGCCAATGGCCATTGCCACCAGCCATGGCTGAGGCCCCTTTCTCCCGCACCCTGGCTGCTATTGCTGCCCCTGGGTTTCTGTTGCTAGCCGTTTAGCTGGGATGAGAGGACGTAAGCGCTGGGTTTTACATGAAGCGCAGGGCAATGTAGACAGGCTGCCATGATTGCCGTTGCTAGTAGAGGATTCACTACCCATGTCCTGCTGAGTGCTGTGCTAAGTTGTCACGTAAGTAGAAAGGCCTCCTTACGGGGGCCCTGGCCAGGCTTATGAGAGGTGTCCTGCTCAGAGTCTGCCAGTGGCTCAGGTCATTCGAGAGTTTGAAAGTCCGTGACGGGTGTTAATCGTAGATCGGACTGGGGGGAAGAGACAAGTTCAGGTGAGAAGAGCGGTGACAGGATGCTTATCTTTTTGAAGATCCTGAAGACCAGTGGCAGCGGGTGCTGGGTTAGAAGGTGGCAGAGGCAGGCGTGAGGATGGGGGGGGATTCCAAGCTCTGCTTGGGCTGTGACAGCCAGGTCTCTGGAGACCACAGGTCTCCAGTTGTGCTGAGGCCCTCCCTTGGCTTCTTGACTGCCATGTTCTCCTCTGGCCCCCAGACTAAGGGTGTAAAGCTAAGGACGCTCCTTGCCCTGCCCTGTGGCATGCCACAGTGGCTCTCCTGGCAGCACCATGATGAGCTGCTGATGAACCTCGGATGGTAGGCTATAGAAACTGAGGAAGGGCCTTGTTCACGGGACTCTGGAGGCTTGCACCTGTTACCATAGTTACTTGGGAGGCTGAGACCTGAAGAATTGTAGTTGAGGCCAGCCTGGGCAGAAAAGTCTGTGAGATCCTAGCTCCAGTGAGGCTCAAGTAGTAGAATGCCAGCCATGAGCAAGACAAGCTGGGTGAGAGCCTGAGGCCATGAGTTCAAGTTCTGGTACTATCTCACCAAACACACAAACCAGAGAAAGGAAAGGAAGAGAAAGAAACTCTGTCTTCGGGAGGAGCAGGCTCTGAGCCCAGCAGGGGGGGCGCAGCTCTGTCCAGGCTGGCGCCGTGGATCTGAGTGTGTGGATCTGAGGCTCGGCTCTGCTGTTCTGTTCCATCACTTTCCAGAAAGACACACAGGTTCCGTGTTGAACACTTCCACGTGTCCTGCTGGGAAACTAGCCACAGGTTTTGTACAGGAGTGTGTTTGTTCTGGAGATTACACTCCTAGAGAATTTTTTTTTTTTTGGGTCCGGTCATGGGGCCTGAACTCTGAGCCTGGGCGCTGCCCCTCAGCTCTTCAGCTCAAGGCTAGCGCTCTACCACTTGAGCCACAGCGCCACTTCCGGCTTTTTTCTTTTTGCTTATATGGTGCTGAGGAATCGAACCCAGGGCCTCAGGCATGCAAGGCAAGCGCTCTACCACTGAGCCACCTTCCCAGCCCCTCCTAGAGAATTTAGGTCTCCCCTGTTCAACTCCCCCTTGGGCCTTGGGAGCCTGTTTCTAGAACCAGCTATAATGTCCACACATTCAGTTTGTAGACTTTTCCTTTTTGTATTTCTGGAGATTGAAGTCAGAGCTAGGCAGGCACTCTGTCACATAGGCCATACCCTGAGTCTTTTTGCTTTTTGTTTCAAGTAGGGTTTGACACTTTTGCCTGGGCTGGCCTGGGACTAAAATCTTCCTGAGTAGCTGGGATTACAGGTGTGCACCGATATACTTGGCTATGTAGTTTTTTTGGTTTTGTTTCTTTAAAGCTAAGTTGCCTTCCCTTTTGCTTCTTCGCTCACTTTGTGCTCAGGAGTTTGGAAATACTACCAATTCATTTTTGTTGTTGTGTGTCAGGGCGCTGAATGTATGTTCATATTCTCATTCTCTCTCTTTCTCATTCTCTCTCTCTGTATTCTAGATTCCAGTCTAATGCTTTTTAAATGGTGTTTTCATTTTGCTTCAATACTTTGCTTCCAAGTTCTAGTTTAAAGGCAACGCTTGTAGCAGTGGAAGGTTGCGGGGAGGCTGTCATGGAGCAGTTGACTTGAAATCTAAAGGCTGAGTTCCTGCCCCTGTTTACTCCTTACCTGTCATGTGATTTGCGGCAAATCACTCCTGCTTCTAGGATCTTGAAACAACTCTTCCTCCTCCTCCTTGGTCATCATCATCTTCTTTTTGTTTTTATTTTTGTTTTTGAACTCAGGGCTTTGTGTTTGCTGTGTAGATGTGCTACCATTTTAGGCATACCCTATACCTTTTTATTTCTTTATTTTTCAGATAGGGTCTTACATATTTTGTTGGAGTTGACCTTAAAATCTTATCCTCCTGATCTCTGCCTCCTGAAGTTAGGATTACAGTAAGCTACCATGCTCTTTAAAATGGGCATTGGAATACCTAACAGCAGTGGCGTGGGTAATTACTCCTAGTTAATGTCAGTGAAGAGATTATTATTTTTTAATTTTTTAATTTTATATTTTGTTGGTCTGGGACTGTCCTTGTGCTTTTCAGCTCAAGGTGAGCACTCTACTGCTTGAGCCACAGTGCCACTTTCCGTTTTCTGGTGGTTAATTGGAGAGAAGAGTCTCATGGACTTTCCTGCCCAGGTTGGCTTGGAACTGAGATCCTCAGGCCTCAGCTCCTGAGTAGCTAGGATTACAGGCGTGAGCCACCAGTGCCCAGCTGAAGGCGTTATTTGTATGAGTCCCAGACAAATTCAGACCATCATTTGACGATCTCCCAAGACCATCTCATGAACAGCCACCTACTAACCAATGAAGAGTTCACCTTTTCCTCCCAGAACTCTCACGCTGGAAGCTCTCCAGACTAGTAGCTTGCTTTGAATAACTGCTTCTGTCCTCTGTGGCTTCTGTCCTGGCCAATGAATCCAGAGATGACCAGAGGTAAGCTGTTCACACAGCACTTTCCTCCTTCCACCCAGGCCCCTGAGCCCAGTTAATACCAGGTACTCTGGAGTCCATCAATTTCACCTGCATTCCCATCCTATTGATAGACAGGAGAGTCCGTGAATAATTACTAATAAAAAGCTTACAGTCTGGCTTGGAAGATGAGCTTCCAGAACTTAAAAAAAAAGTTATGTGTGTCACTACCATGTTAGCAAAAGGAACCTGGACATGGAAGGGAATTGGATCTCCTCTGTCTGGGACGGTGGGAAAGGCTTGGCCCGCAGGGAAGGTGGGGACAGGGTCTGGCTGGATGCTGAGACTGGGGAGGGGTGAGAGAGTGGACAGGCAGTGAGTCCACCCAGAGCAGGCGTCACAGAAGGACCGGAAGCAGACCGAGCTGGGATGCAGGTTGGGTTTGACCGCACTGGCCTTGAGTGGCAGCCGCAGTCATTGCTGCTTTGTCCAGGCCACAGGGAAACACCACAGGTTTGTATTTGCCAGTTAGCCTTGGAACGCTTGTTGGTTGGAGCGAGTAGGGACTGTTGTGTCCTTGCTCATCCGCAGGGTCAGAATCCTGCTGGAAATAATCACTGCACGGACAGCTTTGGATTTTGTCTTTTTTCTTCAGCAGATAGTGTCTTGCGAGAATCTCTTCATCTCTTGACATTTCCTCTGCCTAGCTCAGGATCTGCAGTCTTCATCTTCCACTCCACACCAGCAGAGGCTGCCCGCCAGCGCCATGCCGACCTGGGCCTCCGGGCACAGCAGCAGGGCCCCTCACCAGGTCTCCTCCATCTTACATCCAACAGTGGCTGGCGCTGAGCGGATAGAGTACCGCTTCCCGAAAATTGTGTTGTACATGCGAGATGACTATCTTCCCCAAGCTATTTCATGGTTTGGTCGGAGGAAAATAGGAAATGGGACTTGAGGAAAGAAGTGACTTTAGGCTTTTGCAAAATAGAAGAATGGATCTCTAAGTCCGGTTTTCCTGCATCCGTGAAAAGACAGATCTAAAGCACCTTGATGTGACCTTCTCCCTCCTCCAGGGTCCACGGTCCCTGCCTGTGGATGCTTCTGTAGACACATGGACTCCTCTCTCTCTCTCTCTCTCTCGGTCTGTCTCTGTCTCTGTCTCTCACATACACACACAGCTGGTAGCGTTGCACATGAGCTGCCATGATCAGAATTATTTGCCAAATGCCTCTCATGAACCACACCAGCAAGTATCACTAACCCATCCGTAGCCCCGTGGGCCGTGGGCTAGCTGCTTCTCGGAGGCGTGGGGAGCTGTATTGCCCTCTTGGGTGGCGTGGCTCACAGTGGAGTGTGAGCTCCAGGAACTTTTCCACACCCCCAGGACTCACCAACCCTTTGCTTTGCCCACCAAGGCTGCCCTGTTGCCCTGGGGAGGGGTAAGGGGGTGGCCTGGCTCCCATGTAGACAGAGAGGACGAAATGGGGGTGGGGGCTGGGGGGGAGGCGCATCTGTCTTCTGGGCCGGCACAGGCCCAGCCCTCCACCCCTCCACGGGGCTCCGCATCCAGCACTGGAACGTTTTATTGAACCATTAATAGGGAATTTTCTGCTTGGTTTCCCTGCTGCTTGGAGACAGAAAGCAGCAGAGGCTCTGAGTCAGGCTCGGGGCTGGAGTGGGAATGTTCTGAATTACATTCCGTAGCTCCATGAGTGCGTGCTCTCCGTTTCCAGCCCAGCTGCGTAGATTCTCATTTCTCACCCTCATGCAGGCGGCCAGGGGGTGTGGGGGGGGCTTCCTGGACCACACGCTGTGCTGGGGGTTTGGCACTGAGGCAGGATGAGACGGGACAGAGGTCGAGGGCGTCCCGAGCCCCTGCAGCATTTAGGATGATCTTGGAGCAGAATATCCCACGTGTGAGCAGGATGCAGATGGGTTAAGGTCAGTGCAGCACAGACGGAGAAGCACACAGTGAGAGGCCGGCCAGCTGCCACAATTGGAGAGACAAGGACAGGTGTGCATGCGTGGAAGGAACTGCAGGCAGGGTGGCTCCTTCTTGCTGGTCGCAGCCCCAACTCCAGTCCTTTAAAAACATTAAGTTAGGGCTGGGAAGGTGGCTCAGTGGTAGAGCGCTTGCCTTGCATGCTGAGGCCCTGGATTTGATTCCTTAGCACCACATAAGCAGAAAAAACCAGAAGTGGCGCTGTGGCTCAAGTGGTAGAGCACTAGCCTTGAGCTGAAGAGCTGAGGGACAGCGCCCAGGCCGAGTTCAGGCCCCATGACCGACAAAAAAAAAAAAAAAAAGTTTATTGAATCAATGCGTATCTCTGCCCTAAAGAGCCTGATGATGGGATTTAGATAAGGAATCCAGCAAATAATGCAGCCTATATGAAGTCATTGCTTTGGTGGAGGTTATTGGAACACTAAATCAGAGAAGTCAACATTGTTGGTAGAACTGTAAGAAAGTTCCAGCCTTCACCTGGCACCAGTGTGATGGTCATTACATTTACCATCCAAGCCTTATTTCCCATCCATGGCTTATCAGAGAGCTTGTACATCCTCAAGTCCTATGAATGTTTTACAGAGGTGAAGATAAGGGGATATTAAAAACAAGTTGATTAGAAATCTTAGCAGGAATTTTGTTTTTTGTGGGTTGTGGGGCCTGAACCCTGGACCTGGGTGCTGTCCCTCAGCTTTTCAGCTCAAGGCTAGCGCTCTACCACTTGAGCCATAGTGCCACTTCCGGCTTTTTCTTCTTAGCAAGATTTTAAATGTAGCAAATCTCTTTGTATCCAGTGGAATTTGATGTGCAAACAGCATGCAAAGTGGCCTTTTAGCTGTGTGTCCTTTAGCCAACTGAGGTGGCCTGGGTTCTCAGCACAAATTACAGCGTAATGAAATCTCTGATGATAAGTAACAGGATGGAAATACTGCAGAACCTTTCTGTCCTTAAAATGCAATGCTCGTACATTTGAAATAGTGCAACCTGGGAGCTCATCGTCTGAGATTTCACTTATAGGCTACATTTTACCATTAGTTTGAGAGTCTAGAGTGCTGTGCTCTTTGTTTATTCCATCTTCTGGTTTATCTAATCGTTTGAAACATCTCTCTCTGTCCATTTTCTTTTCTTTGCCTTTAAAGGTAGGGAATGAGAAATTCTCAATCGTTAATTGTGTCCAACGAAGGCTAAAAGAACACTACAAGATAGCATCTCCTGCCTTCTTTTACACGTCCCTGAAAGATGACGTCATTCTTTGGCAATAAGAAAACGGAAGAATGATGAATTGCATCTTTCTAGGCAGTTCCATCATTCTTCCATTAAACTTTTTTTGTTATAGTTGTGAACAACTGATGAGTAATAATGAATAACAATAACTCCCAGGATAATGAAATAGTGAAATGTTTAAGTTTTGGGAAAAATAAGGTCATTGAGATTTTACAGTGTCTTAGATACATTGTCCTTGGCATAAAATGGGTTTCCAATGGACCATTAAGGTAATTGAGGGATAAGTTAGAATAATAATAGAATAAGTTCTATTAAGTAAAACAGTATAAATGCTGGCTTCTTTAGAAGACCTCTAAGAAAGAAGAATTCATAAGTAGTAGCCTTTATGAGGAGTTAGAACTCAAACTCTGAAAGCTAACAAGCAGTTGGGCGCTGATGGCTCATGTCTGTAATCATAGCTTCTCAGGAGGCTGAGATCTGAGGATTCTGGTTTGAAGCCAGGGTGAGCAGAAAAGTCCATGAACCACCAACAAGCTGGAACTGGTGGTGTGGCCCAAGTCATAGAGTTCCAGCCTTGAGTGAAAAAGCCCTAGTACTGGCACACACATAGACACATACACCGACACCCCACCCCGACACACACATCCCGACACACACTGACACCCACACCCACACACTGACACACCGACACATACACACACACACAGATACACACACACCGACACACAAAAGAAGCTTGCAATCCTTGGTGGGCAGATAGGTGCACAGCTGTCTGGGGCAGGGTTAGCATGTGTGTGTGCAGCCAGAAAAGGCATCAAGAGATAAACAAGGGGGCCACTGGCTGCCCCATGCTTTGGAAGAAACAGGAGTATTGAGCCAGGGGTCCTACGACGTTGGTCTGTCTGTTCTACTACTCCAAAGACACACTCCGCACAATGTATGGAAACATGCAAATATCTTCCTGGTTGATTTATACCACGACTGTGGGGCTTTCTTCCCAAGGAAGAAATTTAGCTTTTAATGTGTAATAAAAATCATTCAGAAGAATCCTAACATTTCAATGCAGAGCATTGTGCATTTATTTTTAAAGTACTTCATTAACACAAATTAAAACCCACATGTCCTCAAAGCCTATAAAACCAACTGTGTAGTAACAAATAAGTGACTCGGTGAATCCCACATTGCCGGATGCGTTTGGCCTGACAGCACGTCGGTGGTTTTGGGGGTTGAGCAGCCAAGGAGGCCCCAGCCTCTGGACGGGTAAGGAGCACGTGTGTTTTTCAAGTTCTGAGGACATTTCACAGAGAAGACACAATGGGGCCATTGTCCCAAGAGGTGGTGGTGCCTGACCCTGAAGCTGGAGGTGACGGCCGGAACTACCGATGCCTGCGCACTGCAAGTCCCTGGCACTGCTGTCAGGGTGGAGGGACGCGCAGTGGGCCCTTCCTACTGCCCTGGGAGCGGCCTCTCCAGCACATCTTCCTTCTCACATGATGGTTGCTGTCTGGGAGCCCGAGGGGTTCCCCCTTGGGGTCTCTTGCCAGCTTGCCCTCGGATAGCCGCGGGGTCTGCCATCTCTAGGATGGACTGCTAGCGCCTCTCTTGGGGCCTGGCTGTATCTGGCTTCTCCACTGTCACTGGGCTTCCTTGAACAGAAGCTTGGATCGAAGAACCAGCACCTAAGACAGAGCACTGTGCTCTAGCACCTGTTACCATACTGCCCTGAAAATCACCCCGACTCACTTGTATGGTGTTGTTAGAAGTAGATTTGTGCGTGTGTGTGTGTGTGTGTGTGTGTGTGTGTGTTGGGACTAGGGCTTCAACTCAGGACATCATGGGTTTTTTTGTTCAAAGCTGGTGCTTTCTACTTGAGCCACACTTCTACTTCTTTTTTTTCTTTTTAGTTTTTGGCTGGTTAATTGGGGGAAAGTCTCATGGACTTTTCTGCCTGGGCTCGCTTTGAACCTCAGTCCTCCAGATCTCAGCTCCTTTAGTAGGTAGGTTGAGTGGTGTGAGGCACTGGCAGTCTGGCTAGAAGTGGTAGAGCACTTGCCTAGCAAGTGGGAGGCCCTAAAAAGCCCTTCCAAAGTTGGCTTCCTGCGTCCAGCCCATAGGATAGAAGAATAAACCTTGCTTCGTGATGAAAGACCCATCAACTTTTAACAAGGAATATGGGCTCCCATACATAGCCTTATACTACTAATTACAGCTAGCGTCTCCTCAGGCCATTCACCCAACCAATCATTCATTCACCCATTCATTCAGCAAACGTTTATTGTGTTAGACAATGTATCCATACTTACAAGGGGGTGGATGGGCCCAGCATTGTTCTTGGCATGTCTCCCCCACATGAGTGCTGGCTGCACCATGGGCTGAGATACAGTCATGTCCCATGGAGGGAGGCACTGGGAACTGTCTCTCATCTTGGGAAGAAAAGACTGGGTCTCTCACCCTGCTTTGGCTGCCGCTGGACTCAGGCTGCCCTGGGAAGGGCGTGGCTTTGGTGGCCTAGACATCTCCCGTTGGGGCAGAGGCTGAAGGAGCTGACAGGAGCTACTGTGTGCCAACGAAGCTACCCATCTAGGCCCAAGCAGTTCCTCCTTAAAGGAGGCCCTGGGAGACGTCTCATGTCCACCTGTTACAGTAGGAGTCTGAAATAGAGAGAGGAGGTGTGGTGTGAGGGTTAAGGGGCCCAGCGTGGCTCGGATTCTGCGGCAGGAGCTGAGCTGGAGTTGGAGCTGGCCGGGCTTCCTGGATGATAATGTTCTTGTCTTCCAGCCGGGCTGGGCTGCTGCTCTGGCCTGCTAGATTGACTCAAGCGGTTCTGTTCTTGATTGGGAATGCTTGTTGCTCTTCAAAGGAAACTAGAATGCCCCCTGGAGAATAATGTTTTAAATGGGGGGCCGAAAAATTTACTCTGACTGACCGTTAAGTGGCTAAAGAACAGAGGATCCCTAGGGAGTTCGCCTCCGCATCCTTGGAAACCAGGGGCCTTTCCACTAAGCGGGCGGAGCGTGTGCAGCATGGTGGCCGATTGCCTGTTCTGTCCGGATGAGGCTGGGATGGTCGCCCCTGTTCTTCCCATGTTCCTTCCTTTCTGGCTTCTTTTGTGTCTTGTAAACATTCGATGTGCACAGGTGTTGTTGTTTGAAGTGAAGGGATTAGCTGTAGTTTTCTATTATTCTTATCTCCCCATCCGAGGGTTGCTCTAAGCTGGCTGTGCCCAGGGAGTGATTTCCTGTTCTTTCACCTGCTCATCTACAGCCCGCACACGCTGTTCTCTGTCCCTTGGTGACATCTCGGAGGTCTCTGTTTCTGACCCCTGGAGTGGCAGCTTCCCCCAGACCCCCGAATCTCACAGGCAGATGAGAGTTAGGGAGATGGAAAGGGGAGCCCTAAGGATGGGTCCCCGAATCCTCAGAGGATGGGAAGATGGGAGCTCAAGGAGCAGAAGTTTCTACACATGCAGAGTTGGTTTTCTACTGTCTCATGGGGAATATTCTAGAAGCCACAGCCTCTGGACAGTAGGACCAATTCTAGGCCTGCTAGTCTTCAACTGTGAGGGGATAGGTGACCAAAATGGGGGACCATCTCCAGTTGATGGCATCTGAGAGCTATGGTGGAGAGAGACACCCCTGGTGAGCTGTTTCCCAGGGCCGAGTAGCAAGGTGGATTCAGAGGCATGCAGGGCCATTGATGGGTGCAGGGAAGAGGACACCAGAGCCAGCACTCAGCCCCGGCTCCCAGAGGCTAGACAAGGACTTGGCTGGTGCCAGGCCTGACATGGAATGAGGGGTGGAGTCGGAGTGGGAAATCACGGTTGGAGCATTGGCCGTGGGTGGGAACAGCTCAGGGGAGGGAAAGCGTGGATGGCAAGAAGGTGCAGGGAGGCTGATGTAGGCCGGGGAGGGGAAGTGCTGTGCACACTGCACAGTGCTAGGCACTGGGTCCTTTCTCAGTACTCCAGAAACCTGGACTCCACACCCTGGGAATAGCCCAACTCTCCGGGACATCGTCTGCAGTTTCCCTGGTTGAACCCTAGTATTGGGACCTCGGCCCATCATAGAGACCCAGGCTCTGCCTCAGCCTCCTCTCGGCTACCAGCCTCCTCATGGGCTCCAGAACTATCTTACTAAGCCCATGCCGATCCTCTGCTCTGGGCGAAGGACTCCTCACCTCCCTAGTCCTCGGAGAAGCTGAGACTTCTTTTTTTTTTTTAAAGTTTTGTGGAGATATGCTTTTCTTTTTTTTTTTTGAATAAATATATACAGTGGAAGGGCTGAACTGTATGACAGATAAGTAATTGCTTTTCAGAAGCTATTTTCCAAAGTGGCTAACCCATTTTACACTTCTGCCACGAGTATATGAGATTTCCAGCTGCTTTATGTCCTCACCATCATTTGGTACAATCAGTCTCTAAAATGTTAGCGAACATAATGGCTCAAGTGGTAAAGTCTGGCAATGCAAGGCCCTGAGTTCAAGTTCCAGTACGAAAATAAAATAAATCTTGTTATTCTACTGGGTGTACAGTATTAGCATAGTTTGCATTGGCATTTCACTCGTAAACTATCAATGTTGAGCCTTCTTCCTTCCCTCCCTCCCTCCCCTCCTTGCTTCCCTTTCTTCTTTCAGAAGCTGAGACTTCTTAAGCAAACACTGAGCCTTTCAACTTGTTTTCCTGTTCTGGTCTCTTGTATCCTACACCCAACCTCCCAGAAAGTCAGTTTTGATTTTGCTGTTTCTGGGGATTTCTTTATAACACATCCTTTTGATCAGGATTTCCTTCTTCCTCACAGACAGAACTCTTGCTGTCTTACAGGCCTTGTCCCAATGCCACTTCGGACATATAGTTACAAAAGAATCCATCCCTTCATAGTGCTGGTGTTGTCTGTATCTCGATTTCCTTTTTCCTGTCTTCACTACCAAGGTGCTGTTCATTAAAAAGTGAGATGGCGTCTGACTGGCCTGTCTGAGTCACAGTACCTGAGCATTTAGTGACAAGCTGCTATGCCCCATACCACACTCCTCCTTGAAAGATGTGCATCAGTTATTTTTCCTTCCTACGTAGTATTCCTAGGTGACTGACCTCCCTTCCTCAGATAGCCTGATTGTGACTGTCTGTGGGACCAATGCCATTTGGTGTCTGCTGAATCTGTGGAATCATCAGCTCCCTTCTGGTGGCAGAAGCTGCAGTCCCACGGGGCTCTTCCGCTTGATACCAACTTGAGCACCTGCTAGCATCACAAAGGTAGACCACTGGGCAAGTCCCACAGCCCCAATGATGTTAAAAATGGGGAGGGGGACCTGTCAGGATTAAAAGCAAGCTAGGAAAGCCCGTTGCAAAGCACTGAGGTGACCTTCAGCTCACATTCAGACATTTGGAGATTGTGGAAATACCAGTTGACTTGCATTTATAACGGACCATATCAGAACCACATAAGGATCCTTTGAAATCCCCCCGGAGAGCGAAAGGGCCAGACAGAAGTCAGCGGCTGGGCCAAGGCCACGCCGCCCCTAGGAGGTCGTGTGTGGCCTGTATGACAGAACATCTGTGTAGAGAGAAGAGATGAAGTCCTAATGGCAGCCAGAGATGCAGAGGGCAAGTTTCCTCCCCCTACACTCACGATGCGGATTTCCAGGGCCATGAGGACTAAGTTGGCCACCTGGCTCAGCCGTCCCTACTTCTTTCTATGTCAGTACTGGCAGCTGTCCGACGCTGTCCCTTTGGGCTGTCATTCTGCAGCCAGCTGACAAGCAGGTTCATGGGACAGGCATGGCCCGGAGGGCAGAAATGCTTGTGCTGGGCCAACTGGGAGAGTTGTTGGGAGAATTTGGAGAGAGGTCCTGTCTGCGAAGGACTCACTGCTAGTGTAGAGTTAAGCATTCCACTGGATGATTGTCACCTCGAGCTGCCGGGTGAGGCACCGGATTGTAATCTCAGGCTGTGCAGCTGGAAGAAGGGTAAACTAGAAGACGGAAGGCTTCCTGTCAGGCGCTCTGGAGCCCTGCTCTCCACACCTGGACTTGGAATGGCAGCACCACTTTCACCACTCTATGTGCACAGCTGGAATCCGGGTCACCCGCTCTACGTGCCCTATCTGGGGTGGGCACCAGCTCCTCACCAGTCAGCCCCCTCAGGTCTCACTTTTGCTGTGTGAGCTCTTCCTCCAGCCGAGCACCCCCTGGCCTGGACCTCGGCCTTTTGCTGCAGCACAGGGCAAGACTCTCCTGATTCCTCAAGGGCAGGGTTCCAGTCATCTGCAGCTGTCCATCCCTCCTCTCCTGAGTCATCTGACGCCTCCAGCCATCCCCATGACCCACCATTTCCTGCTTCTTTGCTATCTCCCCTCCCTGGCTTCCTATGAGGTTCAGGTTGAAATTAACCTAGCGTCTTTCTCCTAAAAGGATTAGAGTTGGTTCATGACAAGAACAGCCAAATTGTAGCAAGGAGAGATTTGAATCTGAATATGTATATGTATATATATATATATATATATATATATACACATACATATGTATATATGAACACAAAAGAAGGATCTAGAAAAATAAGAACGCAAATAGAATACCCTTGAGGATGAATGAAATGGATGTGGCTCAGCACCGAGCTTGGCTCCAAGCATTCTGCCCAGCAAAATTGAAATGAAGGGACCGGAAGTCATTGGCATTTGTGATTGAAAAGGGGACTCTCTTGGGAATGTATTTTCTTTCTTTCTTGTTTTGGTGTGTGTGGGGCAGTACGAAGGTTTGAACTCAGGGCTTGCTAGGTAGTGGCTGCACCTCTGAGTCAGGCCTCCAACCCTGAGATGTGGCTCTGCTTACCATTAAGCTTCTGAGTTTTTTTTAAATAGCCTTTTTTACCTTGGAATAATTCTAGATGTCACAGCAAGGTTGCAAAGATAACGCAGAGCTCTGTAATTCTCATCCAATTGTCTTAATGATAGTGTCTTACATACATATAGCCACGGTACGCTTGCCCAAATGAAAAAATTGACATTGGTATATAATTATTAATGGAACTCAAGACTTTCCTTAGATTTGATATTTTCCCTTTCCCTTTTTCTTTTTTCTGTCCTTCATCTCCCCTCCTCCCCCAGCTCCTTCACACGAGACCTTTATTGTGGTTGGTATCAGCGAAGTGGAACAACTTCCTAAATAACAGGCCGATGCGATCTCTTTCACATACCAGCTCCCATCCTGATGCTCAGGGAAAGGTGATGGGTGACAATTCAGCCAGTTCTGTGAACCATGTGCGGGAGGAGGGAGATGTGCGGGAGGAGGGGGAGGAGGGGGAGGCGGGGGATGATGTGGGGAGGAGGGGGATGATGTGGGGGAGGAGGGGGATGATGTGGGGGAGGAGGGGGATGATGTGGGGGAGGAGGGGGATGAGGGGGAGGAGGGGGATGTGGGGGAGGAGGGGGATGATGTGGGGAGGAGGGGGATGATGTGGGGGAGGAGGGGGATGATGTGGGGAGGAGGGGGATGATGTGGGGGAGGAGGAGGATGTGGGGGAGGAGGGGGATGATGTGGGGGAGGAGGGGGATGATGTGGGGGAGGAGGGGGATGTGGGGGAGGAGGGGGATGAGGGGGAGGAGGGGGATGTGGGGGAGTAGGGGGATGTGGGGGAGGAGGGGATGTGGGGGAGGAGGGGGATGATGTGGGGGAGGAGGGGGATGATGTGGGGGATGAGGGGGATGTGGGGGATGAGCGGGAGGAGGGGGATGAGCGGGAGGAGGGGGATGTGGGGGAGGAGGGGGATGATGTGGGGAGGAGGGGGATGATGTGGGAGAGGAGGGGGATTTTTGGGAGGAGGGGGATGTGGGGGAGGAGGGGGACGTGGGGGAGGAGGGGGATGTGGGGGAGGAGGGGGATGATGTGGGGAGGAGGGGGATGATGTGGGGAGGAGGGGGATGATGTGGGGAGGAGGGGGATGATGTGGGGGATGTGGGGGATGAGCGGGAGGAGGGGGATGAGCGGGAGGAGGGGGATGTGGGGAAGGAGGGGGATGATGTGGGGGAGGAGGGGGATGATGTGGGGGAGGAGGGGGATGATGTGGGGGAGGAGGGGGATGTGGGGGAGGAGGGAGATGTGGGGGAGGAGGGGGATGTGGGGGAGGAGGGGGATGAGCGGGAGGAGGGGGATGATGTGGGGAGGAGGGGGATGATGTGGGGGATGTGGGGGATGAGCGGGAGGAGGGGGATGAGCGGGAGGAGGGGGATGTGGGGGAGGAGGGGGATGATGTGGGGGAGGAGGGGGATGATGTGGGGGAGGAGGGGGATGATGTGGGGGAGGAGGGGGATGATGTGGGAGAGGAGGGGGATGTGGGGGAGGAGGGGGATGTGGGGGAGGAGGGGGATGATGTGGGGGAGGAGGGGGATGATGTGGAGGAGGAGGGGGATGATGTGGGGGAGGAGGGGGATGATGTGGGGGAGGAGGGGGATGATGTGGGGGAGGAGGGGGATGATGTGGGGGAGGAGGGGGATGATGTGGGGGAGGAGGGGGATGATGTGGGGGGAGGAGGGGGATGTGGGGGAGGAGGGGGATGATGTGCGGGAGGAGGGGGATGTGGGGGAGGAGGGGGATGTGGGGGAGGAGGGGAATGATGTGGGGGAGGAGAGGGATGTGGGGGAGGAGGGGGATGTGGGGGAGGAGGGGGATGATGTGGGGGAGGAGGGGGATGTGGGGGAGGAGGGGGATGTGGGGGAGGAGGGGGATGATGTGGGGAGGAGGGGATGTGGGGGAGGAGGGGGATGATGTGGGGGGAGGAGGGGGATGTGGGGGTGGAGGGGGATGATGTGGGGGAGGAGGGGGATGTGGGGGAGGAGGGGGATGATGTGGGGGAGGAGGGGGATGTGGGGGAGGAGGGGGATGTGGGGGAGGAGGGGGATGATGTGGGGGAGGAGGGGGATGTGGGGCAGGAGGGGGATGATGTGGGGGAGGAGGGGATGATGTGGGGGGAGGAGGGGGATGTGGGGGAGGAGGGGATGATGTGGGGGAGGAGGGGGGATGATGTGGGGGAGGAGGGGGATGTGGGGGAGGAGGGGGATGATGTGGGGGGAGGAGGGGGATGTGGGGGAGGAGGGGGATGTGGGGGAGGAGGGGGATGAGGGGGAGGAGGGGGATGTGGGGGAGGAGGGGGGATGATGTGGGGGAGGAGGGGGATGTGGGGGAGGAGGGGGAGGAGGGGGATGTGGGGGAGGCGGGGGATGATGTGGGGAGGAGGGGGATGATGTGGGGGAGGAGGGGGATGTGGGGGAGGAGGGGGATGATGTGGGGGAGGAGGGGGATGTGGGGGGAGGAGGGGGATGATGTGGGGGAGGAGGGGATGATGTGGGGAGGAGGGGGATGTGGGGGAGGAGGGGGATGATGTGGGGGAGGAGGGGGATGATGTGGGGGAGGAGGGGGATGTGGGGGAGGAGGGGGATGATGTGGGGGAGGAGGGGGGATGATGTGGGGGAGGAGGGGGATGAGCGGGAGGAGGGGGATGAGCGGAGGGGTGGGGAGGGGTGAAGGGGATGAGCGGGAGGAGGGGGATGTGGGGGAGGAGGGGGATGATGTGGCGGAGGAGGAGGATGATGTGGGGGAGGAGGGGGATGATGTGGGGGAGAGGGGATGTGGGGGAGGAGGGGGATGATGTGGGGGAGGAGGGGGATGTGGGGGAGGAGGGGGGATGTGGGGGAGGAGGGGGATGATGTGGGGGAGGAGGGGGATGTGGGGGAGGAGGGGGATGTGGGGAGGAGGGGATGATGTGGGGGAGGAGGGGGATGTGGGGGAGGAGGGGGATGTGGGGAGGAGGGGGATGATGTGCGGGAGGAGGGGGATGATGTGGGGGAGGGGGATGATGTGGGGGAGGCGGGGGATGATATGGGGGAGGAGGGGGATGATGTGGGGGAGGAGGGGGATGTGGGGGAGGAGGGGGATGATGTGCGGGAGGAGGGGGATGATGTGGGGGAGGGGGATGATGTGGGGGAGGAAGGGGATGATGTGGGGGAGGAGGGGGATGATGTGGGGGAGGAGGGGGATGTGGGGGAGGAGGGGGATGATGTGCGGGAGGAGGGGGATGATGTGGGGGAGGAGGGGGGATGATGTGGGGGAGGAGGGGATGTGGGGGAGGAGGGGGATGATGTGGGGGAGGAGGGGGATGATGTGGGGAGGAGGGGGATGTGGGGAGGAGGGGGATGATGTGGGGGAGGAGGGGGATGTGGGGGAGGAGGGGGT